>NC_060115.1:14539153-14851815 GCF_021155765.1 Diprion similis
AAGTGACCTACCGATATCTGAAAAACAAACAAACGGACTTCGACTTCGTGTTTCGAGCAATATCAAAACAAAGACGGCCGTTTCCGGCGTAATTTGACGCGCTGAATGCGATAAAACAAGTTTCAGGTCGCTAGCATGTATAGAAAAAAAGTTACTCACCGATATCCACGAAACAAACGAACGGAATTCGACTTCGTGTTTTAAGCAATATCAAAACAAAGACGACCGTTTCCGGCGTAATTTGACGCGCTGAATGTGATAAAACAAGTTTTAGGTCGCTAGCATGTATAGAAAAAAAGTTACTCACCGATATCCACGAAACAAACGAACGGAATTCGACTTCGTGTTTTCAGCAATATCAAAACAAAGACGACCGTTTCCGGCGTAATTTGACGCGCTGAATGCGATAAAACAAGTTTTAGGTCGCTAGCATGTATAGAAAAAAAGTTACCAATCGATATCTGAAAAACAAACAAACGGACTTCGACTTCGTGTTTTAAGCAATATCAAAACAAAGACGACCGTTTTCGGCGTTATTTGACGCGCTGAATGCGATAAAACAAGTTTTAGGTCGCTAGCATGTATAGAAAAAAAGTTACTCACCGATATCCACGAAACAAACAAACGGAATTCGACTCCGTGTTTTGAGCAATATCAGAACAAAGACGACCGTTTCCGGCGTAATTTGACGCGCTGAATGCGATAAAACAAGTTTTAGGTCGCTAGCATGTATAGAAAAAAAGTTACCAATCGATATCTGAAAAACAAACAAACGGACTTCGACTTCGTGTTTTAGGCAATATCAAAACAAAGACGACCGTTTCCGGCGTAATTTGACGCGCTGAATGCGATAAAACAAGTTTTAGGTCGCTAGCATGTATAGAAAAAAAGTTACCAACCGATATCCACGAAACAAACGAACGGAATTCGACTTCGTGTTTTAAGCAATATCAAAACGAAGACGACCGTTTCCGGCGTAATTTGACGCGCTGAATGCGATCAAACAAGTTTTAGGTCGCTAGCATGTATAGAAAAAAAGTTACTCACCGATCTCCACGAAACAAACAAACGGAATTCGACTCCGTGTTTTGAGCAATATCAGAACAAAGACGACCGTTTCCGGCGTAATTTGACGCGCTGAATGCGATAAAACAAGTTTTAGGTCGCTAGCATGTGTAGAAAAAAAGTTACTCACCGATATCCACGAAACAAACAAACGGAATTCGACTCCGTGTTTTGAGCAATATCAGAACAAAGACGACCGTTTCCGGCGTAATTTGACGCGCTGAATGCGATAAAACAAGTTTTAGGTCGCTAGCATGTATAGAAAAAAAGTTACCAATCGATATCTGAAAAACAAACAAACGGACTTCGACTTCGTGTTTTAAGCAATATCAAAACAAAGACGACCGTTTTCGGCGTTATTTGACGCGCTGAATGCGATAAAACAAGTTTTAGGTCGCTAGCATGTATAGAAAAAAAGTTACTCACCGATATCCACGAAACAAACAAACGGAATTCGACTCCGTGTTTTGAGCAATATCAGAACAAAGACGACCGTTTCCGGCGTAATTTGACGCGCTGAATGCGATAAAACAAGTTTTAGGTCGCTAGCATGTATAGAAAAAAAGTTACCAATCGATATCTGAAAAACAAACAAACGGACTTCGACTTCGTGTTTTAAGCAATATCAAAACAAAGACGACCGTTTCCGGCGTAATTTGACGCGCTGAATGCGATAAAACAAGTTTTAGGTCGCTAGCATGTATAGAAAAAAAGGAACTTACCGATATCCACGAAACAAACAAACGGAATTCGACTCCGTGTTTTGAGCAATATCAGAACAAAGACGACCGTTTCCGGCGTAATTTGACGCGCTGAATGCGATAAAACAAGTTTTAGGTCGCTAGCATGTATAGAAAAAAAGTTACCAATCGATATCTGAAAAACAAACAAACGGACTTCGACTTCGTGTTTTAAGCAATATCAAAACAAAGACGACCGTTTTCGGCGTTATTTGACGCGCTGAATGCGATAAAACAAGTTTTAGGTCGCTAGCATGTATAGAAAAAAAGTTACTCACCGATATCCACGAAACAAACAAACGGAATTCGACTCCGTGTTTTGAGCAATATCAGAACAAAGACGACCGTTTCCGGCGTAATTTGACGCGCTGAATGCGATAAAACAAGTTTTAGGTCGCTAGCATGTATAGAAAAAAAGTTACTCACCGATATCCACGAAACAAACGAACGGAATTCGACTTCGTGTTTTCAGCAATATCAAAACAAAGACGACCGTTTCCGGCGTAATTTGACGCGCTGAATGCGATAAAACAAGTTTTAGGTCGCTAGCATGTATAGAAAAAAAGTTACCAACCGATATCCACGAAACAAACGAACGGAATTCGACTCCGTGTTTTGAGCAATATCAGAACAAAGACGACCGTTTCCGGCGTAATTTGACGCGCGGAATGCGATAAAACAAGTTTTAGGTCGCTAGCATGTATAGAAAAAAAGTTACTCACCGATATCCACGAAACAAACGAACGGAATTCGACTTCGCGTTTTAAGCAATATCAAAACAAAGACGACCGTTTCCGGCGTAATTTGACGCGCTGAATGCGATAAAACAAGTTTTAGGTCGCTAGCATGTATAGAAAAAAAGTTACCAACCGATATCTGAAAAACAAACAAACGGACTTCGACTTCGTGTTTTAAGCAATATCAAAACAAAGACGACCGTTTCCGGCGTAATTTGACGCGCTGAATGCGATAAAACAAGTTTTAGGTCGCTAGCATGTATAGAAAAAAAGGAACTTACCGATATCCACGAAACAAACGAACGGAATTCGACTTCGTGTTTTAAGCAATATCAAAACAAAGACGACCGTTTCCGGCGTAATTTGACGCGCTGAATGCGATGAAACAAGTTTTAGGTCGCTAGCATGTATAGAAAAAAAGTGACCTACCGATATCTGAAAAACAAACAAACGGACTTCGACTTCGTGTTTCGAGCAATATCAAAACAAAGACGGCCGTTTCCGGCGTAATTTGACGCGCTGAATGCGATGAAACAAGTTTAAGGTCGCTAGCATGTATAGAAAAAAAGTTACTCACCGATATCCACGAAACAAACGAACGGAATTCGACTTCGTGTTTTAAGCAATATCAAAACAAAGACGACCGTTTCCGGCGTAATTTGACGCGCTGAATGCGATAAAACAAGTTTTAGGTCGTTAGCATGTATAGAAAAAAAGTTACCAACCGATATCTGAAAAACAAACAAACGGACTTCGACTTCGTGTTTCGAGCAATATTAAAACAACGACGGCCGTTTCCGGCGTAATTTGACGCGCTGAATGCGATAAAACAAGTTTTAGGTCGCTAGCATGTATAGAAAAAAAGGTACCTACCGATATCTGAAAAACAAACAAACGGACTTCGACTTCGTGTTTCGAGCAATATCAAAACAAAGACGGCCGTTTCCGGCGTAATTTGACGCGCTGAATGCGATAAAACAAGTTTTAGGTCGCTAGCATGTATAGAAAAAAAGGAACTTACCGATATCCACGAAACAAACGAACGGAATTCGACTTCGTGTTTCAAGCAATATCAAAACAAAGACGACCGTTTCCGGCGTAATTTGACGCGCTGAATGCGATGAAACAAGTTTTGGGTCGCTAGCATGTATAGAAAAAAAGTGACCTACCGATATCTGAAAAACAAACAAACGGACTTCGACTTCGTGTTTCGAGCAATATCAAAACAAAGACGGCCGTTTCCGGCGTAATTTGACGCGCTGAATGCGATAAAACAAGTTTAAGGTCGCTAGCATGTATAGAAAAAAAGTTACTCACCGATATCCACGAAACAAACGAACGGAATTCGACTTCGTGTTTTAAGCAATATCAAAACAAAGACGACCGTTTCCGGCGTAATTTGACGCGCTAAATGCGATAAAACAAGTTTTAGGTCGCTAGCATGTATAGAAAAAAAGTTACCAATCGATATCTGAAAAACAAACAAACGGACTTCGACTTCGTGTTTTAAGCAATATGAAAACAAAGACGACCGTTTCCGGCGTTATTTGACGCGCTGAATGCGATAAAACAAGTTTTAGGTCGCTAGCATGTATAGAAAAGAAGTTACTCACCGATATCCACGAAACAAACAAACGGAATTCGACTCCGTGTTTTGAGCAATATCAGATCAAAGACGACCGTTTCCGGCGTAATTTGACGCGCTGAATGCGATAAAACAAGTTTTAGGTCGCTAGCATGTATAGAAAAAAAGTTACCAATCGATATCTGAAAAACAAACAAACGGACTTCGACTTCGTGTTTTAAGCAATATCAAAACAAAGACGACCGTTTCCGGCGTAATTTGACGCGCTGAATGCGATAAAACAAGTTTTAGGTCGCTAGCATGTATAGAAAAAAAGTTACTCACCGATATCCACGAAACAAACGAACGGAATTCGACTTCGTGTTTTAAGCAATATCAAAACAAAGACGACCGTTTCCGGCGTAATTTGACGCGCTGAATGCGATAAAACAAGTTTTAGGTCGCTAGCATGTATAGAAAAAAAGTTACCAACCGATATCTGAAAAACAAACAAACGGACTTCGACTTCGTGTTTCGAGCAATATTAAAACAACGACGGCCGTTTCCGGCGTAATTTGACGCGCTGAATGCGATAAAACAAGTTTTAGGTCGCTAGCATGTATAGAAAAAAAGTTACTCACCGATATCCACGAAACAAACAAACGGAATTCGACTCCGTGTTTTGAGCAATATCAGAACAAAGACGACCGTTTCCGGCGTAATTTGACGCGCTGAATGCGATAAAACAAGTTTTAGGTCGCTAGCATGTATAGAAAAAAAGTTACCTACCGATATCTGAAAAACAAACAAACGGACTTCGACTTCGTGTTTCGAGCAATATCAAAACAAAGACGGCCGTTTCCGGCGTAATTTGACGCGCTGAATGCGATAAAACAAGTTTTAGGTCGCTAGCATGTATAGAAAAAAAGTTACTCACCGATATCCACGAAACAAACGAACGGAATTCGACTTCGTGTTTTAAGCAATATCAAAACAAAGACGACCGTTTCCGGCGTAATTTGACGCGCGGAATGCGATAAAACAAGTTTCAGGTCGCTAGCATGTATAGAAAAAAAGTTACTCACCGATATCCACGAAACAAACGAACGGAATTCGACTTCGTGTTTTAAGCAATATCAAAACAAAGACGACCGTTTCCGGCGTAATTTGACGCGCTGAATGCGATAAAACAAGTTTCAGGTCGCTAGCATGTATAGAAAGAAAGTTACCAACCGATATCTGAAAAACAAACAAACGGACTTCGACTTCGTGTTTTAAGCAATATCAAAACAAAGACGACCGTTTCCGGCGTAATTTGACGCGCTGAATGCGATAAAACAAGTTTTAGGTCGCTAGCATGTATAGAAAAAAAGGAACTTACCGATATCCACGAAACAAACGAACGGAATTCGACTGCGTGTTTTAAGCAATATCAAAACAAAGACGACCGTTTCCGGCGTAATTTGACGCGCTGAATGCGATAAAACAAGTTTTAGGTCGCTAGCATGTATAGAAAAAAAGTTACCAACCGATATCTGAAAAACAAACAAACGGACTTTGACTTCGTGTTTCGAGCAATATTAAAACAACGACGGCCGTTTCCGGCGTAATTTGACGCGCTGAATGCGATAAAACAAGTTTCAGGTCGCTAGCATGTATAGAAAGAAAGTTACCAACCGATATCTGAAAAACAAACAAACGGACTTCGACTTCGTGTTTTAAGCAATATCAAAACAAAGACGACCGTTTCCGGCGTAATTTGACGCGCTGAATGCGATAAAACAAGTTTTAGGTCGCTAGCATGTATAGAAAAAAAGTTACTCACCGATATCCACGAAACAAACAAACGGAATTCGACTCCGTGTTTTGAGCAATATCAGAACAAAGACGACCGTTTCCGGCGTAATTTGACGCGCTGAATGCGATAAAACGAGTTTTAGGTCGCTAGCATGTATAGAAAAAAAGGTACTCACCGATATCCACGAAACAAACAAACGGAATTCGACTTCGTGTTTTAGGCAATATCAAAACAAAGACCACCGTTTCCGGCGTAATTTGACGCGCTGAATGCGATAAAACAAGTTTTAGGTCGCTAGCATGTATAGAAAAAAAGTTACTCACCGATATCCACGAAACAAACAAACGGAATTCGACTTCGTGTTTTAAGCAATATCAAAACAAAGACGACCGTTTCCGGCGTAATTTGACGCGCTGAATGCGATAAAACAAGTTTTAGGTCGCTAGCATGTATAGAAAAAAGGAACTTACCGATATCCACGAAACAAACGAACGGAATTCGACTTCGTGTTTGAAGCAATATCAAAACAAAGACGACCGTTTCCGGCGTAATTTGACGCGCTGAATGCGATGAAACAAGTTTTAGGTCGCTAGCATGTATAGAAAAAAAGTTACCTACCGATATCTGAAGAACAAACAAACGGACTTCGACTTCGTGTTTTAAGCAATATCAAAACAAAGACGACCGTTTCCGGCGTAATTTGACGCGCTGAATGCGATAAAACAAGTTTTAGGTCGCTAGCATGTATAGAAAAAAAGTTACTCACCGATATCCACGGAACAAACAAACGGAATTCGACTCCGTGTTTTGAGCAATATCACAACAAAGACGACCGTTTCCGGCGTAATTTGACGCGCTGAATGCGATAAAACAAGTTTTAGGTCGCTAGCATGTATAGAAAAAAAGGAACTTACCGATATCCACGAAACAAACGAACGGAATTCGACTTCGTGTTTTAAGCAATATCAAAACAAAGACGACCGTTTTCGGCGTAATTTGACGCGCTGAATGCGATAAAACAAGTTATAGGTCGCTGGCATGTATAGAAAAAAAGTTACTCACCGATATCCACGAAACAAACAAACGGAATTCGACTTCGTGTTTTAAGCAATATCAAAACAAAGACGACCGTTTCCGGCGTAATTTGACGCGCTGAATGCGATAAAACAAGTTTTAGGTCGCTAGCATGTATAGAAAGAAGGAACTTACCGATATCCACGAAACAAACGAACGGAATTCGACTTCGTGTTTTAAGCAATATCAAAACAAAGACGACCGTTTCCGGCGTAATTTGACGCGCTGAATGCGATGAAACAAGTTTTAGGTCGCTAGCATGTATAGAAAAAAAGTTACCTACCGATATCTGAAAAACAAACAAACGGACTTCGACTTCGTGTTTCGAGCAATATCAAAACAAAGACGGCCGTTTCCGGCGTAATTTGACGCGCTGAATGCGATAAATCAAGTTTTAGGTCGCTAGCATGTATAGAAAAAAAGTTACTCACCGATATCCACGAAACAAACGAACGGAATTCGACTTCGTGTTTTAAGCAATATCAAAACAAAGACGACCGTTTCCGGCGTAATTTGACGCGCTGAATGCGATGAAACAAGTTTTAGGTCGCTAGCATGTATAGAAAAAAAGTTACTCACCGATATCCACGAAACAAACGAACGGAATTCGACTTCGTGTTTTAAGCAATATCAAAACAAAGACGACCGTTTCCGGCGTAATTTGACGCGCTGAATGCGATAAAACAAGTTTTAGGTCGCTAGCATGTATAGAAAAAAAGTTACTCACTGATATCCACGAAACAAACAAACGAAATTCGACTCCGTGTTTTGAGCAATATCGGAACAAAGACGACCGTTTCCGGCGTGATTTGACGCGCTGAATGCGATAAAACAAGTTTTAGGTCGCTAGCATGTATAGAAAAAAAGTTACCAACCGATATCTGAAAAACAAACAAACGGACTTCGACTTCGTGTTTCGAGCAATATTAGAACAAAGACGACCGTTTCCGGCGTAATTTGACGCGCTGAATGCGATAAAACAAGTTTTAGGTCGCTAGCATGTATAGAAAAAAAGGTACTCACCGATATCCACGAAACAAACAAACGGAATTCGACTTCGTGTTTTAGGCAATATCAAAACAAAGACCACCGTTTCCGGCGTAATTTGACGCGCTGAATGCGATAAAACAAGTTTTAGGTCGCTAGCATGTATAGAAAAAAAGTTACTCACCGATATCCACGAAACAAACAAACGGAATTCGACTTCGTGTTTTAAGCAATATCAAAACAAAGACGACCGTTTCCGGCGTAATTTGACGCGCTGAATGCGATAAAACAAGTTTTAGGTCGCTAGCATGTATAGAAAAAAGGAACTTACCGATATCCACGAAACAAACGAACGGAATTCGACTTCGTGTTTGAAGCAATATCAAAACAAAGACGACCGTTTCCGGCGTAATTTGACGCGCTGAATGCGATGAAACAAGTTTTAGGTCGCTAGCATGTATAGAAAAAAAGTTACCTACCGATATCTGAAGAACAAACAAACGGACTTCGACTTCGTGTTTTAAGCAATATCAAAACAAAGACGACCGTTTCCGGCGTAATTTGACGCGCTGAATGCGATAAAACAAGTTTTAGGTCGCTAGCATGTATAGAAAAAAAGTTACTCACCGATATCCACGGAACAAACAAACGGAATTCGACTCCGTGTTTTGAGCAATATCACAACAAAGACGACCGTTTCCGGCGTAATTTGACGCGCTGAATGCGATAAAACAAGTTTTAGGTCGCTAGCATGTATAGAAAAAAAGGAACTTACCGATATCCACGAAACAAACGAACGGAATTCGACTTCGTGTTTTAAGCAATATCAAAACAAAGACGACCGTTTCCGGCGTAATTTGACGCGCTGAATGCGATAAAACAAGTTTTAGGTCGCTGGCATGTATAGAAAAAAAGTTACTCACCGATATCCACGAAACAAACAAACGGAATTCGACTTCGTGTTTTAAGCAATATCAAAACAAAGACGACCGTTTCCGGCGTAATTTGACGCGCTGAATGCGATAAAACAAGTTTTAGGTCGCTAGCATGTATAGAAAAAAGGAACTTACCGATATCCACGAAACAAACGAACGGAATTCGACTTCGTGTTTTAAGCAATATCAAAACAAAGACGACCGTTTCCGGCGTAATTTGACGCGCTGAATGCGATGAAACAAGTTTTAGGTCGCTAGCATGTATAGAAAAAAAGTTACCTACCGATATCTGAAAAACAAACAAACGGACTTCGACTTCGTGTTTCGAGCAATATCAAAACAAAGACGGCCGTTTCCGGCGTAATTTGACGCGCTGAATGCGATAAATCAAGTTTTAGGTCGCTAGCATGTATAGAAAAAAAGTTACTCACCGATATCCACGAAACAAACGAACGGAATTCGACTTCGTGTTTTAAGCAATATCAAAACAAAGACGACCGTTTCCGGCGTAATTTGACGCGCTGAATGCGATGAAACAAGTTTTAGGTCGCTAGCATGTATAGAAAAAAAGTTACTCACCGATATCCACGAAACAAACGAACGGAATTCGACTTCGTGTTTTAAGCAATATCAAAACAAAGACGACCGTTTCCGGCGTAATTTGACGCGCTGAATGCGATAAAACAAGTTTTAGGTCGCTAGCATGTATAGAAAAAAAGTTACTCACTGATATCCACGAAACAAACAAACGAAATTCGACTCCGTGTTTTGAGCAATATCGGAACAAAGACGACCGTTTCCGGCGTGATTTGACGCGCTGAATGCGATAAAACAAGTTTTAGGTCGCTAGCATGTATAGAAAAAAAGTTACCAACCGATATCTGAAAAACAAACAAACGGACTTCGACTTCGTGTTTCGAGCAATATTAGAACAAAGACGACCGTTTCCGGCGTAATTTGACGCGCTGAATGCGATAAAACAAATTTTAGGTCGCTAGCATGTATAGAAAAAAAGTTAACAACCGATATCTGAAAAACAAACAAACGGACTTCGACTTCGTGTTTCGAGCAATATCAAAACAAAGACGGCCGTTTCCGGCGTAATTTGACGCGCTGAATGCGATAAAACAAGTTTTAGGTCGCTAGCATGTATAGAAAAAAAGTTACTCACCGATATCCACGAAACAAACAAACGGAATTCGACTCCGTGTTTTGAGCAATATCACAACAAAGACGACCGTTTCCGGCGTAATTTGACGCGCTGAATGCGATAAAACAAGTTTTAGGTCGCTAGCATGTATAGAAAAAAAGGAACTTACCGATATCCACGAAACAAACGAACGGAATTCGACTTCGTGTTTTCAGCAATATCAAAACAAAGACGACCGTTTCCGGCGTAATTTGACGCGCTGAATGCGATAAAACAAGTTTTAGGTCGCTAGCATGTATAGAAAAAAAGAACTTACCGATATCCACGAAACAAACGAACGGAATTCGACTTCGTGTTTTAAGCAATATCGAAACAAAGACGACCGTTTCCGGCGTAATTTGACGCGCTGAATGCGATGAAACAAGTTTTAGGTCGCTAGCATGTATAGAAAAAAAGTTACCTACCGATATCTGAAAAACAAACAAACGGACTTCGACTTCGTGTTTCGAGCAATATCAAAACAAAGACGGCCGTTTCCGGCGTAATTTGACGCGCTGAATGCGATAAAACAAGTTTTAGGTCGCTAGCATGTATAGAAAAAAAGGAACTTACCGATATCCACGAAACAAACGAACGGAATTCGACTTCGTGTTTTCAGCAATATCAAAACAAAGACGACCGTTTCCGGCGTAATTTGACGCGCTGAATGCGATGAAACAAGTTTTAGGTCGCTAGCATGTATAGAAAAAAAGTTACCTACCGATATCTGAAAAACAAACAAACGGACTTCGACTTCGTGTTTCGAGCAATATCAAAACAAAGACGGCCGTTTCCGGCGTAATTTGACGCGCTGAATGCGATAAAACAAGTTGTAGGTCGCTAGCATGTATAGAAAAAAAGTTACTCACCGATATCCACGAAACAAACAAACGGAATTCGACTCCGTGTTTTGAGCAATATCACAACAAAGACGACCGTTTCCGGCGTAATTTGACGCGCTGAATGCGATAAAACAAGTTTCAGGTCGCTTGCATGTATAGAAAAAAAGGAACTTACCGATATCCACGAAACAAACGAACGGAATTCGACTTCGTGTTTTCAGCAATATCAAAACAAAGACGACCGTTTCCGGCGTAATTTGACGCGCTGAATGCGATAAAACAAGTTTTAGGTCGCTAGCATGTATAGAAAAAAAGGAACTTACCGATATCCACGAAACAAACGAACGGAATTCGACTTCGTGTTTTCAGCAATATCAAAACAAAGACGACCGTTTCCGGCGTAATTTGACGCGCTGAATGCGATGAAACAAGTTTTAGGTCGCTAGCATGTATAGAAAAAAAGTTACTCACCGATATCCACGAAACAAACGAACGGAATTCGACTTCGTGTTTTAAGCAATATCAAAACAAAGACGACCGTTACCGGCGTAATTTGACGCGCTGAATGCGATGAAACAAGTTTTAGGTCGCTAGCATGTATAGAAAAAAAGTGACTCACCGATATCCACGAAACAAACAAACGGAATTCGACTCCGTGTTTTGAGCAATATCAGAACAAAGACGACCGTTTCCGGCGTGATTTGACGCGCTGAATGCGATAAAACAAGTTTTAGGTCGCTAGCATGTATAGGAAAAAAGTTACCAACCGATATCTGAAAAACAAACAAACGGACTTCGACTTCGTGTTTCGAGCAATATTAAAACAAAGACGACCGTTTCCGGCGTAATTTGACGCGCTGAATGCGATAAAACAAATTTTAGGTCGCTAGCATGTATAGAAAAAAAGTTACCAACCGATATCTGAAAAACAAACAAACGGACTTCGACTTCGTGTTTCGAGCAATATTAAAACAACGACGGCCGTTTCCGGCGTAATTTGACGCGCTGGATGCGATAAAACAAGTTTCAGGTCGCTTGCATGTATAGAAAAAAAGGAACTTACCGATATCCACGAAACAAACGAACGGAATTCGACTTCGTGTTTTCAGCAATATCAAAACAAAGACGACCGTTTCCGGCGTAATTTGACGCGCTGAATGCGATAAAACAAGTTTTAGGTCGCTAGCATGTATAGAAAAAAAGGAACTTACCGATATCCACGAAACAAACGAACGGAATTCGACTTCGTGTTTTCAGCAATATCAAAACAAAGACGACCGTTTCCGGCGTAATTTGACGCGCTGAATGCGATGAAACAAGTTTTAGGTCGCTAGCATGTATAGAAAAAAAGTTACTCACCGATATCCACGAAACAAACGAACGGAATTCGACTTCGTGTTTTAAGCAATATCAAAACAAAGACGACCGTTTCCGGCGTAATTTGACGCGCTGAATGCGATGAAACAAGTTTTAGGTCGCTAGCATGTATAGAAAAAAAGTTACTCACCGATATCCACGAAACAAACAAACGGAATTCGACTCCGTGTTTTGAGCAATATCAGAACAAAGACGACCGTTTCCGGCGTGATTTGACGCGCTGAATGCGATAAAACAAGTTTTAGGTCGCTAGCATGTATAGGAAAAAAGTTACCAACCGATATCTGAAAAACAAACAAACGGACTTCGACTTCGTGTTTCGAGCAATATTAAAACAAAGACGACCGTTTCCGGCGTAATTTGACGCGCTGAATGCGATAAAACAAATTTTAGGTCGCTAGCATGTATAGAAAAAAAGTTACCAACCGATATCTGAAAAACAAACAAACGGACTTCGACTTCGTGTTTCGAGCAATATTAAAACAACGACGGCCGTTTCCGGCGTAATTTGACGCGCTGGATGCGATAAAACAAGTTTTAGGTCGCTAGCATGTATAGAAAAAAAGTTAATCACCGATATCCACGAAACAAACAAACGGAATTCGACTTCGTGTTTTAAGCAATATCAAAACAAAGACGACCGTTTTCGGCGTAATTTGACGCGCTGAATGCGATCAAACAAGTTTTAGGTCGCTAGCATGTACAGAAAAAAAGTTACTCACCGATATCCACGAAACAAACAAACGGAATTCGACTTCGTGTTTTAAGCAATATCAAAACAAAGACGACCGTTTCCGGCGTAATTTGACGCGCTGAATGCGATAAAACAAGTTTTAGGTCGCTAGCATGTATAGAAAAAAGGAACTTACCGATATCCACGAAACAAACGAACGGAATTCGACTTCGTGTTTTAAGCAATATCAAAACAAAGACGACCGTTTCCGGCGTAATTTGACGCGCTGAATGCGATGAAACAAGTTTTAGGTCGCTAGCATGTATAGAAAAAAAGTTACTCACCGATATCCACGGAACAAACAAACGGAATTCGACTCCGTGTTTTGAGCAATATCAGAACAAAGACGACCGTTTCCGGCGTAATTTGACGCGCTGAATGCGATAAAACAAGTTTTAGGTCGCTAGCATGTATAGAAAAAAAGGTACTCACCGATATCCACGAAACAAACGAACGGAATTCGACTTCGTGTTTAGAGCAATATCAAAACAAAGACGACCGTTTCCGGCGTAATTTGACGCGCTGAATGCGATAAAACAAGTTTTAGGTCGCTAGCATGTATAGAAAAAAAGTTACTCACCGATATCCACGAAACAAACAAACGGAATTCGACTTCGTGTTTTAAGCAATATCAAAACAAAGACGACCGTTTCCGGCGTAATTTGACGCGCTGAATGCGATAAAACAAGTTTTAGGTCGCTAGCATGTATAGAAAAAACGTTACTCACCGATATCCACGAAACAAACAAACGGAATTCGACTTCGTGTTTTAAGCAATATCAAAACAAAGACGACCGTTTCCGGCGTAATTTGACGCGCTGAATGCGATAAAACAAGTTTTAGGTCGCTAGCATGTATAGAAAAAAAGTTACCAACCGATATCTGAAAAACAAACAAACGGAATTCGACTTCGTGTTTTCAGCAATATCAAAACAAAGACGACCGTTTCCGGCGTAATTTGACGCGCTGAATGCGATGAAACAAGTTTTAGGTCGCTAGCATGTATAGAAAAAAAGTTACCAACCGATATCTGAAAAACAAACAAACGGACTTCGACTTCGTGTTTCGAGCAATATTAAAACAACGACGGCCGTTTCCGGCGTAATTTGACGCGCTGGATGCGATAAAACAAGTTTTAGGTCGCTAGCATGTATAGAAAAAAAGTTACTCACCGATATCCACGAAACAAACAAACGGAATTCGACTTCGTGTTTTAAGCAATATCAAAACAAAGACGACCGTTTTCGGCGTAATTTGACGCGCTGAATGCGATAAAACAAGTTTTAGGTCGCTAGCATGTATAGAAAAAAAGTTACTCACCGATATCCACGAAACAAACAAACGGAATTCGACTTCGTGTTTTAAGCAATATCAAAACAAAGACGACCGTTTCCGGCGTAATTCGACGCGCTGAATGCGATTAAACAAGTTTTAGGTCGCTAGCATGTATAGAAAAAAGGAACTTACCGATATCCACGAAACAAACGAACGGAATTCGACTTCGTGTTTTAAGCAATATCAAAACAAAGACGACCGTTTCCGGCGTAATTTGACGAACTGAATGCGATGAAACAAGTTTTAGGTCGCTAGCATGTATAGAAAAAAAGTTACTCACCGATATCCTTAGAACAAACAAACGGAATTCGACTCCGTGTTTTGAGCAATATCACAACGAAGACGACCGTTTCCGGCGTAATTTGACGCGCTGAATGCGATAAAACAAGTTTGAGGTCGCTAGCATGTATAGAAAAAAAGGTACTCACCGATATCCACGAAACAAACGAACGGACTTCGACTTCGTGTTTTAAGCAATATCAAAACAAAGACGACCGTTTCCGGCGTAATTTGACGCGCTGAATGCGATAAAACAAGTTTTAGGTCGCTAGCATGTATAGAAAAAAAGTTACTCACCGATATCCACGAAACAAACGAACGGAATTCGACTTCGTGTTTTAAGCAATATCAAAACAAAGACGACCGTTTTCGGCGTAATTTGACGCGCTGAATGCGATAAAACAAGTTTTAGGTCGCTAGCATGTATAGAAAAAAAGTTACCAACCGATATCTGAAAAACAAACAAACGGACTTCGACTTCGTGTTTCGAGCAATATTCAAACAACGACGGCCGTTTCCGGCGCAATTTGACGCGCTGGATGCGATAAAACAAGTTTTAGGTCGCTAGCATGTATAGAAAAAAAGTTACTCACCGATATCCACGAAACAAACAAACGGAATTCGACTCCGTGTTTTGAGCAATATCAGAACAAAGACGACCGTTTCCGGCGTAATTTGACGCGCTGAATGCGATAAAACAAGTTTTAGGTCGCTAGCATGTATAGAAAAAAAGAAACTTACCGATATCCACGAAACAAACGAACGGAATTCGACTTCGTGTTTTCAGCAATATCAAAACAAAGACGACCGTTTCCGGCGTAATTTGACGCGCTGAATGCGATGAAACAAGTTTTAGGTCGCTAGCATGTATAGAAAAAAAGTTACCAACCGATATCTGAAAAACAAACAAACGGACTTCGACTTCGTGTTTTAAGCAATATCAAAACAAAGACGACCGTTTCCGGCGTAATTTGACGCGCTAAATGCGATAAAACAAGTTTTCGGTCGCTAGCATGTATAGAAAAAAAGTTACTCACCGATATCCACGAAACAAACAAACGGAATTCGACTCCGTGTTTTGAGCAATATCACAACAAAGACGACCGTTTTCGGCGTAATTTGACGCGCTGAATGCGATAAAACAAGTTTTAGGTCGCTAGCATGTATAGAAAAAAAGAAACTTACCGATATCCACGAAACAAACGAACGGAATTCGACTTCGTGTTTTCAGCAATATCAAAACAAAGACGACCGTTTCCGGCGTAATTTGACGCGCTGAATGCGATGAAACAAGTTTTAGGTCGCTAGCATGTATCGAAAAAAAGTTACCTACCGATATCTGAAAAATAAACAAACGGACTTCGACTTCGTGTTTCGAGCAATATCAAAACAAAGACGGCCGTTTCCGGCGTAATTTGACGCGCTGAATGCGATAAAACAAGTTTTAGGTCGCTAGCATGTATAGAAAAAAAGTTACTCACCGATATCCACGAAACAAACGAACGGAATTCGACTTCGTGTTTTAAGCAATATCAAAACAAAGACGACCGTTTCCGGCGTAATTTGACGCGCTGAATGCGATAAAACAAGTTTTAGGTCGCTAGCATGTATAGAAAAAAAGTTACCAACCGATATCTGAAAAACAAACAAACGGACTTCGACTTCGTGTTTCGAGCAATATTAAAACAACGACGGCCGTTTCCGGCGCAATTTGACGCGCTGGATGCGATAAAACAAGTTTCAGGTCGCTAGCATGTATAGAAAAAAAGTTACTCACCGATATCCACGAAACAAACAAACGGAATTCGACTCCGTGTTTTGAGCAATATCAGAACAAAGACGACCGTTTCCGGCGTAATTTGACGCGCTGAATGCGATAAAACAAGTTTTAGGTCGCTAGCATGTATAGAAAAAAAGGTACTCACCGATATCCACGAAACAAACGAACGGAATTCGACTTCGTGTTTAGAGCAATATCAAAACAAAGACGACCGTTTCCGGCGTAATTTGACGCGCTGAATGCGATAAAACAAGTTTTAGGTCGCTAGCATGTATAGAAAAAAAGTTACTCACCGATATCCACGAAACAAACAAACGGAATTCGACTTCGTGTTTTAAGCAATATCAAAACA
Organism: Diprion similis; assembly: GCF_021155765.1. Classification (NCBI taxonomy): domain Eukaryota; kingdom Metazoa; phylum Arthropoda; class Insecta; order Hymenoptera; family Diprionidae; genus Diprion; species Diprion similis. Next base: position 14,555,941 of record NC_060115.1, read on the forward strand.
AAGACGACCGTTTCCGGCGTAATTTGACGCGCTGAATGCGATAAAACAAGTTTTAGGTCGCTAGCATGTATAGAAAAAAAGTTACTCACCGATATCCACTAAACAAACGAACGGAATTCGACTTCGTGTTTTAAGCAATATCAAAACGAAGACGACCGTTTTCGGCGTAATTTGACGCGCTGAATGCGATAAAACAAGTTTTAGGTCGCTAGCATGTATAGAAAAAAAGTTACCAACCGATATCTGAAAAACAAACAAACGGACTTCGACTTCGTGTTTCGAGCAATATTCAAACAACGACGGCCGTTTCCGGCGCAATTTGACGCGCTGGATGCGATAAAACAAGTTTTAGGTCGCTAGCATGTATAGAAAAAAAGTTACTCACCGATATCCACGAAACAAACAAACGGAATTCGACTCCGTGTTTTGAGCAATATCAGAACAAAGACGACCGTTTCCGGCGTAATTTGACGCGCTGAATGCGATAAAACAAGTTTTAGGTCGCTAGCATGTATAGAAAAAAAGAAACTTACCGATATCCACGAAACAAACGAACGGAATTCGACTTCGTGTTTTCAGCAATATCAAAACAAAGACGACCGTTTCCGGCGTAATTTGACGCGCTGAATGCGATGAAACAAGTTTTAGGTCGCTAGCATGTATAGAAAAAAAGTTACCAACCGATATCTGAAAAACAAACAAACGGACTTCGACTTCGTGTTTTAAGCAATATCAAAACAAAGACGACCGTTTCCGGCGTAATTTGACGCGCTGAATGCGATAAAACAAGTTTTAGGTCGCTAGCATGTATAGAAAAAAAGTTACTCACCGATATCCACGAAACAAACAAACGGAATTCGACTCCGTGTTTTGAGCAATATCACAACAAAGACGACCGTTTCCGGCGTAATTTGACGCGCTGAATGCGATAAAACAAGTTTTAGGTCGCTAGCATGTATAGAAAAAAAGAAACTTACCGATATCCACGAAACAAACGAACGGAATTCGACTTCGTGTTTTCAGCAATATCAAAACAAAGACGACCGTTTCCGGCGTAATTTGACGCGCTGAATGCGATGAAACAAGTTTTAGGTCGCTAGCATGTATAGAAAAAAAGTTACCTACCGATATCTGAAAAATAAACAAACGGACTTCGACTTCGTGTTTCGAGCAATATCAAAACAAAGACGGCCGTTTCCGGCGTAATTTGACGCGCTGAATGCGATAAAACAAGTTTTAGGTCGCTAGCATGTATAGAAAAAAAGTTACTCACCGATATCCACGAAACAAACGAACGGAATTCGACTTCGTGTTTTAAGCAATATCAAAACAAAGACGACCGTTTCCGGCGTAATTTGACGCGCTGAATGCGATAAAACAAGTTTTAGGTCGCTAGCATGTATAGAAAAAAAGTTACCAACCGATATCTGAAAAACAAACAAACGGACTTCGACTTCGTGTTTCGAGCAATATTAAAACAACGACGGCCGTTTCCGGCGCAATTTGACGCGCTGGATGCGATAAAACAAGTTTCAGGTCGCTAGCATGTATAGAAAAAAAGTTACTCACCGATATCCACGAAACAAACAAACGGAATTCGACTCCGTGTTTTGAGCAATATCAGAACAAAGACGACCGTTTCCGGCGTAATTTGACGCGCTGAATGCGATAAAACAAGTTTTAGGTCGCTAGCATGTATAGAAAAAAAGGTACTCACCGATATCCACGAAACAAACGAACGGAATTCGACTTCGTGTTTAGAGCAATATCAAAACAAAGACGACCGTTTCCGGCGTAATTTGACGCGCTGAATGCGATAAAACAAGTTTTAGGTCGCTAGCATGTATAGAAAAAAAGTTACTCACCGATATCCACGAAACAAACAAACGGAATTCGACTTCGTGTTTTAAGCAATATCAAAACAAAGACGACCGTTTCCGGCGTAATTTGACGCGCTGAATGCGATAAAACAAGTTTTAGGTCGCTAGCATGTATAGAAAAAAAGTTACTCACCGATATCCACGAAACAAACAAACGGAATTCGACTTCGTGTTTTAAGCAATATCAAAACAAAGACGACCGTTTCCGGCGTAATTTGACGCGCTGAATGCGATAAAACAAGTTTTAGGTCGCTAGCATGTATAGAAAAAAAGTTACCAACCGATATCTGAAAAACAAACAAACGGAATTCGACTCCGTGTTTTCAGCAATATCAAAACAAAGACGACCGTTTCCGGCGTAATTTGACGCGCTGAATGCGATGAAACAAGTTTTAGGTCGCTAGCATGTATAGAAAAAAAGTTACCTACCGATATCTGAAAAACAAACAAACGGACTTCGACTTCGTGTTTCGAGCAATATCAAAACAAAGACGGCCGTTTCCGGCGTAATTTGACGCGCTGAATGCGATAAAACAAGTTTTAGGTCGCTAGCATGTATAAAAAAAAAGTTACTCACCGATATCCACGAAACAAACGAACGGAATTCGACTTCGTGTTTTAAGCAATATCAAAACAAAGACGACCGTTTCCGGCGTAATTTGACGCGCTGAATGCGATAAAACAAGTTTTAGGTCGCTAGCATGTATAGAAAAAAAGTTACTAACCGATATCTGAAAAACAAACAAACGGACTTCGACTTCGTGTTTCGAGCAATATTAAAACAACGACGGCCGTTTCCGGCGCAATTTGACGCGCTGGATGCGATAAAACAAGTTTTAGGTCGCTAGCATGTATAGAAAAAAAGTTACTCACCGATATCCACGAAACAAACAAACGGAATTCGACTCCGTGTTTTGAGCAATATCAGAACAAAGACGACCGTTTCCGGCGTAATTTGACGCGCTGAATGCGATAAAACAAGTTTTAGGTCGCTAGCATGTATAGAAAAACAGGTACTCACCGATATCCACGAAACAAACGAACGGAATTCGACTTCGTGTTTAAAGCAATATCAAAACAAAGACGACCGTTTCCGGCGTAATTTGACGCGCTGAATGCGATAAAACAAGTTTTAGGTCGCTAGCATGTATAGAAAAAAAGTTACTCACCGATATCCACGAAACAAACAAACGGAATTCGACTTCGTGTTTTAAGCAATATTAAAACAAAGACGACCGTTTCCGGCGTAATTTGACGCGCTGAATGCGATAAAACAAGTTCCAGGTCGCTAGCATGTATAGAAAAAAAGGAACTTACCGATATCCACGAAACAAACGAACGGAATTCGACTTCGTGTTTTAAGCAATATCAAAACAAAGACAACCGTTTCCGGCGTAATTTGACGCGCTGAATGCGATGAAACAAGTTTCAGGTCGCTAGCATGTATAGAAAAAAAGTTACCTACCGATATCTGAAAAACAAACAAACGGACTTCGACTTCGTGTTTCGAGCAATATCAAAACAAAGAGGGCCGTTTCCGGCGTAATTTGACGCGCTGAATGCGATAAAACAAGTTTTAGGTCGCTAGCATGTATAGAAAAAAAGGTACCCACCGATATCCACGAAACAAACGAACGGAATCCGACTTCGTGTTTTAAGCAATATCAAAACAAAGACGACCGTTTCCGGCGTAATTTGACGCGCTGAATGCGATAAAACAAGTTTTAGGTCGCTAGCACGTATAGAAAAAAAGTTACCAACCGATATCTGAAAAACAAACAAACGGACTTCGACTTCGTGTTTCGAGCAATATTAAAACAACGACGGCCGTTTCCGGCGTAATTTGACGCGCTGAATGCGATAAAACAAGTTTTAGGTCGCTAGCATGTATAGAAAAAAAGTTACTCACCGATCTCCACAAAACAAACAAACGGAATTCGACTCCGTGTTTTGAGCAATATCAGAACAAAGACGACCGTTTCCGGCGTAATTTGACGCGCTGAATGCGAGAAAACAAGTTTTAGGTCGCTAGCATGTATAGAAAAAAAGTTACTCACCGATATCCACGAAACAAACAAACGGAATTCGACTCCGTGTTTTGAGCAATATCAGAACAAAGACGACCGTTTCCGGCGTAATTTGACGCGCTGAATGCGATAAAACAAGTTTTAGGTCGCTAGCATGTATAGAAAAAAAGGAACTTACCGATATCCACGAAACAAACGAACGGAATTCGACTTCGTGTTTTAAGCAATATCAAAACAAAGACGACCGTTTCCGGCGTAATTTGACGCGCTGAATGCGATAAAACAAGTTTTAGGTCGCTAGCATGTATAGAAAAAAAGGTACCCACCGATATCCACGAAACAAACGAACGGAATCCGACTTCGTGTTTTAAGCAATATCAAAACAAAGACGACCGTTTCCGGCGTAATTTGACGCGCTGAATGCGATAAAACAAGTTTTAGGTCGCTAGCATGTATAGAAAAAAAGTTACTCACCGATATCCACGAAACAAACGAACGGAATTCGACTTCGTGTTTTAAGCAATATCAAAACAAAGACGACCGTATCCGGCGTAATTTGACGCGCTGAATGCGATAAAACAAGTTTTAGGTCGCTAGCATGTATAGAAAAAAAGTTACCAACCGATATCTGAAAAACAAACAAACGGACTTCGACTTCGTGTTTCGAGCAATATTAAAACAACGACGGCCGTTTCCGGCGCAATTTGACGCGCTGGATGCGATAAAACAAGTTTTAGGTCGCTAGCATGTATAGAAAAAAAGTTACTCACCGATATCCACGAAACAAACAAACGGAATTCGACTCCGTGTTTTGAGCAATATCAGAACAAAGACGACCGTTTCCGGCGTAATTTGACGCGCTGAATGCGATAAAACAAGTTTCAGGTCGCTAGCATGTATAGAAAAACAGGTACTCACCGATATCCACGAAACAAACGAACGGAATTCGACTTCGTGTTTAAAGCAATATCAAAACAAAGACGACCGTTTCCGGCGTAATTTGACGCGCTGAATGCGATAAAACAAGTTTTAGGTCGCTAGCATGTATAGAAAAAAAGTTACTCACCGATATCCACGAAACAAACAAACGGAATTCGACTTCGTGTTTTAAGCAATATTAAAACAAAGACGACCGTTTCCGGCGTAATTTGACGCGCTGAATGCGATAAAACAAGTTCCAGGTCGCTAGCATGTATAGAAAAAAAGGAACTTACCGATATCCACGAAACAAACGAACGGAATTCGACTTCGTGTTTTAAGCAATATCAAAACAAAGACAACCGTTTCCGGCGTAATTTGACGCGCTGAATGCGATGAAACAAGTTTCAGGTCGCTAGCATGTATAGAAAAAAAGTTACCTACCGATATCTGAAAAACAAACAAACGGACTTCGACTTCGTGTTTCGAGCAATATCAAAACAAAGAGGGCCGTTTCCGGCGTAATTTAACGCGCTGAATGCGATAAAACAAGTTTTAGGTCGCTAGCATGTATAGAAAAAAAGGTACCCACCGATATCCACGAAACAAACGAACGGAATCCGACTTCGTGTTTTAAGCAATATCAAAACAAAGACGACCGTTTCCGGCGTAATTTGACGCGCTGAATGCGATAAAACAAGTTTTAGGTCGCTAGCATGTGTAGAAAAAAAGTTACCAACCGATATCTGAAAAACAAACAAACGGACTTCGACTTCGTGTTTCGAGCAATATTAAAACAACGACGGCCGTTTCCGGCGTAATTTGACGCGCTGAATGCGATAAAACAAGTTTTAGGTCGCTAGCATGTATAGAAAAAAAGTTACTCACCGATCTCCACAAAACAAACAAACGGAATTCGACTCCGTGTTTTGAGCAATATCAGAACAAAGACGACCGTTTCCGGCGTAATTTGACGCGCTGAATGCGAGAAAACAAGTTTTAGGTCGCTAGCATGTATAGAAAAAAAGTTACTCACCGATATCCACGAAACAAACAAACGGAATTCGACTCCGTGTTTTGAGCAATATCAGAACAAAGACGACCGTTTCCGGCGTAATTTGACGCGCTGAATGCGATAAAACAAGTTTTAGGTCGCTAGCATGTATAGAAAAAAAGGAACTTACCGATATCCACGAAACAAACGAACGGAATTCGACTTCGTGTTTTAAGCAATATCAAAACAAAGACGACCGTTTCCGGCGTAATTTGACGCGCTGAATGCGATAAAACAAGTTTTAGGTCGCTAGCATGTATAGAAAAAAAAGTTACTCACCGATATCCACGAAACAAACAAACGGAATTCGACTCCGTGTTTTGAGCAATATCAGAACAAAGACGACCGTTTCCGGCGTAATTTGACGCGCTGAATGCGATAAAACAAGTTTTAGGTCGCTAGCATGTATAGAAAAAAAGGAACTTACCGATATCCACGAAACAAACGAACGGAATTCGACTTCGTGTTTTCAGCAATATCAAAACAAAGACGACCGTTTCCGGCGTAATTTGACGCGCTGAATGCGATGAAACAAGTTTTAGGTCGCTAGCATGTATAGAAAAAAAGTTACCTACCGATATCTGAAAAACAAACAAACGGACTTCGACTTCGTGTTTCGAGCAATATCAAAACAAAGACGGCCGTTTCCGGCGTAATTTGACGCGCTGAATGCGATAAAACAAGTTTTAGGTCGCTAGCATGTATAGAAAAAAAGTTACTCACCGATATCCACGAAACAAACGAACGGAATTCGACTTCGTGTTTTAAGCAATATCAAAACAAAGACGACCGTTTCCGGCGTAATTTGACGCGCTAAATGCGATAAAACAAGTTTTAGGTCGCTAGCATGTATAGAAAAAAAGTTACTCACCGATATCCACGAAACAAACAAACGGAATTCGACTTCGTGTTTTAAGCAATATCAAAACAAAGACGACCGTTTCCGGCGTAATTTGACGCGCTGAATGCGATAAAACAAGTTTCAGGTCGCTAGCACGTATAGAAAAAAAGTTACTCACCGATATCCACGAAACAAACGAACGGAATTCGACTTCGTGTTTTAAGCAATATCAAAACAAAGACGACCGTTTCCGGCGTAATTTGACGCGCTGAATGCGATAAAACAAGTTTTAGGTCGCTAGCATGTATAGAAAAAAAGTTACCAACCGATATCTGAAAAACAAACAAACGGACTTCGACTTCGTGTTTCGAGCAATATTGAAACAACGACGGCCGTTTCCGGCGTAATTTGACGCGCTGAATGCGATAAAACAAGTTTTAGGTCGCTAGCATGTATAGAAAAAAAGTTACTCACCGATCTCCACGAAACAAACAAACGGAATTCGACTCCGTGTTTTGAGCAATATCAGAACAAAGACGACCGTTTCCGGCGTAATTTGACGCGCTGAATGCGATAAAACAAGTTTTAGGTCGCTAGCATGTATAGAAAAAAAGTTACTCACCGATATCCACGAAACAAACAAACGGAATTCGACTCCGTGTTTTCAGCAATATCAGAACAAAGACGACCGTTTCCGGCGTAATTTGACGCGCTGAATGCGATAAAACAAGTTTGAGGTCGCTAGCATGTATAGAAAAAAAGTTACCAACCGATATCTGAAAAACAAACAAACGGACTTCGACTTCGTGTTTCGAGCAATATCAAAACAGAGAGGGCCGTTTCCGGCGTAATTTGACGCGCTGAATGCGATAAAACAAGTTTTAGGTCGCTAGCATGTATAGAAAAAAAGGTACTCACCGATATCCACGAAACAAACGAACGGAATTCGACTTCGTGTTTTAAGCAATATCAAAACAAAGACGACCGTTTCCGGCGTAATTTGACGCGCTGAATGCGATAAAACAAGTTTTAGGTCGCTAGCATGTATAGAAAAAAGTTACTCACCGATATCCACGAAACAAACAAACGGAATTCGACTTCGTGTTTTAAGCAATATCAAAACAAAGACGACCGTTTCCGGCGTAATTTGACGCGCTGAATGCGATAAAACAAGTTTCGGGTCGCTAGCACGTATAGAAAAAAAGTTACTCACCGATATCCACGAAACAAACGAACGGAATTCGACTTCGTGTTTTAAGCAATATCAAAACAAAGACGACCGTTTCCGGCGTAATTTGACGCGCTGAATGCGATAAAACAAGTTTTAGGTCGCTAGCATGTATAGAAAAAAAGTTACCAACCGATATCTGAAAAACAAACAAACGGACTTCGACTTCGTGTTTCGAGCAATATTGAAACAACGACGGCCGTTTCCGGCGTAATTTGACGCGCTGAATGCGATAAAACAAGTTTTAGGTCGCTAGCATGTATAGAAAAAAAGTTACTCACCGATCTCCACGAAACAAACAAACGGAATTCGACTCCGTGTTTTGAGCAATATCAGAACAAAGACGACCGTTTCCGGCGTAATTTGACGCGCTGAATGCGATAAAACAAGTTTTAGGTCGCTAGCATGTATAGAAAAAAAGTTACTCACCGATATCCACGAAACAAACAAACGGAATTCGACTCCGTGTTTTCAGCAATATCAGAACAAAGACGACCGTTTCCGGCGTAATTTGACGCGCTGAATGCGATAAAACAAGTTTCAGGTCGCTAGCATGTATAGAAAAAAAGTTACCAACCGATATCTGAAAAACAAACAAACGGACTTCGACTTCGTGTTTTAAGCAATATCAAAACAAAGACGACCGTTTCCGGCGTAATTTGACGCGCTGAATGCGATAAAACAAGTTTTAGGTCGCTAGCATGTATAGAAAAGAAGGAACTCACCGATATCCACGAAACAAACAAACGGAATTCGACTCCGTGTTTTGAGCAATATCACAACAAAGACGACCGTTTCCGGCGTAATTTGACGCGCTGAATGCGATGAAACAAGTTTTAGGTCGCTAGCATGTATAGAAAAAAAGTTACCTACCGATATCTGAAAAACAAACAAACGGACTTCGACTTCGTGTTTCGAGCAATATCAAAACAAAGAGGGCCGTTTCCGGCGTAATTTGACGCGCTGAATGCGATAAAACAAGTTTTAGGTCGCTAGCACGTATAGAAAAAAAGGTACTCACCGATATCCACGAAACAAACGAACGGAATTCGACTTCGTGTTTTAAGCAATATCAAAACAAAGACGACCGTTTCCGGCGTAATTTGACGCGCTGAATGCGATAAAACAAGTTTTAGGTCGCTAGCATGTATAGAAAAAAAGTTACTCACCAATATCCACGAAACAAACGAACGGAATTCGACTTCGTGTTTTAAGCAATATTAAAACAAAGACGACCGTTTCCGGCGTAATTTGACGCGCTGAATGCGATAAAACAAGTTTTAGGTCGCTAGCATGTATAGAAAAAAAGTTACTCACCGATATCCACGAAACAAACGAACGGAATTCGACTTCGTGTTTTAAGCAATATCAAAACAAAGACGACCGTTTCCGGCGTAATTTGACGCGCTGAATGCGATAAAACAAGTTTCAGGTCGCTAGCATGTATAGAAAAAAAGGAACTTACCGATATCCACGAAACAAACGAACGGAATTCGACTTCGTGTTTTAAGCAATATCAAAACAAAGACGACCGTTTCCGGCGTAATTTGACGCGCTGAATGCGATGAAACAAGTTTTAGGTCGCTAGCATGTATAGAAAAAAAGTCACCTACCGATATCTGAAAAACAAACAAACGGACTTCGACTTCGTGTTTTAAGCAATATCAAAACAAAGACGACCGTTTCCGGCGTAATTTGACGCGCTGAATGCGATAAAACAAGTTTTAGGTCGCTAGCATGTATAGAAAAAAAGGTACTCACCGATATCCACGAAACAAACGAACGGAATTCGACTTCGTGTTTTAAGCAATATCAAAACAAAGACGACCGTTTCCGGCGTAATTTGACGCGCTGAATGCGATAAAACAAGTTTTAGGTCGCTAGCATGTATAGAAAAAAGTTACTCACCGATATCCACGAAACAAACAAACGGAATTCGACTTCGTGTTTTAAGCAATATCAAAACAAAGACGACCGTTTCCGGCGTAATTTGACGCGCTGAATGCGATAAAACAAGTTTCAGGTCGCTAGCACGTATAGAAAAAAAGTTACTCACCGATATCCACGAAACAAACGAACGGAATTCGACTTCGTGTTTTAAGCAATATCAAAACAAAGACGACCGTTTCCGGCGTAATTTGACGCGCTGAATGCGATAAAACAAGTTTTAGGTCGCTAGCATGTATAGAAAAAAAGTTACCAACCGATATCTGAAAAACAAACAAACGGACTTCGACTTCGTGTTTCGAGCAATATTGAAACAACGACGGCCGTTTCCGGCGTAATTTGACGCGCTGAATGCGATAAAACAAGTTTTAGGTCGCTAGCATGTATAGAAAAAAAGTTACTCACCGATCTCCACGAAACAAACAAACGGAATTCGACTCCGTGTTTTGAGCAATATCAGAACAAAGACGACCGTTTCCGGCGTAATTTGACGCGCTGAATGCGATAAAACAAGTTTTAGGTCGCTAGCATGTATAGAAAAAAAGTTACTCACCGATATCCACGAAACAAACAAACGGAATTCGACTCCGTGTTTTCAGCAATATCAGAACAAAGACGACCGTTTCCGGCGTAATTTGACGCGCTGAATGCGATAAAACAAGTTTCAGGTCGCTAGCATGTATAGAAAAAAAGTTACCAACCGATATCTGAAAAACAAACAAACGGACTTCGACTTCGTGTTTTAAGCAATATCAAAACAAAGACGACCGTTTCCGGCGTAATTTGACGCGCTGAATGCGATAAAACAAGTTTTAGGTCGCTAGCATGTATAGAAAAGAAGGAACTCACCGATATCCACGAAACAAACAAACGGAATTCGACTCCGTGTTTTGAGCAATATCACAACAAAGACGACCGTTTCCGGCGTAATTTGACGCGCTGAATGCGATGAAACAAGTTTTAGGTCGCTAGCATGTATAGAAAAAAAGTTACCTACCGATATCTGAAAAACAAACAAACGGACTTCGACTTCGTGTTTCGAGCAATATCAAAACAAAGAGGGCCGTTTCCGGCGTAATTTGACGCGCTGAATGCGATAAAACAAGTTTTAGGTCGCTAGCACGTATAGAAAAAAAGGTACTCACCGATATCCACGAAACAAACGAACGGAATTCGACTTCGTGTTTTAAGCAATATCAAAACAAAGACGACCGTTTCCGGCGTAATTTGACGCGCTGAATGCGATAAAACAAGTTTTAGGTCGCTAGCATGTATAGAAAAAAAGTTACTCACCAATATCCACGAAACAAACGAACGGAATTCGACTTCGTGTTTTAAGCAATATTAAAACAAAGACGACCGTTTCCGGCGTAATTTGACGCGCTGAATGCGATAAAACAAGTTTTAGGTCGCTAGCATGTATAGAAAAAAAGTTACTCACCGATATCCACGAAACAAACGAACGGAATTCGACTTCGTGTTTTAAGCAATATCAAAACAAAGACGACCGTTTCCGGCGTAATTTGACGCGCTGAATGCGATAAAACAAGTTTCAGGTCGCTAGCATGTATAGAAAAAAAGGAACTTACCGATATCCACGAAACAAACGAACGGAATTCGACTTCGTGTTTTAAGCAATATCAAAACAAAGACGACCGTTTCCGGCGTAATTTGACGCGCTGAATGCGATGAAACAAGTTTTAGGTCGCTAGCATGTATAGAAAAAAAGTCACCTACCGATATCTGAAAAACAAACAAACGGACTTCGACTTCGTGTTTTAAGCAATATCAAAACAAAGACGACCGTTTCCGGCGTAATTTGACGCGCTGAATGCGATAAAACAAGTTTTAGGTCGCTAGCATGTATAGAAAAAAAGGTACTCACCGATATCCACGAAACAAACGAACGGAATTCGACTTCGTGTTTTAAGCAATATCAAAACAAAGACGACCGTTTCCGGCGTAATTTGACGCGCTGAATGCGATAAAACAAGTTTTAGGTCGCTAGCATGTATAGAAAAAAGTTACTCACCGATATCCACGAAACAAACAAACGGAATTCGACTTCGTGTTTTAAGCAATATCAAAACAAAGACGACCGTTTCCGGCGTAATTTGACGCGCTGAATGCGATAAAACAAGTTTCAGGTCGCTAGCACGTATAGAAAAAAAGTTACTCACCGATATCCACGAAACAAACGAACGGAATTCGACTTCGTGTTTTAAGCAATATCAAAACAAAGACGACCGTTTCCGGCGTAATTTGACGCGCTGAATGCGATAAAACAAGTTTTAGGTCGCTAGCATGTATAGAAAAAAAGTTACCAACCGATATCTGAAAAACAAACAAACGGACTTCGACTTCGTGTTTCGAGCAATATTGAAACAACGACGGCCGTTTCCGGCGTAATTTGACGCGCTGAATGCGATAAAACAAGTTTTAGGTCGCTAGCATGTATAGAAAAAAAGTTACTCACCGATCTCCACGAAACAAACAAACGGAATTCGACTCCGTGTTTTGAGCAATATCAGAACAAAGACGACCGTTTCCGGCGTAATTTGACGCGCTGAATGCGATAAAACAAGTTTTAGGTCGCTAGCATGTATAGAAAAAAAGTTACTCACCGATATCCACGAAACAAACAAACGGAATTCGACTCCGTGTTTTCAGCAATATCAGAACAAAGACGACCGTTTCCGGCGTAATTTGACGCGCTGAATGCGATAAAACAAGTTTCAGGTCGCTAGCATGTATAGAAAAAAAGTTACCAACCGATATCTGAAAAACAAACAAACGGACTTCGACTTCGTGTTTTAAGCAATATCAAAACAAAGACGACCGTTTCCGGCGTAATTTGACGCGCTGAATGCGATAAAACAAGTTTTAGGTCGCTAGCATGTATAGAAAAGAAGGAACTCACCGATATCCACGAAACAAACAAACGGAATTCGACTCCGTGTTTTGAGCAATATCACAACAAAGACGACCGTTTCCGGTGTAATTTGACGCGCTGAATGCGATAAAACAAGTTTTAGGTCGCTAGCATGTATAGAAAAGAAGGAACTTACCGATATCCACGAAACAAACGAACGGAATTCGACTTCGTGTTTTGAGCAATATCAAAACAAAGACAACCGTTTCCGGCGTAATTTGACGCGCTGAATGCGATGAAACAAGATTTAGGTCGCTAGCATGTATAGAAAAAAAGTTACCTACCGATATCTGAAAAACAAACAAACGGACTTCGACTTCGTGTTTCGAGCAATATCAAAACAAAGAGGGCCGTTTCCGGCGTAATTTGACGCGCTGAATGCGATAAAACAAGTTTTAGGTCGCTAGCACGTATAGAAAAAAAGGTACTCACCGATATCCACGAAACAAACGAACGGAATTCGACTTCGTGTTTTAAGCAATATCAAAACAAAGACGACCGTTTCCGGCGTAATTTGACGCGCTGAATGCGATCAAACAAGTTTTAGGTCGCTAGCATGTATAGAAAAAAAGTTACTCACCAATATCCACGAAACAAACGAACGGAATTCGACTTCGTGTTTTAAGCAATATTAAAACAAAGACGACCGTTTCCGGCGTAATTTGACGCGCTGAATGCGATAAAACAAGTTTTAGGTCGCTAGCATGTATAGAAAAAAAGTTACTCACCGATATCCACGAAACAAACGAACGGAATTCGACTTCGTGTTTTAAGCAATATCAAAACAAAGACGACCGTTTCCGGCGTAATTTGACGCGCTGAATGCAATAAAACAAGTTTCAGGTCGCTAGCATGTATAGAAAAAAAGGAACTTACCGATATCCACGAAACAAACGAACGGAATTCGACTTCGTGTTTTAAGCAATATCAAAACAAAGACGACCGTTTCCGGCGTAATTTGACGCGCTGAATGCGATGAAACAAGTTTTAGGTCGCTAGCATGTATAGAAAAAAAGTCACCTACCGATATCTGAAAAACAAACAAACGGACTTCGACTTCGTGTTTTAAGCAATATCAAAACAAAGACGACCGTTTCCGGCGTAATTTGACGCGCTGAATGCGATAAAACAAGTTTTAGGTCGCTAGCATGTATAGAAAAAAAGTTACTCACCGATATCCACGAAACAAACAAACGGAATTCGACTCCGTGTTTTGAGCAATATCACAACAAAGACGACCGTTTCCGGCGTAATTTGACGCGCTGAATGCGATAAAACAAGTTTTAGGTCGCTAGCATGTATAGAAAAAAAGTTACTCACCAATATCCACGAAACAAACGAACGGAATTCGACTTCGTGTTTTAAGCAATATTAAAACAAAGACGACCGTTTCCGGCGTAATTTGACCCGCTGAATGCGATAAAACAAGTTTTAGGTCGCTAGCATGTATAGAAAAAAAGTTACTCACCGATATCCACGAAACAAACGAACGGAATTCGACTTCGTGTTTTAAGCAATATCAAAACAAAGACGACCGTTTCCGGCGTAATTTGACGCGCTGAATGCGATAAAACAAGTTTCAGGTCGCTAGCATGTATAGAAGAAAAGGAACTTACCGATATCCACGAAACAAACGAACAGAATTCGACTTCGTGTTTTAAGCAATATCAAAACAAAGACGACCGTTTCCGGCGTAATTTGACGCGCTGAATGCGATGAAACAAGTTTTAGGTCGCTAGCATGTATAGAAAAAAAGTTACCTACCAATATCTGAAAAACAAACAAACGGACTTCGACTTCGTGTTTCGAGCAATATCAAAACAAAGAGGGCCGTTTCCGGCGTAATTTGACGCGCCTAATGCGATGAAACAAGTTTTAGGTCGCTAGCATGTATAGAAAAAAAGGTACTCACCGATATCCACGAAACAAACAAACGGAATTCGACTCCGTGTTTTGAGCAATATCACAACAAAGACGACCGTTTCCGGCGTAATTTGACGCGCTGAATGCGATAAAACAAGTTTTAGGTCGCTAGCATGTATAGAGAAAAAGTTACTCACCAATATCCACGAAACAAACGAACGGAATTCGACTTCGTGTTTTAAGCAATATTAAAACAAAGACGACCGTTTCCGACGTAATTTGACGCGCTGAATGCGATAAAACAAGTTTTAGGTCGCTAGCATGTATAGAAAAAAAGTTACTCACCGATATCCACGAAACAAACAAACGGAATTCGACTCCGTGTTTTGAGCAATATCAGAACAAAGACGACCGTTTCCGGCGTAATTTGACCCGCTGAATGCGATAAAACAAGTTTTAGGTCGCTAGCATGTATAGAAAAAAAGTTACCAACCGATATCTGAAAAACAAACAAACGGACTTCGCTTTCGTGTTTTAAGCAATATCAAAACAAAGACGACCGTTTCCGGCGTAATTTGACGCGCTGAATGCGATAAAACAAGTTTTAGGTCGCTAGCATGTATAGAAAAAAAGTTACTCACCGATATCCACGAAACAAACAAACGGAATTCGACTCCGTGTTTTGAGCAATATCACAACAAAGACGACCGTTTCCGGCGTAATTTGACGCGCTGAATGCGATAAAACAAGTTTTAGGTCGCTAGCATGTATAGAAAAAAAGTTACTCACCAATATCCACGAAACAAACGAACGGAATTCGACTTCGTGTTTTAAGCAATATTAAAACAAAGACGACCGTTTCCGGCGTAATTTGACGCGCTGAATGCGATAAAACAAGTTTTAGGTCGCTAGCATGTATAGAAAAAAAGTTACTCACCGATATCCACGAAACAAACAAACGGAATTCGACTCCGTGTTTTGAGCAATATCACAACAAAGACGACCGTTTCCGGCGTAATTTGACGCGCTGAATGCGATAAAACAAGTTTTAGGTCGCTAGCATGTATAGAAAAAAAGTTACTCACCAATATCCACGAAACAAACGAACGGAATTCGACTTCGTGTTTTAAGCAATATTGAAACAAAGACGACCGTTTCCGGCGTAATTTGACGCGCTGAATGCGATAAAACAAGTTTTAGGTCGCTAGCATGTATAGAAAAAAAGTTACTCACCGATATCCACGAAACAAACGAACGGAATTCGACTTCGTGTTTTAAGCAATATCAAAACAAAGACGACCGTTTCTGGCGTAATTTGACGCGCTGAATGCGATAAAACAAGTTTCAGGTCGCTAGCATGTATAGAAAAAAAGGAACTTACCGATATCCACGAAACAAACGAACGGAATTCGACTTCGTGTTTTAAGCAATATCAAAACAAAGACAACCGTTTCCGGCGTAATTTGACGCGCTGAATGCGATGAAACAAGATTTAGGTCGCTAGCATGTATAGAAAAAAAGTTACCTACCGATATCTGAAAAACAAACAAACGGACTTCGACTTCGTGTTTCGAGCAATATCAAAACAAAGAGGGCCGTTTCCGGCGTAATTTGACGCGCTGAATGCGATAAAACAAGTTTTAGGTCGCTAGCACGTATAGAAAAAAAGGTACTCACCGATATCCACGAAACAAACGAACGGAATTCGACTTCGTGTTTTAAGCAATATCAAAACAAAGACGACCGTTTCCGGCGTAATTTGACGCGCTGAATGCGATCAAACAAGTTTTAGGTCGCTAGCATGTATAGAAAAAAAGTTACTCACCAATATCCACGAAACAAACGAACGGAATTCGACTTCGTGTTTTAAGCAATATTAAAACAAAGACGACCGTTTCCGGCGTAATTTGACGCGCTGAATGCGATAAAACAAGTTTTAGGTCGCTAGCATGTATAGAAAAAAAGTTACTCACCGATATCCACGAAACAAACGAACGGAATTCGACTTCGTGTTTTAAGCAATATCAAAACAAAGACGACCGTTTCCGGCGTAATTTGACGCGCTGAATGCAATAAAACAAGTTTCAGGTCGCTAGCATGTATAGAAAAAAAGGAACTTACCGATATCCACGAAACAAACGAACGGAATTCGACTTCGTGTTTTAAGCAATATCAAAACAAAGACGACCGTTTCCGGCGTAATTTGACGCGCTGAATGCGATGAAACAAGTTTTAGGTCGCTAGCATGTATAGAAAAAAAGTCACCTACCGATATCTGAAAAACAAACAAACGGACTTCGACTTCGTGTTTTAAGCAATATCAAAACAAAGACGACCGTTTCCGGCGTAATTTGACGCGCTGAATGCGATAAAACAAGTTTTAGGTCGCTAGCATGTATAGAAAAAAAGTTACTCACCGATATCCACGAAACAAACAAACGGAATTCGACTCCGTGTTTTGAGCAATATCACAACAAAGACGACCGTTTCCGGCGTAATTTGACGCGCTGAATGCGATAAAACAAGTTTTAGGTCGCTAGCATGTATAGAAAAAAAGTTACTCACCAATATCCACGAAACAAACGAACGGAATTCGACTTCGTGTTTTAAGCAATATTAAAACAAAGACGACCGTTTCCGGCGTAATTTGACCCGCTGAATGCGATAAAACAAGTTTTAGGTCGCTAGCATGTATAGAAAAAAAGTTACTCACCGATATCCACGAAACAAACGAACGGAATTCGACTTCGTGTTTTAAGCAATATCAAAACAAAGACGACCGTTTCCGGCGTAATTTGACGCGCTGAATGCGATAAAACAAGTTTCAGGTCGCTAGCATGTATAGAAAAAAAGGAACTTACCGATATCCACGAAACAAACGAACAGAATTCGACTTCGTGTTTTAAGCAATATCAAAACAAAGACGACCGTTTCCGGCGTAATTTGACGCGCTGAATGCGATGAAACAAGTTTTAGGTCGCTAGCATGTATAGAAAAAAAGTTACCTACCAATATCTGAAAAACAAACAAACGGACTTCGACTTCGTGTTTCGAGCAATATCAAAACAAAGAGGGCCGTTTCCGGCGTAATTTGACGCGCCTAATGCGATGAAACAAGTTTTAGGTCGCTAGCATGTATAGAAAAAAAGGTACTCACCGATATCCACGAAACAAACAAACGGAATTCGACTCCGTGTTTTGAGCAATATCACAACAAAGACGACCGTTTCCGGCGTAATTTGACGCGCTGAATGCGATAAAACAAGTTTTAGGTCGCTAGCATGTATAGAGAAAAAGTTACTCACCAATATCCACGAAACAAACGAACGGAATTCGACTTCGTGTTTTAAGCAATATTAAAACAAAGACGACCGTTTCCGACGTAATTTGACGCGCTGAATGCGATCAAACAAGTTTTAGGTCGCTAGCATGTATAGAAAAAAAGTTACCAACCGATATCTGAAAAACAAACAAACGGACTTCGCTTTCGTGTTTTAAGCAATATCAAAACAAAGACGACCGTTTCCGGCGTAATTTGACGCGCTGAATGCGATAAAACAAGTTTTAGGTCGCTAGCATGTATAGAAAAAAAGTTACTCACCGATATCCACGAAACAAACAAACGGAATTCGACTCCGTGTTTTGAGCAATATCACAACAAAGACGACCGTTTCCGGCGTAATTTGACGCGCTGAATGCGATAAAACAAGTTTTAGGTCGCTAGCATGTATAGAAAAAAAGTTACTCACCAATATCCACGAAACAAACGAACGGAATTCGACTTCGTGTTTTAAGCAATATTAAAACAAAGACGACCGTTTCCGGCGTAATTTGACGCGCTGAATGCGATAAAACAAGTTTTAGGTCGCTAGCATGTATAGAAAAAAAGTTACTCACCGATATCCACGAAACAAACAAACGGAATTCGACTCCGTGTTTTGAGCAATATCACAACAAAGACGACCGTTTCCGGCGTAATTTGACGCGCTGAATGCGATAAAACAAGTTTTAGGTCGCTAGCATGTATAGAAAAAAAGTTACTCACCAATATCCACGAAACAAACGAACGGAATTCGACTTCGTGTTTTAAGCAATATTGAAACAAAGACGACCGTTTCCGGCGTAATTTGACGCGCTGAATGCGATAAAACAAGTTTTAGGTCGCTAGCATGTATAGAAAAAAAGTTACTCACCGATATCCACGAAACAAACGAACGGAATTCGACTTCGTGTTTTAAGCAATATCAAAACAAAGACGACCGTTTCTGGCGTAATTTGACGCGCTGAATGCGATAAAACAAGTTTCAGGTCGCTAGCATGTATAGAAAAAAAGGAACTTACCGATATCCACGAAACAAACGAACGGAATTCGACTTCGTGTTTTAAGCAATATCAAAACAAAGACGACCGTTTCCGGCGTAATTTGACGCGCTGAATGCGATGAAACACGTTTTAGGTCGCTAGCATGTATAGAAAAAAAGTTACCTACCGATATCTGAAAAACAAACAAACGGACTTCGACTTCGTGTTTCGAGCAATATCAAAACAAAGAGGGCCGTTTCCGGCGTAATTTGACGCGCCTAATGCGATAAAACAAGTTTTAGGTCGCTAGCATGTATAGAAAAAAAGGTACTCACCGATATCCACGAAACAAACGAACGGAATTCGACTTCGTGTTTCAAGCAATATCAAAACAAAGACGACCGTTTCCGGCGTAATTTGACGCGCTGAATGCGATAAAACAAGTTTTAGGTCGCTAGCATGTATAGAAAAAAAGTTACTCACCGATATCCACGAAACAAACAAACGGAATTCGACTCCGTGTTTTGAGCAATATCAGAACAAAGACGACCGTTTCCGGCGTAATTTGACGCGCTAAATGCGATAAAACAAGTTTTAGGTCGCTAGCATGTATAGAAAAAAAGTTACCAACCGATATCTGAAAAACAAACAAACGGACTTCGACTTCGTGTTTTAAGCAATATCAAAACAAAGACGACCGTTTACGGCGTAATTTGACGCGCTGAATGCGATAAAACAAGTTTTAGGTCGCTAGCATGTATAGAAAAAAAGTTACTCACCGATTTCCACAAAACAAACAAACGGAATTCGACTTCGTGTTTTAAGCAATATCAAAACAAAGACGACCGTTTCCGCCGTAATTTGACGCGCTGAATGCGATAAAACAAGTTTTAGGTCGCTAGCATGTATAGAAAAAAAGGAACTTACCGATATCCACGAAACAAACGAACGGAATTCGACTTCGTGTTTTAAGCAATATCAAAACAAAGACAACCGTTTCCGGCGCAATTTGACGCGCTGAATGCGATGAAACAAGTTTTAGGTCGCTAGCATGTATAGAAAAAAAGTTACCTACCGATATCTGAAAAACAAACAGACGGACTTCGACTTCGTGTTTCGAGCAATATCAAAACAAAGAGGGCCGTTTCCGGCGTAATTTGACGCGCCTAATGCGATAAAACAAGTTTTAGGTCGCTAGCATGTATAGAAAAAAAGGTACTCACCGATATCCACAAAACAAACGAACGGAATTCGACTTCGTGTTTTAAGCAATATCAAAACAAAGACGACCGTTTCCGGCGTAATTTGACGCGCTGAATGCGATAAAACAAGTTTTAGGTCGCTAGCATGTATAGAAAAAAAGTTACTCACCGATCTCCACAAAACAAACAAACGGAATTCGACTCCGTGTTTTGAGCAATATCAGAACAAAGACGACCGTTTCCGGCGTAATTTGACGCGCTGAATGCGATAAAACAAGTTTTAGGTCGCTAGCATGTATAGAAAAAAAGTTACTCACCGATATCCACGAAACAAACAAACGGAATTCGACTCCGTGTTTTCAGCAATATCAGAACAAAGACGACCGTTTCCGGCGTAATTTGACGCGCTGAATGCGATAAAACAAGTTTTAGGTCGCTAGCATGTATAGAAAAAAAGTTACTCACCGATATCCACGAAACAAACAAACGGAATTCGACTCCGTGTTTTCAGCAATATCAGAACAAAGACGACCGTTTCCGGCGTAATTTGACGCGCTGAATGCGATAAAACAAGTTTTAGGTCGCTAGCATGTATAGAAAAAAAGTTACCAACCGATATCTGAAAAACAAACAAACGGACTTCGACTTCGTGTTTTAAGCAATATCAAAACAAAGACGACCGTTTCCGGCGTGATTTGACGCGCTGAATGCGATAAAACAAGTTTTAGGTCGCTAGCATGTATAGAAAAAAAGTTACTCACCGATATCTACGAAACAAACAAACGGAATTCGACTCCGTGTTTTGAGCAATATCAGAACAAAGACGACCGTTTCCGGCGTAATTTGACCCGCTGAATGCGATAAAACAAGTTTTAGGTCGCTAGCATGTATAGAAAAAAAGTTACCAACCGATATCTGAAAAACAAACAAACGGACTTCGCTTTCGTGTTTTAAGCAATATCAAAACAAAGACGACCGTTTCCGGCGTAATCTGACGCGCTGAATGCGATAAAACAAGTTTTAGGTCGCTAGCATGTATAGAAAAAAAGTGACTCACCGATATCCACGAAACAAACAAACGGAATTCGACTCCGTGTTTTGAGCAATATCACAACAAAGACGACCGTTTCCGGCGTAATTTGACGCGCTGAATGCGATAAAACAAGTTTTAGGTCGCTAGCATGTATAGAAAAAAAGTTACTCACCAATATCCACGAAACAAACGAACGGAATTCGACTTCGTGTTTTAAGCAATATCAGAACAAAGACGACCGTTTCCGGCGTAATTTGACGCGCTGAATGCGATCAAACAAGTTTTAGGTCGCTAGCATGTATAGAAAAAAAGTTACCAACCGATATCTGAAAAACAAACAAACGGACTTCGACTTCGTGTTTTAAGCAATATCAAAACAAAGACGACCGTTTCCGGCGTAATTTGACGCGCTGAATGCGATAAAACAAGTTTTAGGTCGCTAGCATGTATAGAAAAAAAGTTACTCACCGATATCCACGAAACAAACAAACGGAATTCGACTCCGTGTTTTGAGCAATATCAGAACAAAGACGACCGTTTCCGGCGTAATTTGACCCGCTGAATGCGATAAAACAAGTTCTAGGTCGCTAGCATGTATAGAAAAAAAGTTACCAACCGATATCTGAAAAACAAACAAACGGACTTCGCTTTCGTGTTTTAAGCAATATCAAAACAAAGACGACCGTTTCCGGCGTAATTTGACGCGCTGAATGCGATAAAACAAGTTTTAGGTCGCTAGCATGTATAGAAAAGAAGTTACTCACCGATATCCACGAAACAAACAAACGGAATTCGACTCCGTGTTTTGAGCAATATCACAACAAAGACGACCGTTTCCGGCGTAATTTAACGCGCTGAATGCGATAAAACAAGTTTTAGGTCGCTAGCATGTATAGAAAAAAAGTTACTCACCAATATCCACGAAACAAACGAACGGAATTCGACTTCGTGTTTTAAGCAATATTAAAATAAAGACGACCGTTTCCGGCGTAATTTGACGCGCTGAATGCGATAAAACAAGTTTTAGGTCGCTAGCATGTATAGAAAAAAAGTTACTCACCGATATCCACGAAACAAACGAACGGAATTCGACTTCGTGTTTTAAGCAATATCAAAACAAAGACGACCGTTTCCGGCGTAATTTGACGCGCTGAATGCGATAAAACAAGTTTCAGGTCGCTAGCATGTATAGAAAAAAAGGAACTTACCGATATCCACGAAACAAACGAACGGAATTCGACTTCGTGTTTTAAGCAATATCAAAACAAAGACGACCGTTTCCGGCGTAATTTGACGCGCTGAATGCGATGAAACAAGTTTTAGGTCGCTAGCATGTATAGAAAAAAAGTTACCTACCGATATCTGAAAAACAAACAAACGGACTTCGACTTCGTGTTTCGAGCAATATCAAAACAAAGAGGGCCGTTTCCGGCGTAATTTGACGCGCCTAATGCGATAAAACAAGTTTTAGGTCGCTAGCATGTATAGAAAAAAAGTTACTCACCGATATCCACGAAACAAACAAACGGAATTCGACTCCGTGTTTTGAGCAATATCAGAACAAAGACGACCGTTTCCGGCGTAATTTGACGCGCTAAATGCGATAAAACAAGTTTTAGGTCGCTAGCATGTATAGAAAAAAAGGTACTCACCGATATCCACGAAACAAACGAACGGAATTCGACTTCGTGTTTCAAGCAATATCAAAACGAAGACGACCGTTTCCGGCGTAATTTGACGCGCTGAATGCGATAAAACAAGTTTTAGGTGGCTAGCATGTATAGAAAAAAAGTTACCCACCGATATCCACGAAACAAACAAACGGAATTCGACTCCGTGTTTTGAGCAATATCAGAACAAAGACGACCGTTTCCGGCGTAATTAGACGCGCTAAATGCGATAAAACAAGTTTTAGGTCGCTAGCATGTATAGCAAAAAAGTTACCAACCGATATCTGAAAAACAAACAAACGGACTTCGACTTCGTGTTTTAAGCAATATCAAAACAAAGACGACCGTTTACGGCGTAATTTGACGCGCTGAATGCGATAAAACAAGTTTTAGGTCGCTAGCATGTATAGAAAAAAAGTTACTCACCGATATCCACAAAACAAACAAACGAAATTCGACTTCGTGTTTTAAGCAATATCAAAACAAAGACGACCGTTTCCGGCGTAATTTGACGCGCTGAATGCGATAAAACAAGTTTTAGGTCGCTAGCATGTATAGAAAAAAAGTTACTCACCGATATCCACGAAACAAACGAACGGAATTCGACTTCGTGTTTTAAGCAATATCAAAACAAAGACGACCGTTTCCGGCGTAATTTGACGCGCTGAATGCAATAAAACAAGTTTCAGGTCGCTAGCATGTATAGAAAAAAAGGAACTTACCGATATCCACGAAACAAACGAACGGAATTCGACTTCGTGTTTTAAGCAATATCAAAACAAAGACGACCGTTTCCGGCGTAATTTGACGCGCTGAATGCGATAAAACAAGTTTCAGGTCGCTAGCATGTATAGAAAAAAAGGAACTTACCGATATCCACGAAACAAACGAACGGAATTCGACTTCGTGTTTTAAGCAATATCAAAACAAAGACGACCGTTTCCGGCGTAATTTGACGCGCTGAATGCGATGAAACAAGTTTTAGGTCGCTAGGATGTATAGAAAAAAAGTTACCTACCGATATCTGAAAAACAAACAAACGGACTTCGACTTCGTGTTTCGAGCAATATCAAAACAAAGAGGGCCGTTTCCGGCGTAATTTGACGCGCCTAATGCGATAGAACAAGTTTTAGGTCGCTAGCATGTATAGAAAAAAAGGTACTCACCGATATCCACGAAACAAACGAACGGAATTCGACTTCGTGTTTCAAGCAATATCAAAACAAAGACGACCGTTTCCGGCGTAATTTGACGCGCTGAATGCGATAAAACAAGTTTTAGGTCGCTAGCATGTATAGAAAAAAAGTTACTCACCGATATCCACGAAACAAACAAACGGAATTCGACTCCGTGTTTTGAGCAATATCAGAACAAAGACGACCGTTTCCGGCGTAATTTGACGCGCTAAATGCGATAAAACAAGTTTTAGGTCGCTAGCATGTATAGAAAAAAAGTTACCAACCGATATCTGAAAAACAAACAAACGGACTTCGACTTCGTGTTTTAAGCAATATCGAAACAAAGACGACCGTTTACGGCGTAATTTGACGCGCTGAATGCAATAAAACAAGTTTTAGGTCGCTAGCATGTATAGAAAAAAAGTTACTCACCGATATCCACAAAACAAACAAACGGAATTCGACTTCGTGTTTTAAGCAATATCAAAACAAAGACGACCGTTTCCGGCGTAATTTGACGCGCTGAATGCGATAAAACAAGTTTTAGGTCGCTAGCATGTATAGAAAAAAAGGAACTCACCGATATCCACGAAACAAACAAACGGAATTCGACTCCGTGTTTTGAGCAATATCAGAACAAAGACGACCGTTTCCGGCGTAATTTGACGCGCTAAATGCGATAAAACAAGTTTTAGGTCGCTAGCATGTATAGAAAAAAAGTTACTCACCGATATCCACAAAACAAACAAACGGAATTCGACTTCGTGTTTTAAGCAATATCAAAACAAAGACGACCGTTTCCGGCGTAATTTGACGCGCTGAATGCGATAAAACAAGTTTTAGGTCGCTAGCATGTATAGAAAAAAAGGAACTCACCGATATCCACGAAACAAACAAACGGAATTCGACTCCGTGTTTTGAGCAATATCAGAACAAAGACGACCGTTTCCGGCGTAATTTGACGCGCTAAATGCGATAAAACAAGTTTTAGGTCGCTAGCATGTATAGAAAAAAAGTTACCAACCGATATCTGAAAAACAAACAAACGGACTTCGACTTCGTGTTTTAAGCAATATCAAAACAAAGACGACCGTTTACGGCGTAATTTGACGCGCTGAATGCGATAAAACAAGTTTTAGGTCGCTAGCATGTATAGAAAAAAAGTTACTCACCGATATCCACAAAACAAACAAACGGAATTCGACTTCGTGTTTTAAGCAATATCAAAACAAAGACGACCGTTTCCGGCGTAATTTGACGCGCTGAATGCGATAAAACAAGTTTTAGGTCGCTAGCATGTATAGAAAAAAAGTTACTCACCAATATCCACGAAACAAACGAACGGAATTCGACTTCGTGTTTTAAGCAATATTAAAACAAAGACGACCGTTTCCGGCGTAATTTGACGCGCTGAATGCGATAAAACAAGTTTTAGGTCGCTAGCATGTATAGAAAAAAAGTTACTCACCGATATCCACGAAACAAACGAACGGAATTCGACTTCGTGTTTTAAGCAATATCAAAACAAAGACGACCGTTTCCGGCGTAATTTGACGCGCTGAATGCGATAAAACAAGTTTCAGGTCGCTAGCATGTATAGAAAAAAAGGAACTTACCGATATCCACGAAACAAACGAACGGAATTCGACTTCGTGTTTTAAGCAATATCAAAACAAAGACGACCGTTTCCGGCGTAATTTGACGCGCTGAATGCGATAAAACAAGTTTCAGGTCGCTAGCATGTATAGAAAAAAAGGAACTTACCGATATCCACGAAACAAACGAACGGAATTCGACTTCGTGTTTTAAGCAATATCAAAACAAAGACGACCGTTTCCGGCGTAATTTGACGCGCTGAATGCGATGAAACAAGTTTTAGGTCGCTAGGATGTATAGAAAAAAAGTTACCTACCGATATCTGAAAAACAAACAAACGGACTTCGACTTCGTGTTTCGAGCAATATCAAAACAAAGAGGGCCGTTTCCGGCGTAATTTGACGCGCCTAATGCGATAAAACAAGTTTTAGGTCGCTAGCATGTATAGAAAAAAAGGTACTCACCGATATCCACGAAACAAACGAACGGAATTCGACTTCGTGTTTCCAGCAATATCAAAACAAAGACGACCGTTTCCGGCGTAATTTGACGCGCTGAATGCGATAAAACAAGTTTTAGGTCGCTAGCATGTATAGAAAAAAAGTTACTCACCGATATCCACAAAACAAACAAACGGAATTCGACTTCGTGTTTTAAGCAATATCAAAACAAAGACGACCGTTTCCGGCGTAATTTGACGCGCTGAATGCGATAAAACAAGTTTTAGGTCGCTAGCATGTATAGAAAAAAAGGAACTCACCGATATCCACGAAACAAACAAACGGAATTCGACTCTGTGTTTTGAGCAATATCAGAACAAAGACGACCGTTTCCGGCGTAATTTGACGCGCTAAATGCGATAAAACAAGTTTTAGGTCGCTAGCATGTATAGAAAAAAAGTTACCAACCGATATCTGAAAAACAAACAAACGGACTTCGACTTCGTGTTTTAAGCAATATCAAAACAAAGACGACCGTTTACGGCGTAATTTGACGCGCTGAATGCGATAAAACAAGTTTTAGGTCGCTAGCATGTATAGAAAAAAAGTTACTCACCGATATCCACAAAACAAACAAACGGAATTCGACTTCGTGTTTGAGGCAATATCAAAACAAAGACGACCGTTTCCGGCGTAATTTGACGCGCTGAATGCGATAAAACAAGTTTTAGGTCGCTAGCATGTATAGAAAAAAAGTTACTCACCAATATCCACGAAACAAACGAACGGAATTCGACTTCGTGTTTTAAGCAATATTAAAACAAAGACGACCGTTTCCGGCGTAATTTGACGCGCTGAATGCGATAAAACAAGTTTTAGGTCGCTAGCATGTATAGAAAAAAAGTTACTCACCAATATCCACGAAACAAACGAACGGAATTCGACTTCGTGTTTTAAGCAATATCGAAACAAAGACGACCGTTTCCGGCGTAATTTGACGCGCTGAATGCAATAAAACAAGTTTCAGGTCGCTAGCATGTATAGAAAAAAAGGAACTTACCGATATCCACGAAACAAACGAACGGAATTCGACTTCGTGTTTTAAGCAATATCAAAACAAAGACGACCGTTTCCGGCGTAATTTGACGCGCTGAATGCGATAAAACAAGTTTCAGGTCGCTAGCATGTATAGAAAAAAAGGAACTTACCGATATCCACGAAACAAACGAACGGAATTCGACTTCGTGTTTTAAGCAATATCAAAACAAAGACGACCGTTTCCGGCGTAATTTGACGCGCTGAATGCGATGAAACAAGTTTTAGGTCGCTAGGATGTATAGAAAAAAAGTTACCTACCGATATCTGAAAAACAAACAAACGGACTTCGACTTCGTGTTTCGAGCAATATCAAAACAAAGAGGGCCGTTTCTGGCGTAATTTGACGCGCCTAATGCGATAAAACAAGTTTTAGGTCGCTAGCATGTATAGAAAAAAAGGTACTCACCGATATCCACGAAACAAACGAACGGAATTCGACTTCGTGTTTCAAGCAATATCAAAACAAAGACGACCGTTTCCGGCGTAATTTGACGCGCTGAATGCGATAAAACAAGTTTTAGGTCGCTAGCATGTATAGAAAAAAAGTTACTCACCGATATCCACGAAACAAACAAACGGAATTCGACTCCGTGTTTTGAGCAATATCAGAACAAAGACGACCGTTTCCGGCGTAATTTGACGCGCTAAATGCGATAAAACAAGTTTTAGGTCGCTAGCACGTATAGAAAAAAAGGTACTCACCGATATCCACGAAACAAACGAACGGAATTCGACTTCGTGTTTTAAGCAATATCAAAACAAAGACGACCGTTTCCGGCGTAATTTGACGCGCTGAATGCGATAAAACAAGTTTTAGGTCGCTAGCATGTATAGAAAAAAAGGAACTCACCGATATCCACGAAACAAACAAACGGAATTCGACTCTGTGTTTTGAGCAATATCAGAACAAAGACGACCGTTTCCGGCGTAATTTGACGCGCTAAATGCGATAAAACAAGTTTTAGGTCGCTAGCATGTATAGAAAAAAAGTTACCAACCGATATCTGAAAAACAAACAAACGGACTTCGACTTCGTGTTTTAAGCAATATCAAAACAAAGACGACCGTTTACGGCGTAATTTGACGCGCTGAATGCGATAAAACAAGTTTTAGGTCGCTAGCATGTATAGAAAAAAAGTTACTCACCGATATCCACAAAACAAACAAACGGAATTCGACTTCGTGTTTGAGGCAATATCAAAACAAAGACGACCGTTTCCGGCGTAATTTGACGCGCTGAATGCGATAAAACAAGTTTTAGGTCGCTAGCATGTATAGAAAAAAAGTTACTCACCAATATCCACGAAACAAACGAACGGAATTCGACTTCGTGTTTTAAGCAATATTAAAACAAAGACGACCGTTTCCGGCGTAATTTGACGCGCTGAATGCGATAAAACAAGTTTTAGGTCGCTAGCATGTATAGAAAAAAAGTTACTCACCAATATCCACGAAACAAACGAACGGAATTCGACTTCGTGTTTTAAGCAATATCGAAACAAAGACGACCGTTTCCGGCGTAATTTGACGCGCTGAATGCAATAAAACAAGTTTCAGGTCGCTAGCATGTATAGAAAAAAAGGAACTTACCGATATCCACGAAACAAACGAACGGAATTCGACTTCGTGTTTTAAGCAATATCAAAACAAAGACGACCGTTTCCGGCGTAATTTGACGCGCTGAATGCGATAAAACAAGTTTCAGGTCGCTAGCATGTATAGAAAAAAAGGAACTTACCGATATCCACGAAACAAACGAACGGAATTCGACTTCGTGTTTTAAGCAATATCAAAACAAAGACGACCGTTTCCGGCGTAATTTGACGCGCTGAATGCGATGAAACAAGTTTTAGGTCGCTAGGATGTATAGAAAAAAAGTTACCTACCGATATCTGAAAAACAAACAAACGGACTTCGACTTCGTGTTTCGAGCAATATCAAAACAAAGAGGGCCGTTTCTGGCGTAATTTGACGCGCCTAATGCGATAAAACAAGTTTTAGGTCGCTAGCATGTATAGAAAAAAAGGTACTCACCGATATCCACGAAACAAACGAACGGAATTCGACTTCGTGTTTCAAGCAATATCAAAACAAAGACGACCGTTTCCGGCGTAATTTGACGCGCTGAATGCGATAAAACAAGTTTTAGGTCGCTAGCATGTATAGAAAAAAAGTTACTCACCGATATCCACGAAACAAACAAACGGAATTCGACTCCGTGTTTTGAGCAATATCAGAACAAAGACGACCGTTTCCGGCGTAATTTGACGCGCTTAATGCGATAAAACAAGTTTTAGGTCGCTAGCATGTATAGAAAAAAAGTTACTAACCTATATCTGAAAAACAAACAAACGGACTTCGACTTCGTGTTTTAAGCAATATCAAAACAAAGACGACCGTTTACGGCGTAATTTGACGCGCTAAATGCAATAAAACAAGTTTTAGGTCGCTAGCATGTATAGAAAAAAAGTTACTCACCGATATCCACAAAACAAACAAACGGAATTCGACTTCGTGTTTTAAGCAATATCAAAACAAAGACGACCGTTTCCGGCGTAATTTGACGCGCTGAATGCGATAAAACAAGTTTTAGGTCGCTAGCATGTATAGAAAAAAAGGAACTTACCGATATCCACGAAACAAACGAACGGAATTCGACTTCGTGTTTTAAGCAATATCAAAACAAAGACAACCGTTTCCGGCGTAATTTGACGCGCTGAATGCGATGAAACAAGTTTTAGGTCGCTAGCATGTATAGAAAAAAAGTTACCTACCGATATCTGAAAAACAAACAAACGGACTTCGACTTCGTGTTTCGAGCAATATCAAAACAAAGAGGGCCGTTTCCGGCGTAATTTGACGCGCTGAATGCGATAAAACAAGTTTTAGGTCGCTAGCACGTATAGAAAAAAAGGTACTCACCGATATCCACGAAACAAACGAACGGAATTCGACTTCGTGTTTTAAGCAATATCAAAACAAAGACGACCGTTTCCGGCGTAATTTGACGCGCTGAATGCGATAAAACAAGTTTTAGGTCGCTAGCATGTATAGAAAAAAAGGAACTCACCGATATCCACGAAACAAACAAACGGAATTCGACTTCGTGTTTCAAGCAATATCAAAACAAAGACGACCGTTTCCGGCGTAATTTGACGCGCTGAATGCGATAAAACAAGTTTTAGGTCGCTAGCATGTATAGAAAAAAAGTTACTCACCGATATCCACGAAACAAACAAACGGAATTCGACTCCGTGTTTTGAGCAATATCAGAACAAAGACGACCGTTTCCGGCGTAATTTGACGCGCTAAATGCGATAAAACAAGTTTTAGGTCGCTAGCACGTATAGAAAAAAAGGTACTCACCGATATCCACGAAACAAACGAACGGAATTCGACTTCGTGTTTTAAGCAATATCAAAACAAAGACGACCGTTTCCGGCGTAATTTGACGCGCTGAATGCGATAAAACAAGTTTTAGGTCGCTAGCATGTATAGAAAAAAAGGAACTCACCGATATCCACGAAACAAACAAACGGAATTCGACTTCGTGTTTCAAGCAATATCAAAACAAAGACGACCGTTTCCGGCGTAATTTGACGCGCTGAATGCGATAAAACAAGTTTTAGGTCGCTAGCATGTATAGAAAAAAAGTTACTCACCGATATCCACGAAACAAACAAACGGAATTCGACTCCGTGTTTTGAGCAATATCAGAACAAAGACGACCGTTTCCGGCGTAATTTGACGCGCTAAATGCGATAAAACAAGTTTTAGGTCGCTAGCATGTATAGAAAAAAAGTTACTAACCGATATCTGAAAAACAAACAAACGGACTTCGACTTCGTGTTTTAAGCAATATCAAAACAAAGACGACCGTTTACGGCGTAATTTGACGCGCTGAATGCAATAAAACAAGTTTTAGGTCGCTAGCATGTATAGAAAAAAAGTTACTCACCGATATCCACAAAACAAACAAACGGAATTCGACTTCGTGTTTTAAGCAATATCAAAACAAAGACGACCGTTACCGGCGTAATTTGACGCGCTGAATGCGATAAAACAAGTTTTAGGTCGCTAGCATGTATAGAAAAAAAGGAACTTACCGATATCCACGAAACAAACGAACGGAATTCGACTTCGTGTTTTAAGCAATATCAAAACAAAGACAACCGTTTCCGGCGTAATTTGACGCGCTGAATGCGATGAAACAAGTTTTAGGTCGCTAGCATGTATAGAAAAAAAGTTACCTACCGATATCTGAAAAACAAACAAACGGACTTCGACTTCGTGTTTCGAGCAATATCAAAACAAAGAGGGCCGTTTCCGGCGTAATTTGACGCGCTGAATGCGATAAAACAAGTTTTAGGTCGCTAGCACGTATAGAAAAAAAGGTACTCACCGATATCCACGAAACAAACGAACGGAATTCGACTTCGTGTTTTAAGCAATATCAAAACAAAGACGACCGTTTCCGGCGTAATTTGACGCGCTGAATGCGATAAAACAAGTTTTAGGTCGCTAGCATGTATAAAAAAAAAGTTACTCACCAATATCCACGAAACAAACGAACGGAATTCGACTTCGTGTTTTAAGCAATATTAAAACAAAGACGACCGTTTCCGGCGTAATTTGACGCGCTGAATGCGATAAAACAAGTTTTAGGTCGCTAGCATGTATAGAAAAAAAGTTACTCACCGATATCCACGAAACAAACGAACGGAATTCGACTTCGTGTTTTAAGCAATATCGAAACAAAGACGACCGTTTCCGGCGTAATTTGACGCGCTGAATGCGATAAAACAAGTTTCAGGTCGCTAGCATGTATAGAAAAAAAGGAACTTACCGATATCCACGAAACAAACGAACGGAATTCGACTTCGTGTTTTAAGCAATATCAAAACAAAGACGACCGTTTCCGGCGTAATTTGACGCGCTGAATGCGATGAAACAAGTTTTAGGTCGCTAGCATGTATAGAAAAAAAGTCACCTACCGATATCTGAAAAACAAACAAACGGACTTCGACTTCGTGTTTTGAGCAATATTGAAACAACGACGGCCGTTTCCGGCGTAATTTGACGCGCTGAATGCGATAAAACAAGTTTTAGGTCGCTAGCATGTATAGAAAAAAAGTTACTCACCGATCTCCACAAAACAAACAAACGGAATTCGACTCCGTGTTTTGAGCAATATCAGAACAAAGACGACCGTTTCCGGCGTAATTTGACGCGCTGAATGCGATAAAACAAGTTTTAGGTCGCTAGCATGTATAGAAAAAAAGTTACTCACCGATATCCACGAAACAAACAAACGGAATTCGACTCCGTGTTTTCAGCAATATCAAAACAAAGACGACCGTTTCCGGCGTAATTTGACGCGCTGAATGCGATAAAACAAGTTTTAGGTCGCTAGCATGTATAAAAAAAAAGTTACTCACCAATATCCACGAAACAAACGAACGGAATTCGACTTCGTGTTTTAAGCAATATTAAAACAAAGACGACCGTTTCCGGCGTAATTTGACGCGCTGAATGCGATAAAACAAGTTTTAGGTCGCTAGCATGTATAGAAAAAAAGTTACTCACCGATATCCACGAAACAAACGAACGGAATTCGACTTCGTGTTTTAAGCAATATCGAAACAAAGACGACCGTTTCCGGCGTAATTTGACGCGCTGAATGCGATAAAACAAGTTTCAGGTCGCTAGCATGTATAGAAAAAAAGGAACTTACCGATATCCACGAAACAAACGAACGGAATTCGACTTCGTGTTTTAAGCAATATCAAAACAAAGACGACCGTTTCCGGCGTAATTTGACGCGCTGAATGCGATGAAACAAGTTTTAGGTCGCTAGCATGTATAGAAAAAAAGTCACCTACCGATATCTGAAAAACAAACAAACGGACTTCGACTTCGTGTTTTGAGCAATATTGAAACAACGACGGCCGTTTCCGGCGTAATTTGACGCGCTGAATGCGATAAAACAAGTTTTAGGTCGCTAGCTTGTATAGAAAAAAAGTTACTCACCGATCTCCACAAAACAAACAAACGGAATTCGACTCCGTGTTTTGAGCAATATCAGAACAAAGACGACCGTTTCCGGCGTAATTTGACGCGCTGAATGCGATAAAACAAGTTTTAGGTCGCTAGCATGTATAGAAAAAAAGTTACTCACCGATATCCACGAAACAAACAAACGGAATTCGACTCCGTGTTTTCAGCAATATCAGAACAAAGACGACCGTTTCCGGCGTAATTTGACGCGCTGAATGCGATAAAACAAGTTTTAGGTCGCTAGCATGTATAGAAAAAAAGTTACCAACCGATATCTGAAAAACAAACAAACGGACTTCGACTTCGTGTTTTAAGCAATATCAAAACAAAGACGACCGTTTCCGGCGTAATTTGACGCGCTGAATGCGATAAAACAAGTTTTAGGTCGCTAGCATGTATAGAAAAAAAGTTACTCACCGATATCCACGAAACAAACAAACGGAATTCGACTCCGTGTTTTGAGCAATATCAGAACAAAGACGACCGTTTCCGGCGTAATTTGACGCGCTGAATGCGATAAAACAAGTTTTAGGTCGCTAGCATGTATAGAAAAAAAGTTACCAACCGATATCTGAAAAACAAACAAACGGACTTTGCTTCCGTGTTTTAAGCAATATCAAAACAAAGACGACCGTTTCCGGCGTAATTTGACGCGCTGAATGCGATAAAACAAGTTTTAGGTCGCTAGCATGTATAGAAAAAAAGTTACTCACCGATGTCCACGAAACAAACAAACGGAATTCGACTCCGTGTTTCGAGCAATATCACAACAAAGACGACCGTTTCCGGCGTAATTTGACGCGCTGAATGCGATAAAACAAGTTTTAGGTCGCTAGCATGTATAGAAAAAAAGTTACTCACCAATATCCACGAAACAAACGAACGGAATTCGACTTCGTGTTTTAAGCAATATTAAAACAAAGACGACCGTTTCCGGCGTAATTTGACGCGCTGAATGCGATAAAACAAGTTTTAGGTCGCTAGAATGTATAGAAAAAAAGTTACTCACCGATATCCACGAAACAAACGAACGGAATTCGACTTCGTGTTTTGAGCAATATCAAAACAAAGACGACCGTTTCCGGCGTAATTTGACGCGCTGAATGCGATAAAACAAGTTTCAGGTCGCTAGCATGTATAGAAATAAAGGAACTTACCGATATCCACGAAACAAACGAACGGAATTCGACTTCGTGTTTTAAGCAATATCAAAACAAAGACGACCGTTTCCGGCGTAATTTGACGCGCTGAATGCGATGAAACAAGTTTTAGGTCGCTAGCATGTATAGAAAAAAAGTTACCTACCGATATCTGAAAAACAAACAAACGGACTTCGACTTCGTGTTTCGAGCAATATCAAAACAAAGAGGGCCGTTTCCGGCGTAATTTGACGCGCCTAATGCGATCAAACAAGTTTTAGGTCGCTAGCATGTATAGAAAAAAAGGTACTCACCGATATCCACGAAACAAACGAACGGAATTCGACTTCGTGTTTCAAGCAATATCAAAACAAAGACGACCGTTTCCGGCGTAATTTGACGCGCTGAATGCGATAAAACAAGTTTTAGGTCGCTAGCATGTATAGAAAAAAAGTTACTCACCGATCTCCACAAAACAAACAAACGGAATTCGACTCCGTGTTTTGAGCAATATCAGAACAAAGACGACCGTTTCCGGCGTAATTTGACGCGCTGAATGCGATAAAACAAGTTTTAGGTCGCTAGCATGTATAGAAAAAAAGTTACTCACCGATATCCACGAAACAAACAAACGGAATTCGACTCCGTGTTTTCAGCAATATCAGAACAAAGACGACCGTTTCCGGCGTAATTTGACGCGCTGAATGCGATAAAACAAGTTTTAGGTCGCTAGCATGTATAGAAAAAAAGTTACCAACCGATATCTGAAAAACAAACAAACGGACTTCGACTTCGTGTTTTAAGCAATATCAAAACAAAGACGACCGTTTCCGGCGTAATTTGACGCGCTGAATGCGATAAAACAAGTTTTAGGTCGCTAGCATGTATAGAAAAAAAGTTACTCACCGATATCCACGAAACAAACAAACGGAATTCGACTCCGTGTTTTGAGCAATATCAGAACAAAGACGACCGTTTCCGGCGTAATTTGACGCGCTGAATGCGATGAAACAAGTTTCAGGTCGCTAGCATGTATAGAAAAAAAGTTACCTACCGATATCTGAAAAACAAACAAACGGACTTCGACTTCGTGTTTCGAGCAATATCAAAACAAAGAGGGCCGTTTCCGGCGTAATTTGACGCGCCTAATGCGATAAAACAAGTTTTAGGTCGCTAGCATGTATAGAAAAAAAGGTACTCACCGATATCCACGAAACAAACGAACGGAATTCGACTTCGTGTTTCAAGCAATATCAAAACAAAGACGACCGTTTCCGGCGTAATTTGACGCGCTGAATGCGATAAAACAAGTTTTAGGTCGCTAGCATGTATAGAAAAAAAGTTACTCACCGATATCCACGAAACAAACAAACGGAATTCGACTCCGTGTTTTGAGCAATATCAGAACAAAGACGACCGTTTCCGGCGTAATTTGACGCGCTAAATGCGATAAAACAAGTTTTAGGTCGCTTGCATGTATAGAAAAAAAGTTACCAACCGATATCTGAAAAACAAACAAACGGACTTCGACTTCGTGTTTTAAGCAATATCAAAACAAAGACGACCGTTTACGGCGTAATTTGACGCGCTGAATGCGATAAAACAAGTTTTAGGTCGCTAGCATGTATAGAAAAAAAGTTACTCACCGATATCCACAAAACAAACAAACGGAATTCGACTTCGTGTTTTAAGCAATATCAAAACAAAGACGACCGTTTCCGGCGTAATTTGACGCGCTGAATGCGATAAAACAAGTTTTAGGTCGCTAGCATGTATAGAAAAAAAGGAACTTACCGATATCCACGAAACAAACGAACGGAATTCGACTTCGTGTTTTAAGCAATATCAAAACAAAGACAACCGTTTCCGGCGTAATTTGACGCGCTAAATGCGATGAAACAAGTTTTAGGTCGCTAGCACGTATAGAAAAAAAGGTACTCACCGATATCCACGAAACAAACGAACGGAATTCGACTTCGTGTTTTAAGCAATATCAAAACAAAGACGACCGTTTCCGGCGTAATTTGACGCGCTGAATGCGATAAAACAAGTTTCAGGTCGCTAGCATGTATAGAAAAAAAGTTACTCACCGATATCCACGAAACAAACGAACGGAATTCGACTTCGTGTTTTAAGCAATATCAAAACAAAGACGACCGTTTCCGGCGTAATTTGACGCGCTGAATGCGATGAAACAAGTTTTAGGTCGCTAGCATGTATAGAAAAAAAGTTACTCACCGATATCCACGAAACAAACAAACGGAATTCGACTCCGTGTTTTGAGCAATATCAGAACAAAGACGACCGTTTCCGGCGTAATTTGACGCGCTAAATGCGATAAAACAAGTTTTAGGTCGCTAGCATGTATAGAAAAAAAGTTACTAACCGATATCTGAAAAACAAACAAACGGACTTCGACTTCGTGTTTTGAGCAATATCAAAACAAAGACGACCGTTTACGGCGTAATTTGACGCGCTGAATGCAATAAAACAAGTTTTAGGTCGCTAGCATGTATAGAAAAAAAGTTACTCACCGATATCCACAAAACAAACAAACGGAATTCGACTTCGTGTTTTAAGCAATATCAAAACAAAGACGACCGTTTCCGGCGTAATTTGACGCGCTGAATGCGATAAAACAAGTTTTAGGTCGCTAGCATGTATAGAAAAAAAGGAACTTACCGATATCCACGAAACAAACGAACGGAATTCGACTTCGTGTTTTAAGCAATATCAAAACAAAGACAACCGTTTCCGGCGTAATTTGACGCGCTGAATGCGATGAAACAAGTTTTAGGTCGCTAGCATGTATAGAAAAAAAGTTACCTACCGATATCTGAAAAACAAACAAACGGACTTCGACTTCGTGTTTCGAGCAATATCAAAACAAAGAGGGCCGTTTCCGGCGTAATTTGACGCGCTGAATGCGATAAAACAAGTTTTAGGTCGCTAGCACGTATAGAAAAAAAGGTACTCACCGATATCCACGAAACAAACGAACGGAATTCGACTTCGTGTTTTAAGCAATATCAAAACAAAGACGACCGTTTCCGGCGTAATTTGACGCGCTGAATGCGATAAAACAAGTTTTAGGTCGCTAGCATGTATAAAAAAAAAGTTACTCACCAATATCCACGAAACAAACGAACGGAATTCGACTTCGTGTTTTAAGCAATATTAAAACAAAGACGACCGTTTCCGGCGTAATTTGACGCGCTGAATGCGATAAAACAAGTTTTAGGTCGCTAGCATGTATAGAAAAAAAGTTACTCACCGATATCCACGAAACAAACGAACGGAATTCGACTTCGTGTTTTAAGCAATATCAAAACAAAGACGACCGTTTCCGGCGTAATTTGACGCGCTGAATGCGATGAAACAAGTTTCAGGTCGCTAGCATGTATAGAAAAAAAGGAACTTACCGATATCCACGAAACAAACGAACGGAATTCGACTTCGTGTTTTAAGCAATATCAAAACAAAGACGACCGTTTCCGGCGTAATTTGACGCGCTGAATGCGATGAAACAAGTTTTAGGTCGCTAGCATGTATAGAAAAAAAGTCACCTACCGATATCTGAAAAACAAACAAACGGACTTCGACTTCGTGTTTTGAGCAATATTGAAACAACGACGGCCGTTTCCGGCGTAATTTGACGCGCTGAATGCGATAAAACAAGTTTTAGGTCGCTAGCATGTATAGAAAAAAAGTTACTCACCGATCTCCACAAAACAAACAAACGGAATTCGACTCCGTGTTTTGAGCAATATCAGAACAAAGACGACCGTTTCCGGCGTAATTTGACGCGCTGAATGCGATAAAACAAGTTTTAGGTCGCTAGCATGTATAGAAAAAAAGTTACTCACCGATATCCACGAAACAAACAAACGGAATTCGACTCCGTGTTTTCAGCAATATCAGAACAAAGACGACCGTTTCCGGCGTAATTTGACGCGCTGAATGCGATAAAACAAGTTTTAGGTCGCTAGCATGTATAGAAAAAAAGTTACTCACCGATATCCACGAAACAAACGAACGGAATTCGACTTCGTGTTTTAAGCAATATCGAAACAAAGACGACCGTTTCCGGCGTAATTTGACGCGCTGAATGCGATAAAACAAGTTTCAGGTCGCTAGCATGTATAGAAAAAAAGGAACTTACCGATATCCACGAAACAAACGAACGGAATTCGACTTCGTGTTTTAAGCAATATCAAAACAAAGACGACCGTTTCCGGCGTAATTTGACGCGCTGAATGCGATGAAACAAGTTTTAGGTCGCTAGCATGTATAGAAAAAAAGTTACTCACCGATCTCCACAAAACAAACAAACGGAATTCGACTCCGTGTTTTGAGCAATATCAGAACAAAGACGACCGTTTCCGGCGTAATTTGACGCGCTGAATGCGATAAAACAAGTTTTAGGTCGCTAGCATGTATAGAAAAAAAGTTACTCACCGATATCCACGAAACAAACAAACGGAATTCGACTCCGTGTTTTCAGCAATATCAGAACAAAGACGACCGTTTCCGGCGTAATTTGACGCGCTGAATGCGATAAAACAAGTTTTAGGTCGCTAGCATGTATAGAAAAAAAGTTACCAACCGATATCTGAAAAACAAACAAACGGACTTCGACTTCGTGTTTTAAGCAATATCAAAACAAAGACGACCGTTTCCGGCGTAATTTGACGCGCTGAATGCGATAAAACAAGTTTTAGGTCGCTAGCATGTATAGAAAAAAAGTTACTCACCGATATCCACGAAACAAACAAACGGAATTCGACTCCGTGTTTTGAGCAATATCAGAACAAAGACGACCGTTTCCGGCGTAATTTGACGCGCTGAATGCGATAAAACAAGTTTTAGGTCGCTAGCATGTATAGAAAAAAAGTTACCAACCGATATCTGAAAAACAAACAAACGGACTTCGCTTCCGTGTTTTAAGCAATATCAAAACAAAGACGACCGTTTCCGGCGTAATTTGACGCGCTGAATGCGATAAAACAAGTTTTAGGTCGCTAGCATGTATAGAAAAAAAGTAACTCACCGATATCCACGAAACAAACAAACGGAATTCGACTCCGTGTTTCGAGCAATATCACAACAAAGACGACCGTTTCCGGCGTAATTTGACGCGCTGAATGCGATAAAACAAGTTTTAGGTCGCTAGCATGTATAGAAAAAAAGTTACTCACCAATATCCACGAAACAAACGAACGGAATTCGACTTCGTGTTTTAAGCAATATTAAAACAGAGACGACCGTTTCCGGCGTAATTTGACGCGCTGAATGCGATAAAACAAGTTTTAGGTCGCTAGAATGTATAGAAAAAAAGTTACTCACCGATATCCACGAAACAAACGAACGGAATTCGACTTCGTGTTTTGAGCAATATCAAAACAAAGACGACCGTTTCCGGCGTAATTTGACGCGCTGAATGCGATAAAACAAGTTTCAGGTCGCTAGCATGTATAGAAATAAAGGAACTTACCGATATCCACGAAACAAACGAACGGAATTCGACTCCGTGTTTTAAGCAATATCAAAACAAAGACGACCGTTTCCGGCGTAATTTGACGCGCTGAATGCGATGAAACAAGTTTTAGGTCGCTAGCATGTATAGAAAAAAAGTTACCTACCGATATCTGAAAAACAAACAAACGGACTTCGACTTCGTGTTCCGAGCAATATCAAAACAAAGAGGGCCGTTTCCGGCGTAATTTGACGCGCCTAATGCGATAAAACAAGTTTTAGGTCGCTAGCATGTATAGAAAAAAAGTTACTCACCGATATCCACGAAACAAACGAACGGAATTCGACTTCGTGTTTTAAGCAATATCAAAACAAAGACGACCGTTTCCGGCGTAATTTGACGCGCTGAATGCGATAAAACAAGTTTCAGGTCGCTAGCATGTATAGAAAAAAAGGAACTTACCGATATCCACGAAACAAACGAACGGAATTCGACTTCGTGTTTTAAGCAATATCAAAACAAAGACGACCGTTTCCGGCGTAATTTGACGCGCTGAATGCGATGAAACAAGTTTCAGGTCGCTAGCATGTATAGAAAAAAAGTTACCTACCGATATCTGAAAAACAAACAAACGGACTTCGACTTCGTGTTTCGAGCAATATCAAAACAAAGAGGGCCGTTTCCGGCGTAATTTGACGCGCCTAATGCGATAAAACAAGTTTTAGGTCGCTAGCATGTATAGAAAAAAAGGTACTCACCGATATCCACGAAACAAACGAACGGAATTCGACTTCGTGTTTCAAGCAATATCAAAACAAAGACGACCGTTTCCGGCGTAATTTGACGCGCTGAATGCGATAAAACAAGTTTTAGGTCGCTAGCATGTATAGAAAAAAAGTTACTCACCGATATCCA
Organism: Diprion similis; assembly: GCF_021155765.1. Taxonomy (NCBI): domain Eukaryota; kingdom Metazoa; phylum Arthropoda; class Insecta; order Hymenoptera; family Diprionidae; genus Diprion; species Diprion similis. Next base: position 14,596,737 of record NC_060115.1, read on the forward strand.
CGAAACAAACAAACGGAATTCGACTCCGTGTTTTGAGCAATATCAGAACAAAGACGACCGTTTCCGGCGTAATTTGACGCGCTAAATGCGATAAAACAAGTTTTAGGTCGCTAGCATGTATAGAAAAAAAGTTACCAACCGATATCTGAAAAACAAACAAACGGACTTCGACTTCGTGTTTTAAGCAATATCAAAACAAAGACGACCGTTTACGGCGTAATTTGACGCGCTGAATGCGATAAAACAAGTTTTAGGTCGCTAGCATGTATAGAAAAAAAGTTACTCACCGATATCCACAAAACAAACAAACGGAATTCGACTTCGTGTTTTAAGCAATATCAAAACAAAGACGACCGTTTCCGGCGTAATTTGACGCGCTGAATGCGATAAAACAAGTTTTAGGTCGCTAGCATGTATAGAAAAAAAGGAACTTACCGATATCCACGAAACAAACGAACGGAATTCGACTTCGTGTTTTAAGCAATATCAAAACAAAGACAACCGTTTCCGGCGTAATTTGACGCGCTAAATGCGATGAAACAAGTTTTAGGTCGCTAGCACGTATAGAAAAAAAGGTACTCACCGATATCCACGAAACAAACGAACGGAATTCGACTACGTGTTTTAAGCAATATTAAAACAAAGACGACCGTTTCCGGCGTAATTTGACGCGCTGAATGCGATAAAACAAGTTTTAGGTCGCTAGCATGTATAGAAAAAAAGTTACTCACCGATATCCACGAAACAAACGAACGGAATTCGACTTCGTGTTTTAAGCAATATCAAAACAAAGACGACCGTTTCCGGCGTAATTTGACGCGCTGAATGCGATGAAACAAGTTTTAGGTCGCTAGCATGTATAGAAAAAAAGTTACTCACCGATATCCACGAAACAAACAAACGGAATTCGACTCCGTGTTTTGAGCAATATCAGAACAAAGACGACCGTTTCCGGCGTAATTTGACGCGCTAAATGCGATAAAACAAGTTTTAGGTCGCTAGCATGTATAGAAAAAAAGTTACTAACCGATATCTGAAAAACAAACAAACGGACTTCGACTTCGTGTTTTAAGCAATATCAAAACAAAGACGACCGTTTACGGCGTAATTTGACGCGCTGAATGCAATAAAACAAGTTTTAGGTCGCTAGCATGTATAGAAAAAAAGTTACTCACCGATATCCACAAAACAAACAAACGGAATTCGACTTCGTGTTTTAAGCAATATCAAAACAAAGACGACCGTTTCCGGCGTAATTTGACGCGCTGAATGCGATAAAACAAGTTTTAGGTCGCTAGCATGTATAGAAAAAAAGGAACTTACCGATATCCACGAAACAAACGAACGGAATTCGACTTCGTGTTTTAAGCAATATCAAAACAAAGACAACCGTTTCCGGCGTAATTTGACGCGCTGAATGCGATGAAACAAGTTTTAGGTCGCTAGCATGTATAGAAAAAAAGTTACCTACCGATATCTGAAAAACAAACAAACGGACTTCGACTTCGTGTTTCGAGCAATATCAAAACAAAGAGGGCCGTTTCCGGCGTAATTTGACGCGCTGAATGCGATAAAACAAGTTTTAGGTCGCTAGCACGTATAGAAAAAAAGGTACTCACCGATATCCACGAAACAAACGAACGGAATTCGACTTCGTGTTTTAAGCAATATCAAAACAAAGACGACCGTTTCCGGCGTAATTTGACGCGCTGAATGCGATAAAACAAGTTTTAGGTCGCTAGCATGTATAAAAAAAAAGTTACTCACCAATATCCACGAAACAAACGAACGGAATTCGACTTCGTGTTTTAAGCAATATTAAAACAAAGACGACCGTTTCCGGCGTAATTTGACGCGCTGAATGCGATAAAACAAGTTTTAGGTCGCTAGCATGTATAGAAAAAAAGTTACTCACCGATATCCACGAAACAAACGAACGGAATTCGACTTCGTGTTTTAAGCAATATCAAAACAAAGACGACCGTTTCCGGCGTAATTTGACGCGCTGAATGCGATAAAACAAGTTTCAGGTCGCTAGCATGTATAGAAAAAAAGGAACTTACCGATATCCACGAAACAAACGAACGGAATTCGACTTCGTGTTTTAAGCAATATCAAAACAAAGACGACCGTTTCCGGCGTAATTTGACGCGCTGAATGCGATGAAACAAGTTTTAGGTCGCTAGCATGTATAGAAAAAAAGTCACCTACCGATATCTGAAAAACAAACAAACGGACTTCGACTTCGTGTTTTGAGCAATATTGAAACAACGACGGCCGTTTCCGGCGTAATTTGACGCGCTGAATGCGATAAAACAAGTTTTAGGTCGCTAGCATGTATAGAAAAAAAGTTACTCACCGATCTCCACAAAACAAACAAACGGAATTCGACTCCGTGTTTTGAGCAATATCAGAACAAAGACGACCGTTTCCGGCGTAATTTGACGCGCTGAATGCGATAAAACAAGTTTTAGGTCGCTAGCATGTATAGAAAAAAAGTTACTCACCGATATCCACGAAACAAACAAACGGAATTCGACTCCGTGTTTTCAGCAATATCAGAACAAAGACGACCGTTTCCGGCGTAATTTGACGCGCTGAATGCGATAAAACAAGTTTTAGGTCGCTAGCATGTATAGAAAAAAAGTTACCAACCGATATCTGAAAAACAAACAAACGGACTTCGACTTCGTGTTTTAAGCAATATCAAAACAAAGACGACCGTTTCCGGCGTAATTTGACGCGCTGAATGCGATAAAACAAGTTTTAGGTCGCTAGCATGTATAGAAAAAAAGTTACTCACCGATATCCACGAAACAAACAAACGGAATTCGACTCCGTGTTTTGAGCAATATCAGAACAAAGACGACCGTTTCCGGCGTAATTTGACGCGCTGAATGCGATAAAACAAGTTTTAGGTCGCTAGCATGTATAGAAAAAAAGTTACCAACCGATATCTGAAAAACAAACAAACGGACTTCGCTTCCGTGTTTTAAGCAATATCAAAACAAAGACGACCGTTTCCGGCGTAATTTGACGCGCTGAATGCGATAAAACAAGTTTTAGGTCGCTAGCATGTATAGAAAAAAAGTTACTCACCGATATCCACGAAACAAACAAACGGAATTCGACTCCGTGTTTCGAGCAATATCACAACAAAGACGACCGTTTCCGGCGTAATTTGACGCGCTGAATGCGATAAAACAAGTTTTAGGTCGCTAGCATGTATAGAAAAAAAGTTACTCACCAATATCCACGAAACAAACGAACGGAATTCGACTTCGTGTTTTAAGCAATATTAAAACAAAGACGACCGTTTCCGGCGTAATTTGACGCGCTGAATGCGATAAAACAAGTTTTAGGTCGCTAGAATGTATAGAAAAAAAGTTACTCACCGATATCCACGAAACAAACGAACGGAATTCGACTTCGTGTTTTGAGCAATATCAAAACAAAGACGACCGTTTCCGGCGTAATTTGACGCGCTGAAGGCGATAAAACAAGTTTCAGGTCGCTAGCATGTATAGAAATAAAGGAACTTACCGATATCCACGAAACAAACGAACGGAATTCGACTTCGTGTTTTAAGCAATATCAAAACAAAGACGACCGTTTCCGGCGTAATTTGACGCGCTGAATGCGATGAAACAAGTTTTAGGTCGCTAGCATGTATAGAAAAAAAGTTACCTACCGATATCTGAAAAACAAACAAACGGACTTCGACTTCGTGTTTCGAGCAATATCAAAACAAAGAGGGCCGTTTCCGGCGTAATTTGACGCGCCTAATGCGATAAAACAAGTTTTAGGTCGCTAGCATGTATAGAAAAAAAGGTACTCACCGATATCCACGAAACAAACGAACGGAATTCGACTTCGTGTTTCAAACAATATCAAAACAAAGACGACCGTTTCCGGCGTAATTTGACGCGCTGAATGCGATAAAACAAGTTTTAGGTCGCTAGCATGTATAGAAAAAAAGTTACTCACCGATCTCCACAAAACAAACAAACGGAATTCGACTCCGTGTTTTGAGCAATATCAGAACAAAGACGACCGTTTCCGGCGTAATTTGACGCGCTGAATGCGATAAAACAAGTTTTAGGTCGCTAGCATGTATAGAAAAAAAGTTACTCACCGATATCCACGAAACAAACAAACGGAATTCGACTCCGTGTTTTCAGCAATATCAGAACAAAGACGACCGTTTCCGGCGTAATTTGACGCGCTGAATGCGATAAAACAAGTTTTAGGTCGCTAGCATGTATAGAAAAAAAGTTACCAACCGATATCTGAAAAACAAACAAACGGACTTCGACTTCGTGTTTTAAGCAATATCAAAACAAAGACGACCGTTTCCGGCGTAATTTGACGCGCTGAATGCGATAAAACAAGTTTTAGGTCGCTAGCATGTATAGAAAAAAAGGAACTTACCGATATCCACGAAACAAACGAACGGAATTCGACTTCGTGTTTTAAGCAATATCAAAACAAAGACAACCGTTTCCGGCGTAATTTGACGCGCTGAATGCGATGAAACAAGTTTTAGGTCGCTAGCATGTATAGAAAAAAAGTTACCTACCGATATCTGAAAAACAAACAAACGGACTTCGACTTCGTGTTTCGAGCAATATCAAAACAAAGAGGGCCGTTTCCGGCGTAATTTGACGCGCTGAATGCGATAAAACAAGTTTTAGGTCGCTAGCACGTATAGAAAAAAAGGTACTCACCGATATCCACGAAACAAACGAACGGAATTCGACTTCGTGTTTTAAGCAATATCAAAACAAAGACGACCGTTTCCGGCGTAATTTGACGCGCTGAATGCGATAAAACAAGTTTTAGGTCGCTAGCATGTATAAAAAAAAAGTTACTCACCAATATCCACGAAACAAACGAACGGAATTCGACTTCGTGTTTTAAGCAATATTAAAACAAAGACGACCGTTTCCGGCGTAATTTGACGCGCTGAATGCGATAAAACAAGTTTTAGGTCGCTAGCATGTATAGAAAAAAAGTTACTCACCGATATCCACGAAACAAACGAACGGAATTCGACTTCGTGTTTTAAGCAATATCGAAACAAAGACGACCGTTTCCGGCGTAATTTGACGCGCTGAATGCGATAAAACAAGTTTCAGGTCGCTAGCATGTATAGAAAAAAAGGAACTTACCGATATCCACGAAACAAACGAACGGAATTCGACTTCGTGTTTTAAGCAATATCAAAACAAAGACGACCGTTTCCGGCGTAATTTGACGCGCTGAATGCGATGAAACAAGTTTTAGGTCGCTAGCATGTATAGAAAAAAAGTCACCTACCGATATCTGAAAAACAAACAAACGGACTTCGACTTCGTGTTTTGAGCAATATTGAAACAACGACGGCCGTTTCCGGCGTAATTTGACGCGCTGAATGCGATAAAACAAGTTTTAGGTCGCTAGCATGTATAGAAAAAAAGTTACTCACCGATCTCCACAAAACAAACAAACGGAATTCGACTCCGTGTTTTGAGCAATATCAGAACAAAGACGACCGTTTCCGGCGTAATTTGACGCGCTGAATGCGATAAAACAAGTTTTAGGTCGCTAGCATGTATAGAAAAAAAGTTACTCACCGATATCCACGAAACAAACAAACGGAATTCGACTCCGTGTTTTCAGCAATATCAGAACAAAGACGACCGTTTCCGGCGTAATTTGACGCGCTGAATGCGATAAAACAAGTTTTAGGTCGCTAGCATGTATAGAAAAAAAGTTACCAACCGATATCTGAAAAACAAACAAACGGACTTCGACTTCGTGTTTTAAGCAATATCAAAACAAAGACGACCGTTTCCGGCGTAATTTGACGCGCTGAATGCGATAAAACAAGTTTTAGGTCGCTAGCATGTATAGAAAAAAAGGAACTTACCGATATCCACGAAACAAACGAACGGAATTCGACTTCGTGTTTTAAGCAATATCAAAACAAAGACAACCGTTTCCGGCGTAATTTGACGCGCTGAATGCGATGAAACAAGTTTTAGGTCGCTAGCATGTATAGAAAAAAAGTTACCTACCGATATCTGAAAAACAAACAAACGGACTTCGACTTCGTGTTTCGAGCAATATCAAAACAAAGAGGGCCGTTTCCGGCGTAATTTGACGCGCTGAATGCGATAAAACAAGTTTTAGGTCGCTAGCACGTATAGAAAAAAAGGTACTCACCGATATCCACGAAACAAACGAACGGAATTCGACTTCGTGTTTTAAGCAATATCAAAACAAAGACGACCGTTTCCGGCGTAATTTGACGCGCTGAATGCGATAAAACAAGTTTTAGGTCGCTAGCATGTATAAAAAAAAAGTTACTCACCAATATCCACGAAACAAACGAACGGAATTCGACTTCGTGTTTTAAGCAATATTAAAACAAAGACGACCGTTTCCGGCGTAATTTGACGCGCTGAATGCGATAAAACAAGTTTTAGGTCGCTAGCATGTATAGAAAAAAAGTTACTCACCGATATCCACGAAACAAACGAACGGAATTCGACTTCGTGTTTTAAGCAATATCGAAACAAAGACGACCGTTTCCGGCGTAATTTGACGCGCTGAATGCGATAAAACAAGTTTCAGGTCGCTAGCATGTATAGAAAAAAAGGAACTTACCGATATCCACGAAACAAACGAACGGAATTCGACTTCGTGTTTTAAGCAATATCAAAACAAAGACGACCGTTTCCGGCGTAATTTGACGCGCTGAATGCGATGAAACAAGTTTTAGGTCGCTAGCATGTATAGAAAAAAAGTCACCTACCGATATCTGAAAAACAAACAAACGGACTTCGACTTCGTGTTTTGAGCAATATTGAAACAACGACGGCCGTTTCCGGCGTAATTTGACGCGCTGAATGCGATAAAACAAGTTTTAGGTCGCTAGCATGTATAGAAAAAAAGTTACTCACCGATCTCCACAAAACAAACAAACGGAATTCGACTCCGTGTTTTGAGCAATATCAGAACAAAGACGACCGTTTCCGGCGTAATTTGACGCGCTGAATGCGATAAAACAAGTTTTAGGTCGCTAGCATGTATAGAAAAAAAGTTACTCACCGATATCCACGAAACAAACAAACGGAATTCGACTCCGTGTTTTCAGCAATATCAGAACAAAGACGACCGTTTCCGGCGTAATTTGACGCGCTGAATGCGATAAAACAAGTTTTAGGTCGCTAGCATGTATAGAAAAAAAGTTACCAACCGATATCTGAAAAACAAACAAACGGACTTCGACTTCGTGTTTTAAGCAATATCAAAACAAAGACGACCGTTTCCGGCGTAATTTGACGCGCTGAATGCGATAAAACAAGTTTTAGGTCGCTAGCATGTATAGAAAAAAAGTTACTCACCGATATCCACGAAACAAACAAACGGAATTCGACTCCGTGTTTTGAGCAATATCAGAACAAAGACGACCGTTTCCGGCGTAATTTGACGCGCTGAATGCGATAAAACAAGTTTTAGGTCGCTAGCATGTATAGAAAAAAAGTTACCAACCGATATCTGAAAAACAAACAAACGGACTTCGCTTCCGTGTTTTAAGCAATATCAAAACAAAGACGACCGTTTCCGGCGTAATTTGACGCGCTGAATGCGATAAAACAAGTTTTAGGTCGCTAGCATGTATAGAAAAAAAGTTACTCACCGATATCCACGAAACAAACAAACGGAATTCGACTCCGTGTTTCGAGCAATATCACAACAAAGACGACCGTTTCCGGCGTAATTTGACGCGCTGAATGCGATAAAACAAGTTTTAGGTCGCTAGCATGTATAGAAAAAAAGTTACTCACCAATATCCACGAAACAAACGAACGGAATTCGACTTCGTGTTTTAAGCAATATTAAAACAAAGACGACCGTTTCCGGCGTAATTTGACGCGCTGAATGCGATAAAACAAGTTTTAGGTCGCTAGAATGTATAGAAAAAAAGTTACTCACCGATATCCACGAAACAAACGAACGGAATTCGACTTCGTGTTTTGAGCAATATCAAAACAAAGACGACCGTTTCCGGCGTAATTTGACGCGCTGAATGCGATAAAACAAGTTTTAGGTCGCTAGCATGTATAGAAAAAAAGGAACTTACCGATATCCACGAAACAAACGAACGGAATTCGACTTCGTGTTTTAAGCAATATCAAAACAAAGACAACCGTTTCCGGCGTAATTTGACGCGCTGAATGCGATGAAACAAGTTTTAGGTCGCTAGCATGTATAGAAAAAAAGTTACCTACCGATATCTGAAAAACAAACAAACGGACTTCGACTTCGTGTTTCGAGCAATATCAAAACAAAGAGGGCCGTTTCCGGCGTAATTTGACGCGCTGAATGCGATAAAACAAGTTTTAGGTCGCTAGCACGTATAGAAAAAAAGGTACTCACCGATATCCACGAAACAAACGAACGGAATTCGACTTCGTGTTTTAAGCAATATCAAAACAAAGACGACCGTTTCCGGCGTAATTTGACGCGCTGAATGCGATAAAACAAGTTTTAGGTCGCTAGCATGTATAAAAAAAAAGTTACTCACCAATATCCACGAAACAAACGAACGGAATTCGACTTCGTGTTTTAAGCAATATTAAAACAAAGACGACCGTTTCCGGCGTAATTTGACGCGCTGAATGCGATAAAACAAGTTTTAGGTCGCTAGCATGTATAGAAAAAAAGTTACTCACCGATATCCACGAAACAAACGAACGGAATTCGACTTCGTGTTTTAAGCAATATCGAAACAAAGACGACCGTTTCCGGCGTAATTTGACGCGCTGAATGCGATAAAACAAGTTTCAGGTCGCTAGCATGTATAGAAAAAAAGGAACTTACCGATATCCACGAAACAAACGAACGGAATTCGACTTCGTGTTTTAAGCAATATCAAAACAAAGACGACCGTTCCCGGCGTAATTTGACGCGCTGAATGCGATGAAACAAGTTTTAGGTCGCTAGCATGTATAGAAAAAAAGTCACCTACCGATATCTGAAAAACAAACAAACGGACTTCGACTTCGTGTTTTGAGCAATATTGAAACAACGACGGCCGTTTCCGGCGTAATTTGACGCGCTGAATGCGATAAAACAAGTTTTAGGTCGCTAGCATGTATAGAAAAAAAGTTACTCACCGATCTCCACAAAACAAACAAACGGAATTCGACTCCGTGTTTTGAGCAATATCAGAACAAAGACGACCGTTTCCGGCGTAATTTGACGCGCTGAATGCGATAAAACAAGTTTTAGGTCGCTAGCATGTATAGAAAAAAAGTTACTCACCGATATCCACGAAACAAACAAACGGAATTCGACTCCGTGTTTTCAGCAATATCAGAACAAAGACGACCGTTTCCGGCGTAATTTGACGCGCTGAATGCGATAAAACAAGTTTTAGGTCGCTAGCATGTATAGAAAAAAAGTTACCAACCGATATCTGAAAAACAAACAAACGGACTTCGACTTCGTGTTTTAAGCAATATCAAAACAAAGACGACCGTTTCCGGCGTAATTTGACGCGCTGAATGCGATAAAACAAGTTTTAGGTCGCTAGCATGTATAGAAAAAAAGTTACTCACCGATATCCACGAAACAAACAAACGGAATTCGACTCCGTGTTTTGAGCAATATCAGAACAAAGACGACCGTTTCCGGCGTAATTTGACGCGCTGAATGCGATAAAACAAGTTTTAGGTCGCTAGCATGTATAGAAAAAAAGTTACCAACCGATATCTGAAAAACAAACAAACGGACTTCGCTTCCGTGTTTTAAGCAATATCAAAACAAAGACGACCGTTTCCGGCGTAATTTGACGCGCTGAATGCGATAAAACAAGTTTTAGGTCGCTAGCATGTATAGAAAAAAAGTTACTCACCGATATCCACGAAACAAACAAACGGAATTCGACTCCGTGTTTCGAGCAATATCACAACAAAGACGACCGTTTCCGGCGTAATTTGACGCGCTGAATGCGATAAAACAAGTTTTAGGTCGCTAGCATGTATAGAAAAAAAGTTACTCACCAATATCCACGAAACAAACGAACGGAATTCGACTTCGTGTTTTAAGCAATATTAAAACAAAGACGACCGTTTCCGGCGTAATTTGACGCGCTGAATGCGATAAAACAAGTTTTAGGTCGCTAGAATGTATAGAAAAAAAGTTACTCACCGATATCCACGAAACAAACGAACGGAATTCGACTTCGTGTTTTGAGCAATATCAAAACAAAGACGACCGTTTCCGGCGTAATTTGACGCGCTGAATGCGATAAAACAAGTTTCAGGTCGCTAGCATGTATAGAAATAAAGGAACTTACCGATATCCACGAAACAAACGAACGGAATTCGACTTCGTGTTTTAAGCAATATCAAAACAAAGACGACCGTTTCCGGCGTAATTTGACGCGCTGAATGCGATGAAACAAGTTTTAGGTCGCTAGCATGTATAGAAAAAAAGTTACCTACCGATATCTGAAAAACAAACAAACGGACTTCGACTTCGTGTTTCGAGCAATATCAAAACAAAGAGGGCCGTTTCCGGCGTAATTTGACGCGCCTAATGCGATAAAACAAGTTTTAGGTCGCTAGCATGTATAGAAAAAAAGGTACTCACCGATATCCACGAAACAAACGAACGGAATTCGACTTCGTGTTTCAAGCAATATCAAAACAAAGACGACCGTTTCCGGCGTAATTTGACGCGCTGAATGCGATAAAACAAGTTTTAGGTCGCTAGCATGTATAGAAAAAAAGTTACTCACCGATCTCCACAAAACAAACAAACGGAATTCGACTCCGTGTTTTGAGCAATATCAGAACAAAGACGACCGTTTCCGGCGTAATTTGACGCGCTGAATGCGATAAAACAAGTTTTAGGTCGCTAGCATGTATAGAAAAAAAGGTACTCACCGATATCCACGAAACAAACGAACGGAATTCGACTTCGTGTTTCAAGCAATATCAAAACAAAGACGACCGTTTCCGGCGTAATTTGACGCGCTGAATGCGATAAAACAAGTTTTAGGTCGCTAGCATGTATAGAAAAAAAGTTACTCACCGATCTCCACAAAACAAACAAACGGAATTCGACTCCGTGTTTTGAGCAATATCAGAACAAAGACGACCGTTTCCGGCGTAATTTGACGCGCTGAATGCGATAAAACAAGTTTTAGGTCGCTAGCATGTATAGAAAAAAAGTTACTCACCGATATCCACGAAACAAACAAACGGAATTCGACTCCGTGTTTTCAGCAATATCAGAACAAAGACGACCGTTTCCGGCGTAATTTGACGCGCTGAATGCGATAAAACAAGTTTTAGGTCGCTAGCATGTATAGAAAAAAAGTTACCAACCGATATCTGAAAAACAAACAAACGGACTTCGACTTCGTGTTTTAAGCAATATCAAAACAAAGACGACCGTTTCCGGCGTAATTTGACGCGCTGAATGCGATAAAACAAGTTTTAGGTCGCTAGCATGTATAGAAAAAAAGTTACTCACCGATATCCACGAAACAAACAAACGGAATTCGACTCCGTGTTTTGAGCAATATCAGAACAAAGACGACCGTTTCCGGCGTAATTTGACCCGCTGAATGCGATAAAACAAGTTTTAGGTCGCTAGCATGTATAGAAAAAAAGTTACCAACCGATATCTGAAAAACAAACAAACGGACTTCGCTTTCGTGTTTTAAGCAATATCAAAACAAAGACGACCGTTTCCGGCGTAATTTGACGCGCTGAATGCGATAAAACAAGTTTTAGGTCGCTAGCATGTATAGAAAAAAAGTTACTCACCGATATCCACGAAACAAACAAACGGAATTCGACTCCGTGTTTTGAGCAATATCACAACAAAGACGACCGTTTCCGGCGTAATTTGACGCGCTGAATGCGATAAAACAAGTTTTAGGTCGCTAGCATGTATAGAAAAAAAGTTACTCACCAATATCCACGAAACAAACGAACGGAATTCGACTTCGTGTTTTAAGCAATATTGAAACAAAGACGACCGTTTCCGGCGTAATTTGACGCGCTGAATGCGATAAAACAAGTTTTAGGTCGCTAGCATGTATAGAAAGAAAGTTACTCACCGATATCCACGAAACAAACGAACGGAATTCGACTTCGTGTTTTAAGCAATATCAAAACAAAGACGACCGTTTCCGGCGTAATTTGACGCGCTGAATGCGATAAAACAAGTTTCAGGTCGCTAGCATGTATAGAAAAAAAGGAACTTACCGATATCCACGAAACAAACGAACGGAATTCGACTTCGTGTTTTAAGCAATATCAAAACAAAGACGACCGTTTCCGGCGTAATTTGACGCGCTGAATGCGATGAAACAAGTTTCAGGTCGCTAGCATGTATAGAAAAAAAGTTACCTACCGATATCTGAAAAACAAACAAACGGACTTCGACTTCGTGTTTCGAGCAATATCAAAACAAAGAGGGCCGTTTCCGGCGTAATTTGACGCGCCTAATGCGATAAAACAAGTTTTAGGTCGCTAGCATGTATAGAAAAAAAGGTACTCACCGATATCCACGAAACAAACGAACGGAATTCGACTTCGTGTTTCAAGCAATATCAAAACAAAGACGACCGTTTCCGGCGTAATTTGACGCGCTGAATGCGATAAAACAAGTTTTAGGTCGCTAGCATGTATAGAAAAAAAGTTACTCACCGATATCCACGAAACAAACAAACGGAATTCGACTCCGTGTTTTGAGCAATATCAGAACAAAGACGACCGTTTCCGGCGTAATTTGACGCGCTAAATGCGATAAAACAAGTTTTAGGTCGCTAGCATGTATAGAAAAAAAGTTACCAACCGATATCTGAAAAACAAACAAACGGACTTCGACTTCGTGTTTTAAGCAATATCAAAACAAAGACGACCGTTTACGGCGTAATTTGACGCGCTGAATGCGATAAAACAAGTTTTAGGTCGCTAGCATGTATAGAAAAAAAGTTACTCACCAATATCCACGAAACAAACGAACGGAATTCGACTTCGTGTTTTAAGCAATATTAAAACAAAGACGACCGTTTCCGGCGTAATTTGACGCGCTGAATGCGATAAAACAAGTTTTAGGTCGCTAGAATGTATAGAAAAAAAGTTACTCACCGATATCCACGAAACAAACGAACGGAATTCGACTTCGTGTTTTAAGCAATATCAAAACAAAGACGACCGTTTCCGGCGTAATTTGACGCGCTGAATGCGATAAAACAAGTTTCAGGTCGCTAGCATGTATAGAAATAAAGGAACTTACCGATATCCACGAAACAAACGAACGGAATTCGACTTCGTGTTTTAAGCAATATCAAAACAAAGACGACCGTTTCCGGCGTAATTTGACGCGCTGAATGCGATGAAACAAGTTTTAGGTCGCTAGCATGTATAGAAAAAAAGTTACCTACCGATATCTGAAAAACAAACAAACGGACTTCGACTTCGTGTTTCGAGCAATATCAAAACAAAGAGGGCCGTTTCCGGCGTAATTTGACGCGCCTAATGCGATAAAACAAGTTTTAGGTCGCTAGCATGTATAGAAAAAAAGGTACTCACCGATATCCACGAAACAAACGAACGGAATTCGACTTCGTGTTTCAAGCAATATCAAAACAAAGACGACCGTTTCCGGCGTAATTTGACGCGCTGAATGCGATAAAACAAGTTTTAGGTCGCTAGCATGTATAGAAAAAAAGTTACTCACCGATCTCCACAAAACAAACAAACGGAATTCGACTCCGTGTTTTGAGCAATATCAGAACAAAGACGACCGTTTCCGGCGTAATTTGACGCGCTGAATGCGATAAAACAAGTTTTAGGTCGCTAGCATGTATAGAAAAAAAGTTACTCACCGATATCCACGAAACAAACAAACGGAATTCGACTCCGTGTTTTCAGCAATATCAGAACAAAGACGACCGTTTCCGGCGTAATTTGACGCGCTGAATGCGATAAAACAAGTTTTAGGTCGCTAGCATGTATAGAAAAAAAGTTACCAACCGATATCTGAAAAACAAACAAACGGACTTCGACTTCGTGTTTTAAGCAATATCAAAACAAAGACGACCGTTTCCGGCGTAATTTGACGCGCTGAATGCGATAAAACAAGTTTTAGGTCGCTAGCATGTATAGAAAAAAAGGAACTTACCGATATCCACGAAACAAACGAACGGAATTCGACTTCGTGTTTTAAGCAATATCAAAACAAAGACAACCGTTTCCGGCGTAATTTGACGCGCTGAATGCGATGAAACAAGTTTTAGGTCGCTAGCATGTATAGAAAAAAAGTTACCTACCGATATCTGAAAAACAAACAAACGGACTTCGACTTCGTGTTTCGAGCAATATCAAAACAAAGAGGGCCGTTTCCGGCGTAATTTGACGCGCTGAATGCGATAAAACAAGTTTTAGGTCGCTAGCACGTATAGAAAAAAAGGTACTCACCGATATCCACGAAACAAACGAACGGAATTCGACTTCGTGTTTTAAGCAATATCAAAACAAAGACGACCGTTTCCGGCGTAATTTGACGCGCTGAATGCGATAAAACAAGTTTTAGGTCGCTAGCATGTATAAAAAAAAAGTTACTCACCAATATCCACGAAACAAACGAACGGAATTCGACTTCGTGTTTTAAGCAATATTAAAACAAAGACGACCGTTTCCGGCGTAATTTGACGCGCTGAATGCGATAAAACAAGTTTTAGGTCGCTAGCATGTATAGAAAAAAAGTTACTCACCGATATCCACGAAACAAACGAACGGAATTCGACTTCGTGTTTTAAGCAATATCGAAACAAAGACGACCGTTTCCGGCGTAATTTGACGCGCTGAATGCGATAAAACAAGTTTCAGGTCGCTAGCATGTATAGAAAAAAAGGAACTTACCGATATCCACGAAACAAACGAACGGAATTCGACTTCGTGTTTTAAGCAATATCAAAACAAAGACGACCGTTTCCGGCGTAATTTGACGCGCTGAATGCGATGAAACAAGTTTTAGGTCGCTAGCATGTATAGAAAAAAAGTCACCTACCGATATCTGAAAAACAAACAAACGGACTTCGACTTCGTGTTTTGAGCAATATTGAAACAACGACGGCCGTTTCCGGCGTAATTTGACGCGCTGAATGCGATAAAACAAGTTTTAGGTCGCTAGCATGTATAGAAAAAAAGTTACTCACCGATCTCCACAAAACAAACAAACGGAATTCGACTCCGTGTTTTGAGCAATATCAGAACAAAGACGACCGTTTCCGGCGTAATTTGACGCGCTGAATGCGATAAAACAAGTTTTAGGTCGCTAGCATGTATAGAAAAAAAGTTACTCACCGATATCCACGAAACAAACAAACGGAATTCGACTCCGTGTTTTCAGCAATATCAGAACAAAGACGACCGTTTCCGGCGTAATTTGACGCGCTGAATGCGATAAAACAAGTTTTAGGTCGCTAGCATGTATAGAAAAAAAGTTACCAACCGATATCTGAAAAACAAACAAACGGACTTCGACTTCGTGTTTTAAGCAATATCAAAACAAAGACGACCGTTTCCGGCGTAATTTGACGCGCTGAATGCGATAAAACAAGTTTTAGGTCGCTAGCATGTATAGAAAAAAAGTTACTCACCGATATCCACGAAACAAACAAACGGAATTCGACTCCGTGTTTTGAGCAATATCAGAACAAAGACGACCGTTTCCGGCGTAATTTGACGCGCTGAATGCGATAAAACAAGTTTTAGGTCGCTAGCATGTATAGAAAAAAAGTTACCAACCGATATCTGAAAAACAAACAAACGGACTTCGCTTCCGTGTTTTAAGCAATATCAAAACAAAGACGACCGTTTCCGGCGTAATTTGACGCGCTGAATGCGATAAAACAAGTTTTAGGTCGCTAGCATGTATAGAAAAAAAGTTACTCACCGATATCCACGAAACAAACAAACGGAATTCGACTCCGTGTTTCGAGCAATATCACAACAAAGACGACCGTTTCCGGCGTAATTTGACGCGCTGAATGCGATAAAACAAGTTTTAGGTCGCTAGCATGTATAGAAAAAAAGTTACTCACCAATATCCACGAAACAAACGAACGGAATTCGACTTCGTGTTTTAAGCAATATTAAAACAAAGACGACCGTTTCCGGCGTAATTTGACGCGCTGAATGCGATAAAACAAGTTTTAGGTCGCTAGAATGTATAGAAAAAAAGTTACTCACCGATATCCACGAAACAAACGAACGGAATTCGACTTCGTGTTTTGAGCAATATCAAAACAAAGACGACCGTTTCCGGCGTAATTTGACGCGCTGAATGCGATAAAACAAGTTTCAGGTCGCTAGCATGTATAGAAATAAAGGAACTTACCGATATCCACGAAACAAACGAACGGAATTCGACTTCGTGTTTTAAGCAATATCAAAACAAAGACGACCGTTTCCGGCGTAATTTGACGCGCTGAATGCGATGAAACAAGTTTTAGGTCGCTAGCATGTATAGAAAAAAAGTTACCTACCGATATCTGAAAAACAAACAAACGGACTTCGACTTCGTGTTCCGAGCAATATCAAAACAAAGAGGGCCGTTTCCGGCGTAATTTGACGCGCCTAATGCGATAAAACAAGTTTTAGGTCGCTAGCATGTATAGAAAAAAAGTTACTCACCGATATCCACGAAACAAACGAACGGAATTCGACTTCGTGTTTTAAGCAATATCAAAACAAAGACGACCGTTTCCGGCGTAATTTGACGCGCTGAATGCGATAAAACAAGTTTCAGGTCGCTAGCATGTATAGAAAAAAAGGAACTTACCGATATCCACGAAACAAACGAACGGAATTCGACTTCGTGTTTTAAGCAATATCAAAACAAAGACGACCGTTTCCGGCGTAATTTGACGCGCTGAATGCGATGAAACAAGTTTCAGGTCGCTAGCATGTATAGAAAAAAAGTTACCTACCGATATCTGAAAAACAAACAAACGGACTTCGACTTCGTGTTTCGAGCAATATCAAAACAAAGAGGGCCGTTTCCGGCGTAATTTGACGCGCCTAATGCGATAAAACAAGTTTTAGGTCGCTAGCATGTATAGAAAAAAAGGTACTCACCGATATCCACGAAACAAACGAACGGAATTCGACTTCGTGTTTCAAGCAATATCAAAACAAAGACGACCGTTTCCGGCGTAATTTGACGCGCTGAATGCGATAAAACAAGTTTTAGGTCGCTAGCATGTATAGAAAAAAAGTTACTCACCGATATCCACGAAACAAACAAACGGAATTCGACTCCGTGTTTTGAGCAATATCAGAACAAAGACGACCGTTTCCGGCGTAATTTGACGCGCTAAATGCGATAAAACAAGTTTTAGGTCGCTAGCATGTATAGAAAAAAAGTTACCAACCGATATCTGAAAAACAAACAAACGGACTTCGACTTCGTGTTTTAAGCAATATCAAAACAAAGACGACCGTTTACGGCGTAATTTGACGCGCTGAATGCGATAAAACAAGTTTTAGGTCGCTAGCATGTATAGAAAAAAAGTTACTCACCGATATCCACAAAACAAACAAACGGAATTCGACTTCGTGTTTTAAGCAATATCAAAACAAAGACGACCGTTTCCGGCGTAATTTGACGCGCTGAATGCGATAAAACAAGTTTTAGGTCGCTAGCATGTATAGAAAAAAAGGAACTTACCGATATCCACGAAACAAACGAACGGAATTCGACTTCGTGTTTTAAGCAATATCAAAACAAAGACAACCGTTTCCGGCGTAATTTGACGCGCTAAATGCGATGAAACAAGTTTTAGGTCGCTAGCACGTATAGAAAAAAAGGTACTCACCGATATCCACGAAACAAACGAACGGAATTCGACTTCGTGTTTTAAGCAATATCAAAACAAAGACGACCGTTTCCGGCGTAATTTGACGCGCTGAATGCGATAAAACAAGTTTTAGGTCGCTAGCATGTATAGAAAAAAAGTTACTCACCAATATCCACGAAACAAACGAACGGAATTCGACTACGTGTTTTAAGCAATATTAAAACAAAGACGACCGTTTCCGGCGTAATTTGACGCGCTGAATGCGATAAAACAAGTTTTAGGTCGCTAGCATGTATAGAAAAAAAGTTACTCACCGATATCCACGAAACAAACGAACGGAATTCGACTTCGTGTTTTAAGCAATATCAAAACAAAGACGACCGTTTCCGGCGTAATTTGACGCGCTGAATGCGATGAAACAAGTTTTAGGTCGCTAGCATGTATAGAAAAAAAGTTACTCACCGATATCCACGAAACAAACAAACGGAATTCGACTCCGTGTTTTGAGCAATATCAGAACAAAGACGACCGTTTCCGGCGTAATTTGACGCGCTAAATGCGATAAAACAAGTTTTAGGTCGCTAGCATGTATAGAAAAAAAGTTACTAACCGATATCTGAAAAACAAACAAACGGACTTCGACTTCGTGTTTTAAGCAATATCAAAACAAAGACGACCGTTTACGGCGTAATTTGACGCGCTGAATGCAATGAAACAAGTTTTAGGTCGCTAGCATGTATAGAAAAAAAGTTACTCACCGATATCCACAAAACAAACAAACGGAATTCGACTTCGTGTTTTAAGCAATATCAAAACAAAGACGACCGTTTCCGGCGTAATTTGACGCGCTGAATGCGATAAAACAAGTTTTAGGTCGCTAGCATGTATAGAAAAAAAGGAACTTACCGATATCCACGAAACAAACGAACGGAATTCGACTTCGTGTTTTAAGCAATATCAAAACAAAGACAACCGTTTCCGGCGTAATTTGACGCGCTGAATGCGATGAAACAAGTTTTAGGTCGCTAGCATGTATAGAAAAAAAGTTACCTACCGATATCTGAAAAACAAACAAACGGACTTCGACTTCGTGTTTCGAGCAATATCAAAACAAAGAGGGCCGTTTCCGGCGTAATTTGACGCGCTGAATGCGATAAAACAAGTTTTAGGTCGCTAGCACGTATAGAAAAAAAGGTACTCACCGATATCCACGAAACAAACGAACGGAATTCGACTTCGTGTTTTAAGCAATATCAAAACAAAGACGACCGTTTCCGGCGTAATTTGACGCTCTGAATGCGATAAAACAAGTTTTAGGTCGCTAGCATGTATAAAAAAAAAGTTACTCACCAATATCCACGAAACAAACGAACGGAATTCGACTTCGTGTTTTAAGCAATATTAAAACAAAGACGACCGTTTCCGGCGTAATTTGACGCGCTGAATGCGATAAAACAAGTTTTAGGTCGCTAGCATGTATAGAAAAAAAGTTACTCACCGATATCCACGAAACAAACAAACGGACTTCGACTTCGTGTTTTAAGCAATATCAAAACAAAGACGACCGTTTCCGGCGTAATTTGACGCGCTGAATGCGATAAAACAAGTTTTAGGTCGCTAGCATGTATAGAAAAAAAGTTACTCACCGATATCCACGAAACAAACAAACGGAATTCGACTCCGTGTTTTGAGCAATATCAGAACAAAGACGACCGTTTCCGGCGTAATTTGACGCGCTGAATGCGATAAAACAAGTTTTAGGTCGCTAGCATGTATAGAAAAAAAGTTACCAACCGATATCTGAAAAACAAACAAACGGACTTCGCTTCCGTGTTTTAAGCAATATCAAAACAAAGACGACCGTTTCCGGCGTAATTTGACGCGCTGAATGCGATAAAACAAGTTTTAGGTCGCTAGCATGTATAGAAAAAAAGTTACTCACCGATATCCACGAAACAAACAAACGGAATTCGACTCCGTGTTTCGAGCAATATCACAACAAAGACGACCGTTTCCGGCGTAATTTGACGCGCTGAATGCGATAAAACAAGTTTTAGGTCGCTAGCATGTATAGAAAAAAAGTTACTCACCAATATCCACGAAACAAACGAACGGAATTCGACTTCGTGTTTTAAGCAATATTAAAACAAAGACGACCGTTTCCGGCGTAATTTGACGCGCTGAATGCGATAAAACAAGTTTTAGGTCGCTAGAATGTATAGAAAAAAAGTTACTCACCGATATCCACGAAACAAACGAACGGAATTCGACTTCGTGTTTTGAGCAATATCAAAACAAAGACGACCGTTTCCGGCGTAATTTGACGCGCTGAATGCGATAAAACAAGTTTCAGGTCGCTAGCATGTATAGAAATAAAGGAACTTACCGATATCCACGAAACAAACGAACGGAATTCGACTTCGTGTTTTAAGCAATATCAAAACAAAGACGACCGTTTCCGGCGTAATTTGACGCGCTGAATGCGATGAAACAAGTTTTAGGTCGCTAGCATGTATAGAAAAAAAGTTACCTACCGATATCTGAAAAACAAACAAACGGACTTCGACTTCGTGTTTCGAGCAATATCAAAACAAAGAGGGCCGTTTCCGGCTTAATTTGACGCGCCTAATGCGATAAAACAAGTTTTAGGTCGCTAGCATGTATAGAAAAAAAGGTACTCACCGATATCCACGAAACAAACGAACGGAATTCGACTTCGTGTTTCAAACAATATCAAAACAAAGACGACCGTTTCCGGCGTAATTTGACGCGCTGAATGCGATAAAACAAGTTTTAGGTCGCTAGCATGTATAGAAAAAAAGTTACTCACCGATCTCCACAAAACAAACAAACGGAATTCGACTCCGTGTTTTGAGCAATATCAGAACAAAGACGACCGTTTCCGGCGTAATTTGACGCGCTGAATGCGATAAAACAAGTTTTAGGTCGCTAGCATGTATAGAAAAAAAGTTACTCACCGATATCCACGAAACAAACAAACGGAATTCGACTCCGTGTTTTCAGCAATATCAGAACAAAGACGACCGTTTCCGGCGTAATTTGACGCGCTGAATGCGATAAAACAAGTTTTAGGTCGCTAGCATGTATAGAAAAAAAGTTACCAACCGATATCTGAAAAACAAACAAACGGACTTCGACTTCGTGTTTTAAGCAATATCAATACAAAGACGACCGTTTCCGGCGTAATTTGACGCGCTGAATGCGATAAAACAAGTTTTAGGTCGCTAGCATGTATAGAAAAAAAGGAACTTACCGATATCCACGAAACAAACGAACGGAATTCGACTTCGTGTTTTAAGCAATATCAAAACAAAGACAACCGTTTCCGGCGTAATTTGACGCGCTGAATGCGATGAAACAAGTTTTAGGTCGCTAGCATGTATAGAAAAAAAGTTACCTACCGATATCTGAAAAACAAACAAACGGACTTCGACTTCGTGTTTCGAGCAATATCAAAACAAAGAGGGCCGTTTCCGGCGTAATTTGACGCGCTGAATGCGATAAAACAAGTTTTAGGTCGCTAGCACGTATAGAAAAAAAGGTACTCACCGATATCCACGAAACAAACGAACGGAATTCGACTTCGTGTTTTAAGCAATATCAAAACAAAGACGACCGTTTCCGGCGTAATTTGACGCGCTGAATGCGATAAAACAAGTTTTAGGTCGCTAGCATGTATAAAAAAAAAGTTACTCACCAATATCCACGAAACAAACGAACGGAATTCGACTTCGTGTTTTAAGCAATATTAAAACAAAGACGACCGTTTCCGGCGTAATTTGACGCGCTGAATGCGATAAAACAAGTTTTAGGTCGCTAGCACGTATAGAAAAAAAGGTACTCACCGATATCCACGAAACAAACGAACGGAATTCGACTTCGTGTTTTAAGCAATATCGAAACAAAGACGACCGTTTCCGGCGTAATTTGACGCGCTGAATGCGATAAAACAAGTTTCAGGTCGCTAGCATGTATAGAAAAAAAGGAACTTACCGATATCCACGAAACAAACGAACGGAATTCGACTTCGTGTTTTAAGCAATATCAAAACAAAGACGACCGTTTCCGGCGTAATTTGACGCGCTGAATGCGATGAAACAAGTTTTAGGTCGCTAGCATGTATAGAAAAAAAGTCACCTACCGATATCTGAAAAACAAACAAACGGACTTCGACTTCGTGTTTTGAGCAATATTGAAACAACGACGGCCGTTTCCGGCGTAATTTGACGCGCTGAATGCGATAAAACAAGTTTTAGGTCGCTAGCATGTATAGAAAAAAAGTTACTCACCGATCTCCACAAAACAAACAAACGGAATTCGACTCCGTGTTTTGAGCAATATCAGAACAAAGACGACCGTTTCCGGCGTAATTTGACGCGCTGAATGCGATAAAACAAGTTTTAGGTCGCTAGCATGTATAGAAAAAAAGTTACTCACCGATATCCACGAAACAAACAAACGGAATTCGACTCCGTGTTTTCAGCAATATCAGAACAAAGACGACCGTTTCCGGCGTAATTTGACGCGCTGAATGCGATAAAACAAGTTTTAGGTCGCTAGCATGTATAGAAAAAAAGTTACCAACCGATATCTGAAAAACAAACAAACGGACTTCGACTTCGTGTTTTAAGCAATATCAAAACAAAGACGACCGTTTCCGGCGTAATTTGACGCGCTGAATGCGATAAAACAAGTTTTAGGTCGCTAGCATGTATAGAAAAAAAGTTACTCACCGATATCCACGAAACAAACAAACGGAATTCGACTCCGTGTTTTGAGCAATATCAGAACAAAGACGACCGTTTCCGGCGTAATTTGACGCGCTGAATGCGATAAAACAAGTTTTAGGTCGCTAGCATGTATAGAAAAAAAGTTACCAACCGATATCTGAAAAACAAACAAACGGACTTCGCTTCCGTGTTTTAAGCAATATCAAAACAAAGACGACCGTTTCCGGCGTAATTTGACGCGCTGAATGCGATAAAACAAGTTTTAGGTCGCTAGCATGTATAGAAAAAAAGTTACTCACCGATATCCACGAAACAAACAAACGGAATTCGACTCCGTGTTTCGAGCAATATCACAACAAAGACGACCGTTTCCGGCGTAATTTGACGCGCTGAATGCGATAAAACAAGTTTTAGGTCGCTAGCATGTATAGAAAAAAAGTTACTCACCAATATCCACGAAACAAACGAACGGAATTCGACTTCGTGTTTTAAGCAATATTAAAACAAAGACGACCGTTTCCGGCGTAATTTGACGCGCTGAATGCGATAAAACAAGTTTTAGGTCGCTAGAATGTATAGAAAAAAAGTTACTCACCGATATCCACGAAACAAACGAACGGAATTCGACTTCGTGTTTTGAGCAATATCAAAACAAAGACGACCGTTTCCGGCGTAATTTGACGCGCTGAATGCGATAAAACAAGTTTCAGGTCGCTAGCATGTATAGAAATAAAGGAACTTACCGATATCCACGAAACAAACGAACGGAATTCGACTTCGTGTTTTAAGCAATATCAAAACAAAGACGACCGTTTCCGGCGTAATTTGACGCGCTGAATGCGATGAAACAAGTTTTAGGTCGCTAGCATGTATAGAAAAAAAGTTACCTACCGATATCTGAAAAACAAACAAACGGACTTCGACTTCGTGTTTCGAGCAATATCAAAACAAAGAGGGCCGTTTCCGGCGTAATTTGACGCGCCTAATGCGATAAAACAAGTTTTAGGTCGCTAGCATGTATAGAAAAAAAGGTACTCACCGATATCCACGAAACAAACGAACGGAATTCGACTTCGTGTTTCAAGCAATATCAAAACAAAGACGACCGTTTCCGGCGTAATTTGACGCGCTGAATGCGATAAAACAAGTTTTAGGTCGCTAGCATGTATAGAAAAAAAGTTACTCACCGATCTCCACAAAACAAACAAACGGAATTCGACTCCGTGTTTTGAGCAATATCAGAACAAAGACGACCGTTTCCGGCGTAATTTGACGCGCTGAATGCGATAAAACAAGTTTTAGGTCGCTAGCATGTATAGAAAAAAAGTTACTCACCGATATCCACGAAACAAACAAACGGAATTCGACTCCGTGTTTTCAGCAATATCAGAACAAAGACGACCGTTTCCGGCGTAATTTGACGCGCTGAATGCGATAAAACAAGTTTTAGGTCGCTAGCATGTATAGAAAAAAAGTTACCAACCGATATCTGAAAAACAAACAAACGGACTTCGACTTCGTGTTTTAAGCAATATCAAAACAAAGACGACCGTTTCTGGCGTAATTTGACGCGCTGAATGCGATAAAACAAGTTTTAGGTCGCTAGCATGTATAGAAAAAAAGTTACTCACCGATATCCACGAAACAAACAAACGGAATTCGACTCCGTGTTTTGAGCAATATCAGAACAAAGACGACCGTTTCCGGCGTAATTTGACCCGCTGAATGCGATAAAACAAGTTTTAGGTCGCTAGCATGTATAGAAAAAAAGTTACCAACCGATATCTGAAAAACAAACAAACGGACTTCGCTTTCGTGTTTTAAGCAATATCAAAACAAAGACGACCGTTTCCGGCGTAATTTGACGCGCTGAATGCGATAAAACAAGTTTTAGGTCGCTAGCATGTATAGAAAAAAAGTTACTCACCGATATCCACGAAACAAACAAACGGAATTCGACTCCGTGTTTTGAGCAATATCACAACAAAGACGACCGTTTCCGGCGTAATTTGACGCGCTGAATGCGATAAAACAAGTTTTAGGTCGCTAGCATGTATAGAAAAAAAGTTACTCACCAATATCCACGAAACAAACGAACGGAATTCGACTTCGTGTTTTAAGCAATATTAAAACAAAGACGACCGTTTCCGGCGTAATTTGACGCGCTGAATGCGATAAAACAAGTTTTAGGTCGCTAGCATGTATAGAAAGAAAGTTACTCACCGATATCCACGAAACAAACGAACGGAATTCGACTTCGTGTTTTAAGCAATATCAAAACAAAGACGACCGTTTCCGGCGTAATTTGACGCGCTGAATGCGATAAAACAAGTTTCAGGTCGCTAGCATGTATAGAAAAAAAGGAACTTACCGATATCCACGAAACAAACGAACGGAATTCGACTTCGTGTTTTAAGCAATATCAAAACAAAGACGACCGTTTCCGGCGTAATTTGACGCGCTGAATGCGATGAAACAAGTTTCAGGTCGCTAGCATGTATAGAAAAAAAGTTACCTACCGATATCTGAAAAACAAACAAACGGACTTCGACTTCGTGTTTCGAGCAATATCAAAACAAAGAGGGCCGTTTCCGGCGTAATTTGACGCGCCTAATGCGATAAAACAAGTTTTAGGTCGCTAGCATGTATAGAAAAAAAGGTACTCACCGATATCCACGAAACAAACGAACGGAATTCGACTTCGTGTTTCAAGCAATATCAAAACAAAGACGACCGTTTCCGGCGTAATTTGACGCGCTGAATGCGATAAAACAAGTTTTAGGTCGCTAGCATGTATAGAAAAAAAGTTACTCACCGATATCCACAAAACAAACAAACGGAATTCGACTTCGTGTTTTAAGCAATATCAAAACAAAGACGACCGTTTCCGGCGTAATTTGACGCGCTGAATGCGATAAAACAAGTTTTAGGTCGCTAGCATGTATAGAAAAAAAGGAACTTACCGATATCCACGAAACAAACGAACGGAATTCGACTTCGTGTTTTAAGCAATATCAAAACAAAGACAACCGTTTCCGGCGTAATTTGACGCGCTTAATGCGATGAAACAAGTTTTAGGTCGCTAGCACGTATAGAAAAAAAGGTACTCACCGATATCCACGAAACAAACGAACGGAATTCGACTTCGTGTTTTAAGCAATATCAAAACAAAGACGACCGTTTCCGGCGTAATTTGACGCGCTGAATGCGATAAAACAAGTTTTAGGTCGCTAGCATGTATAGAAAAAAAGTTACTCACCAATATCCACGAAACAAACGAACGGAATTCGACTACGTGTTTTAAGCAATATTAAAACAAAGACGACCGTTTCCGGCGTAATTTGACGCGCTGAATGCGATAAAACAAGTTTTAGGTCGCTAGCATGTATAGAAAAAAAGTTACTCACCGATATCCACGAAACAAACGAACGGAATTCGACTTCGTGTTTTAAGCAATATCAAAACAAAGACGACCGTTTCCGGCGTAATTTGACGCGCTGAATGCGATGAAACAAGTTTTAGGTCGCTAGCATGTATAGAAAAAAAGTTACTCACCGATATCCACGAAACAAACAAACGGAATTCGACTCCGTGTTTTGAGCAATATCAGAACAAAGACGACCGTTTCCGGCGTAATTTGACGCGCTAAATGCGATAAAACAAGTTTTAGGTCGCTAGCATGTATAGAAAAAAAGTTACTAACCGATATCTGAAAAACAAACAAACGGACTTCGACTTCGTGTTTTAAGCAATATCAAAACAAAGACGACCGTTTACGGCGTAATTTGACGCGCTGAATGCAATAAAACAAGTTTTAGGTCGCTAGCATGTATAGAAAAAAAGTTACTCACCGATATCCACAAAACAAACAAACGGAATTCGACTTCGTGTTTTAAGCAATATCAAAACAAAGACGACCGTTTCCGGCGTAATTTGACGCGCTGAATGCGATAAAACAAGTTTTAGGTCGCTAGCATGTATAGAAAAAAAGGAACTTACCGATATCCACGAAACAAACGAACGGAATTCGACTTCGTGTTTTAAGCAATATCAAAACAAAGACAACCGTTTCCGGCGTAATTTGACGCGCTGAATGCGATGAAACAAGTTTTAGGTCGCTAGCATGTATAGAAAAAAAGTTACCTACCGATATCTGAAAAACAAACAAACGGACTTCGACTTCGTGTTTCGAGCAATATCAAAACAAAGAGGGCCGTTTCCGGCGTAATTTGACGCGCTGAATGCGATAAAACAAGTTTTAGGTCGCTAGCACGTATAGAAAAAAAGGTACTCACCGATATCCACGAAACAAACGAACGGAATTCGACTTCGTGTTTTAAGCAATATCAAAACAAAGACGACCGTTTCCGGCGTAATTTGACGCGCTGAATGCGATAAAACAAGTTTTAGGTCGCTAGCATGTATAAAAAAAAAGTTACTCACCAATATCCACGAAACAAACGAACGGAATTCGACTTCGTGTTTTAAGCAATATTAAAACAAAGACGACCGTTTCCGGCGTAATTTGACGCGCTGAATGCGATAAAACAAGTTTTAGGTCGCTAGCATGTATAGAAAAAAAGTTACTCACCGATATCCACGAAACAAACGAACGGAATTCGACTTCGTGTTTTAAGCAATATCAAAACAAAGACGACCGTTTCCGGCGTAATTTGACGCGCTGAATGCGATAAAACAAGTTTCAGGTCGCTAGCATGTATAGAAAAAAAGGAACTTACCGATATCCACGAAACAAACGAACGGAATTCGACTTCGTGTTTTAAGCAATATCAAAACAAAGACGACCGTTTCCGGCGTAATTTGACGCGCTGAATGCGATGAAACAAGTTTTAGGTCGCTAGCATGTATAGAAAAAAAGTCACCTACCGATATCTGAAAAACAAACAAACGGACTTCGACTTCGTGTTTTGAGCAATATTGAAACAACGACGGCCGTTTCCGGCGTAATTTGACGCGCTGAATGCGATAAAACAAGTTTTAGGTCGCTAGCATGTATAGAAAAAAAGTTACTCACCGATCTCCACAAAACAAACAAACGGAATTCGACTCCGTGTTTTGAGCAATATCAGAACAAAGACGACCGTTTCCGGCGTAATTTGACGCGCTGAATGCGATAAAACAAGTTTTAGGTCGCTAGCATGTATAGAAAAAAAGTTACTCACCGATATCCACGAAACAAACAAACGGAATTCGACTCCGTGTTTTCAGCAATATCAGAACAAAGACGACCGTTTCCGGCGTAATTTGACGCGCTGAATGCGATAAAACAAGTTTTAGGTCGCTAGCATGTATAGAAAAAAAGTTACCAACCGATATCTGAAAAACAAACAAACGGACTTCGACTTCGTGTTTTAAGCAATATCAAAACAAAGACGACCGTTTCCGGCGTAATTTGACGCGCTGAATGCGATAAAACAAGTTTTAGGTCGCTAGCATGTATAGAAAAAAAGTTACTCACCGATATCCACGAAACAAACAAACGGAATTCGACTCCGTGTTTTGAGCAATATCAGAACAAAGACGACCGTTTCCGGCGTAATTTGACGCGCTGAATGCGATAAAACAAGTTTTAGGTCGCTAGCATGTATAGAAAAAAAGTTACCAACCGATATCTGAAAAACAAACAAACGGACTTCGCTTCCGTGTTTTAAGCAATATCAAAACAAAGACGACCGTTTCCGGCGTAATTTGACGCGCTGAATGCGATAAAACAAGTTTTAGGTCGCTAGCATGTATAGAAAAAAAGTTACTCACCGATATCCACGAAACAAACAAACGGAATTCGACTCCGTGTTTCGAGCAATATCACAACAAAGACGACCGTTTCCGGCGTAATTTGACGCGCTGAATGCGATAAAACAAGTTTTAGGTCGCTAGCATGTATAGAAAAAAAGTTACTCACCAATATCCACGAAACAAACGAACGGAATTCGACTTCGTGTTTTGAGCAATATTAAAACAAAGACGACCGTTTCCGGCGTAATTTGACGCGCTGAATGCGGTAAAACAAGTTTTAGGTCGCTAGAATGTATAGAAAAAAAGTTACTCACCGATATCCACGAAACAAACGAACGGAATTCGACTTCGTGTTTTGAGCAATATCAAAACAAAGACGACCGTTTCCGGCGTAATTTGACGCGCTGAATGCGATAAAACAAGTTTCAGGTCGCTAGCATGTATAGAAAAAAAGGTACTCACCGATATCCACGAAACAAACGAACGGAATTCGACTTCGTGTTTCAAGCAATATCAAAACAAAGACGACCGTTTCCGGCGTAATTTGACGCGCTGAATGCGATAAAACAAGTTTTAGGTCGCTAGCATGTATAGAAAAAAAGTTACTCACCGATCTCCACAAAACAAACAAACGGAATTCGACTCCGTGTTTTGAGCAATATCAGAACAAAGACGACCGTTTCCGGCGTAATTTGACGCGCTGAATGCGATAAAACAAGTTTTAGGTCGCTAGCATGTATAGAAAAAAAGTTACTCACCGATATCCACGAAACAAACAAACGGAATTCGACTCCGTGTTTTCAGCAATATCAGAACAAAGACGACCGTTTCCGGCGTAATTTGACGCGCTGAATGCGATAAAACAAGTTTTAGGTCGCT
This sequence comes from Diprion similis, assembly GCF_021155765.1. Lineage (NCBI taxonomy): Eukaryota > Metazoa > Arthropoda > Insecta > Hymenoptera > Diprionidae > Diprion > Diprion similis. The sequence goes on from NC_060115.1 coordinate 14,626,005, forward strand.
AGCATGTATAGAAAAAAAGTTACCAACCGATATCTGAAAAACAAACAAACGGACTTCGACTTCGTGTTTTAAGCAATATCAAAACAAAGACGACCGTTTCCGGCGTAATTTGACGCGCTGAATGCGATAAAACAAGTTTTAGGTCGCTAGCATGTATAGAAAAAAAGTTACTCACCGATATCCACGAAACAAACAAACGGAATTCGACTCCGTGTTTTGACCAATATCAGAACAAAGACGACCGTTTCCGGCGTAATTTGACCCGCTGAATGCGATAAAACAAGTTTTAGGTCGCTAGCATGTATAGAAAAAAAGTTACCAACCGATATCTGGAAAACTAACAAACGGACTTCGCTTTCGTGTTTTAAGCAATATCAAAACAAAGACGACCGTTTCCGGCGTAATTTGACGCGCTGAATGCGATAAAACAAGTTTTAGGTCGCTAGCATGTATAGAAAAAAAGTTACTCACCGATATCCACGAAACAAACAAACGGAATTCGACTCCGTGTTTTGAGCAATATCACAACAAAGACGACCGTTTCCGGCGTAATTTGACGCGCTGAATGCGATAAAACAAGTTTTAGGTCGCTAGCATGTATAGAAAAAAAGTTACTCACCAATATCCACGAAACAAACGAACGGAATTCGACTTCGTGTTTTAAGCAATATTAAAACAAAGACGACCGTTTCCGGCGTAATTTGACGCGCTGAATGCGATAAAACAAGTTTTAGGTCGCTAGCATGTATAGAAAAAAAGTTACTCACCGATATCCACGAAACAAACGAACGGAATTCGACTTCGTGTTTTAAGCAATATCAAAACAAAGACGACCGTTTCCGGCGTAATTTGACGCGCTGAATGCGATAAAACAAGTTTCAGGTCGCTAGCATGTATAGAAAAAAAGGAACTTACCGATATCCACGAAACAAACGAACGGAATTCGACTTCGTGTTTTAAGCAATATCAAAACAAAGACGACCGTTTCCGGCGTAATTTGACGCGCTGAATGCGATGAAACAAGTTTCAGGTCGCTAGCATGTATAGAAAAAAAGTTACCTACCGATATCTGAAAAACAAACAAACGGACTTCGACTTCGTGTTTCGAGCAATATCAAAACAAAGAGGGCCGTTTCCGGCGTAATTTGACGCGCCTAATGCGATAAAACAAGTTTTAGGTCGCTAGCATGTATAGAAAAAAAGGTACTCACCGATATCCACGAAACAAACGAACGGAATTCGACTTCGTGTTTCAAGCAATATCAAAACAAAGACGACCGTTTCCGGCGTAATTTGACGCGCTGAATGCGATAAAACAAGTTTTAGGTCGCTAGCATGTATAGAAAAAAAGTTACTCACCGATATCCACGAAACAAACAAACGGAATTCGACTCCGTGTTTTGAGCAATATCAGAACAAAGACGACCGTTTCCGGCGTAATTTGACGCGCTAAATGCGATAAAACAAGTTTTAGGTCGCTAGCATGTATAGAAAAAAAGTTACCAACCGATATCTGAAAAACAAACAAACGGACTTCGACTTCGTGTTTTAAGCAATATCAAAACAAAGACGACCGTTTACGGCGTAATTTGACGCGCTGAATGCGATAAAACAAGTTTTAGGTCGCTAGCATGTATAGAAAAAAAGTTACTCACCGATATCCACAAAACAAACAAACGGAATTCGACTTCGTGTTTTAAGCAATATCAAAACAAAGACGACCGTTTCCGGCGTAATTTGACGCGCTGAATGCGATAAAACAAGTTTTAGGTCGCTAGCATGTATAGAAAAAAAGGAACTTACCGATATCCACGAAACAAACGAACGGAATTCGACTTCGTGTTTTAAGCAATATCAAAACAAAGACAACCGTTTCCGGCGTAATTTGACGCGCTAAATGCGATGAAACAAGTTTGAGGTCGCTAGCACGTATAGAAAAAAAGGTACTCACCGATATCCACGAAACAAACGAACGGAATTCGACTTCGTGTTTTAAGCAATATCAAAACAAAGACGACCGTTTCCGGCGTAATTTGACGCGCTGAATGCGATGAAACAAGTTTTAGGTCGCTAACATGTATAGAAAAAAAGTCACCTACCGATATCTGAAAAACAAACAAACGGACTTCGACTTCGTGTTTTGAGCAATATTGAAACAACGACGGCCGTTTCCAGCGTAATTTGACGCGCTGAATGCGATAAAACAAGTTTTAGGTCGCTAGCATGTATAGAAAAAAAGTTACTCACCGATCTCCACAAAACAAACAAACGGAATTCGACTCCGTGTTTTGAGCAATATCAGAACAAAGACGACCGTTTCCGGCGTAATTTGACGCGCTGAATGCGATAAAACAAGTTTTAGGTCGCTAGCATGTATAGAAAAAAAGTCACCTACCGATATCTGAAAAACAAACAAACGGACTTCGACTTCGTGTTTTGAGCAATATTGAAACAACGACGGCCGTTTCCGGCGTAATTTGACGCGCTGAATGCGATAAAACAAGTTTTAGGTCGCTAGCATGTATAGAAAAAAAGTTACTCACCGATCTCCACAAAACAAACAAACGGAATTCGACTCCGTGTTTTGAGCAATATCAGAACAAAGACGACCGTTTCCGGCGTAATTTGACGCGCTGAATGCGATAAAACAAGTTTTAGGTCGCTAGCATGTATAGAAAAAAAGTTACTCACCGATATCCACGAAACAAACAAACGGAATTCGACTCCGTGTTTTGAGCAATATCAGAACAAAGACGACCGTTTCCGGCGTAATTTGACCCGCTGAATGCAATAAAACAAGTTTTAGGTCGCTAGCATGTATAGAAAAAAAGTTACCAACCGATATCTGAAAAACAAACAAACGGACTTCGCTTTCGTGTTTTAAGCAATATCAAAACAAAGACGACCGTTTCCGGCGTAATTTGACGCGCTGAATGCGATAAAACAAGTTTTAGGTCGCTAGCATGTATAGAAAAAAAGTTACTCACCGATATCCACGAAACAAACAAACGGAATTCGACTCCGTGTTTTGAGCAATATCACAACAAAGACGACCGTTTCCGGCGTAATTTGACGCGCTGAATGCGATAAAACAAGTTTTAGGTCGCTAGCATGTATAGAAAAAAAGTTACTCACCGATATCCACGAAACAAACAAACGGAATTCGACTCCGTGTTTTGAGCAATATCAGAACAAAGACGACCGTTTCCGGCGTAATTTGACCCGCTGAATGCGATAAAACAAGTTTTAGGTCGCTAGCACGTATAGAAAAAAAGGTACTCACCGATATCCACGAAACAAACGAACGGAATTCGACTTCGTGTTTTAAGCAATATCAAAACAAAGACGACCGTTTCCGGCGTAATTTGACGCGCTGAATGCGATAAAACAAGTTTTAGGTCGCTAGCATGTATAGAAAAAAAGTTACTCACCAATATCCACGAAACAAACGAACGGAATTCGACTTCGTGTTTTAAGCAATATCAAAACAAAGACGACCGTTTCCGGCGTAATTTGACGCGCTGAATGCGATGAAACAAGTTTTAGGTCGCTAGCATGTATAGAAAAAAAGTCACCTACCGATATCCGAAAAACAAACAAACGGACTTCGACTTCGTGTTTTGAGCAATATTGAAACAACGACGGCCGTTTCCGGCGTAATTTGACGCGCTGAATGCGATAAAACAAGTTTTAGGTCGCTAGCATGTATAGAAAAAAAGTTACTCACCGATCTCCACAAAACAAACAAACGGAATTCGACTCCGTGTTTTGAGCAATATCAGAACAAAGACGACCGTTTCCGGCGTAATTTGACGCGCTGAATGCGATAAAACAAGTTTTAGGTCGCTAGCATGTATAGAAAAAAAGTCACCTACCGATATCTGAAAAACAAACAAACGGACTTCGACTTCGTGTTTTGAGCAATATTGAAACAACGACGGCCGTTTCCGGCGTAATTTGACGCGCTGAATGCGATAAAACAAGTTTTAGGTCGCTAGCATGTATAGAAAAAAAGTTACTCACCGATCTCCACAAAACAAACAAACGGAATTCGACTCCGTGTTTTGAGCAATATCAGAACAAAGACGACCGTTTCCGGCGTAATTTGACGCGCTGAATGCGATAAAACAAGTTTTAGGTCGCTAGCATGTATAGAAAAAAAGTTACTCACCGATATCCACGAAACAAACAAACGGAATTCGACTCCGTGTTTTGAGCAATATCAGAACAAAGACGACCGTTTCCGGCGTAATTTGACCCGCTGAATGCAATAAAACAAGTTTTAGGTCGCTAGCATGTATAGAAAAAAAGTTACCAACCGATATCTGAAAAACAAACAAACGGACTTCGCTCTCGTGTTTTAAGCAATATCAAAACAAAGACGACCGTTTCCGGCGTAATTTGACGCGCTGAATGCGATAAAACAAGTTTTAGGTCGCTAGCATGTATAGAAAAAAAGTTACTCACCGATATCCACGAAACAAACAAACGGAATTCGACTCCGTGTTTTGAGCAATATCACAACAAAGACGACCGTTTCCGGCGTAATTTGACGCGCTGAATGCGATAAAACAAGTTTTAGGTCGCTAGCATGTATAGAAAAAAAGTTACTCACCGATATCCACGAAACAAACAAACGGAATTCGACTCCGTGTTTTGAGCAATATCAGAACAAAGACGACCGTTTCCGGCGTAATTTGACCCGCTGAATGCGATAAAACAAGTTTTAGGTCGCTAGCACGTATAGAAAAAAAGGTACTCACCGATATCCACGAAACAAACGAACGGAATTCGACTCCGTGTTTTAAGCAATATCAAAACAAAGACGACCGTTTCCGGCGTAATTTGACGCGCTGAATGCGATAAAACAAGTTTTAGGTCGCTAGCATGTATAGAAAAAAAGTTACTCACCAATATCCACGAAACAAACGAACGGAATTCGACTTCGTGTTTTAAGCAATATTAAAACAAAGACGACCGTTTCCGGCGTAATTTGACGCGCTGAATGCGATAAAACAAGTTTTAGGTCGCTAGCATGTATAGAAAAAAAGTTACTCACCGATATCCACGAAACAAACGAACGGAATTCGACTTCGTGTTTTAAGCAATATCAAAACAAAGACGACCGTTTCCGGCGTAATTTGACGCGCTGAATGCGATAAAACAAGTTTCAGCTCGCTAGCATGTATAGAAAAAAAGGAACTTACCGATATCCACGAAACAAACGAACGGAATTCGACTTCGTGTTTTAAGCAATATCAAAACAAAGACGACCGTTTCCGGCGTAATTTGACGCGCTGAATGCGATGAAACAAGTTTTAGGTCGCTAGCATGTATAGAAAAAAAGTCACCTACCGATATCTGAAAAACAAACAAACGGACTTCGACTTCGTGTTTTGAGCAATATCAGAACAAAGACGACCGTTTCCGGCGTAATTTGACGCGCTGAATGCGATAAAACAAGTTTTAGGTCGCTAGCATGTATAGAAAAAAAGTTACTCACCGATATCCACGAAACAAACAAACGGAATTCGACTCCGTGTTTTCAGCAATATCAGAACAAAGACGACCGTTTCCGGCGTAATTTGACGCGCTGAATGCGATAAAACAAGTTTTAGGTCGCTAGCATGTATAGAAAAAAAGTTACCAACCGATATCTGAAAAACAAACAAACGGACTTCGACTTCGTGTTTTAAGCAATATCAAAACAAAGACGACCGTTTCCGGCGTAATTTGACGCGCTGAATGCGATAAAACAAGTTTTAGGTCGCTAGCATGTATAGAAAAAAAGTTACTCACCGATATCCACGAAACAAACAAACGGAATTCGACTCCGTGTTTTGAGCAATATCAGAACAAAGACGACCGTTTCCGGCGTAATTTGACGCGCTGAATGCGATAAAACAAGTTTTAGGTCGCTAGCATGTATAGAAAAAAAGTTACCAACCGATATCTGAAAAACAAACAAACGGACTTCGCTTCCGTGTTTTAAGCAATATCAAAACAAAGACGACCGTTTCCGGCGTAATTTGACGCGCTGAATGCGATAAAACAAGTTTTAGGTCGCTAGCATGTATAGAAAAAAAGTTACTCACCGATATCCACGAAACAAACAAACGGAATTCGACTCCGTGTTTCGAGCAATATCACAACAAAGACGACCGTTTCCGGCGTAATTTGACGCGCTGAATGCGATAAAACAAGTTTTAGGTCGCTAGCATGTATAGAAAAAAAGTTACTCACCAATATCCACGAAACAAACGAACGGAATTCGACTTCGTGTTTTAAGCAATATTAAAACAAAGACGACCGTTTCCGGCGTAATTTGACGCGCTGAATGCGATAAAACAAGTTTTAGGTCGCTAGAATGTATAGAAAAAAAGTTACTCACCGATATCCACGAAACAAACGAACGGAATTCGACTTCGTGTTTTGAGCAATATCAAAACAAAGACGACCGTTTCCGGCGTAATTTGACGCGCTGAATGCGATAAAACAAGTTTCAGGTCGCTAGCATGTATAGAAATAAAGGAACTTACCGATATCCACGAAACAAACGAACGGAATTCGACTTCGTGTTTTAAGCAATATCAAAACAAAGACGACCGTTTCCGGCGTAATTTGACGCGCTGAATGCGATGAAACAAGTTTTAGGTCGCTAGCATGTATAGAAGAAAAGTTACCTACCGATATCTGGAAAACAAACAAACGGACTTCGACTTCGTGTTTCGAGCAATATCAAAACAAAGAGGGCCGTTTCCGGCGTAATTTGACGCGCCTAATGCGATAAAACAAGTTTTAGGTCGCTAGCATGTATAGAAAAAAAGGTACTCACCGATATCCACGAAACAAACGAACGGAATTCGACTTCGTGTTTCAAGCAATATCAAAACAAAGACGACCGTTTCCGGCGTAATTTGACGCGCTGAATGCGATAAAACAAGTTTTAGGTCGCTAGCATGTATAGAAAAAAAGTTACTCACCGATCTCCACAAAACAAACAAACGGAATTCGACTCCGTGTTTTGAGCAATATCAGAACAAAGACGACCGTTTCCGGCGTAATTTGACGCGCTGAATGCGATAAAACAAGTTTTAGGTCGCTAGCATGTATAGAAAAAAAGTTACTCACCGATATCCACGAAACAAACAAACGGAATTCGACTCCGTGTTTTGAGCAATATCACAACAAAGACGACCGTTTCCGGCGTAATTTGACGCGCTGAATGCGATGAAACAAGTTTTAGGTCGCTAGCATGTATAGAAAAAAAGTTACTCACCAATATCCACGAAACAAACGAACGGAATTCGACTTCGTGTTTTAAGCAATATTAAAACAAAGACGACCGTTTCCGGCGTAATTTGACGCGCTGAATGCGATAAAACAAGTTTAAGGTCGCTAGCATGTATAGAAAAAAAGTTACTCACCGATATCCACGAAACAAACGAACGGAATTCGACTTCGTGTTTTAAGCAATATCAAAACAAAGACGACCGTTTCCGGCGTAATTTGACGCGCTGAATGCGATAAAACAAGTTTCAGGTCGCTAGCATGTATAGAAAGAAGGAACTTACCGATATCCACGAAACAAACGAACGGAATTCGACTTCGTGTTTTAAGCAATATCAAAACAAAGACGACCGTTTCCGGCGTAATTTGACGCGCTGAATGCGATGAAACAAGTTTCAGGTCGCTAGCATGTATAGAAAAAAAGTTACCTACCGATATCTGAAAAACAAACAAACGGACTTCGACTTCGTGTTTCGAGCAATATCAAAACAAAGAGGGCCGTTTCCGGCGTAATTTGACGCGCCTAATGCGATAAAACAAGTTTTAGGTCGCTAGCATGTATAGAAAAAAAGGTACTCACCGATATCCACGAAACAAACGAACGGAATTCGACTTCGTGTTTCAAGCAATATCAAAACAAAGACGACCGTTTCCGGCGTAATTTGACGCGCTGAATGCGATAAAACAAGTTTTAGGTCGCTAGCATGTATAGAAAAAAAGTTACTCACCGATATCCACGAAACAAACAAACGGAATTCGACTCCGTGTTTTGAGCAATATCAGAACAAAGACGACCGTTTCCGGCGTAATTTGACGCGCTAAATGCGATAAAACAAGTTTTAGGTCGCTAGCATGTATAGAAAAAAAGTTACCAACCGATATCTGAAAAACAAACAAACGGACTTCGACTTCGTGTTTTAAGCAATATCAAAACAAAGACGACCGTTTACGGCGTAATTTGACGCGCTGAATGCGATAAAACAAGTTTTAGGTCGCTAGCATGTATAGAAAAAAAGTTACTCACCGATATCCACAAAACAAACAAACGGAATTCGACTTCGTGTTTTAAGCAATATCAAAACAAAGACGACCGTTTCCGGCGTAATTTGACGCGCTGAATGCGATAAAACAAGTTTTAGGTCGCTAGCATGTATAGAAAAAAAGGAACTTACCGATATCCACGAAACAAACGAACGGAATTCGACTTCGTGTTTTAAGCAATATCAAAACAAAGACAACCGTTTCCGGCGTAATTTGACGCGCTAAATGCGATGAAACAAGTTTTAGGTCGCTAGCACGTATAGAAAAAAAGGTACTCACCGATATCCACGAAACAAACGAACGGAATTCGACTTCGTGTTTTAAGCAATATCAAAACAAAGACGACCGTTTCCGGCGTAATTTGACGCGCTGAATGCGATGAAACAAGTTTCAGGTCGCTAGCATGTATAGAAAAAAAGTTACCTACCGATATCTGAAAAACAAACAAACGGACTTCGACTTCGTGTTTCGAGCAATATCAAAACAAAGAGGGCCGTTTCCGGCGTAATTTGACGCGCCTAATGCGATAAAACAAGTTTTAGGTCGCTAGCATGTATAGAAAAAAAGGTACTCACCGATATCCACGAAACAAACGAACGGAATTCGACTTCGTGTTTCAAGCAATATCAAAACAAAGACGACCGTTTCCGGCGTAATTTGACGCGCTGAATGCGATAAAACAAGTTTTAGGTCGCTAGCATGTATAGAAAAAAAGTTACTCACCGATATCCACGAAACAAACAAACGGAATTCGACTCCGTGTTTTGAGCAATATCAGAACAAAGACGACCGTTTCCGGCGTAATTTGACGCGCTAAATGCGATAAAACAAGTTTTAGGTCGCTAGCATGTATAGAAAAAAAGTTACCAACCGATATCTGAAAAACAAACAAACGGACTTCGACTTCGTGTTTTAAGCAATATCAAAACAAAGACGACCGTTTACGGCGTAATTTGACGCGCTGAATGCGATAAAACAAGTTTTAGGTCGCTAGCATGTATAGAAAAAAAGTTACTCACCGATATCCACAAAACAAACAAACGGAATTCGACTTCGTGTTTTAAGCAATATCAAAACAAAGACGACCGTTTCCGGCGTAATTTGACGCGCTGAATGCGATAAAACAAGTTTTAGGTCGCTAGCATGTATAGAAAAAAAGGAACTTACCGATATCCACGAAACAAACGAACGGAATTCGACTTCGTGTTTTAAGCAATATCAAAACAAAGACAACCGTTTCCGGCGTAATTTGACGCGCTAAATGCGATGAAACAAGTTTTAGGTCGCTAGCACGTATAGAAAAAAAGGTACTCACCGATATCCACGAAACAAACGAACGGAATTCGACTTCGTGTTTTAAGCAATATCAAAACAAAGACGACCGTTTCCGGCGTAATTTGACGCGCTGAATGCGATAAAACAAGTTTTAGGTCGCTAGCATGTATAGAAAAAAAGTTACCCACCAATATCCACGAAACAAACAAACGGAATTCGACTACGTGTTTTAAGCAATATTAAAACAAAGACGACCGTTTCCGGCGTAATTTGACGCGCTGAATGCGATAAAACAAGTTTTAGGTCGCTAGCATGTATAGAAAAAAAGTTACTCACCGATATCCACGAAACAAACGAACGGAATTCGACTTCGTGTTTTAAGCAATATCAAAACAAAGACGACCGTTTCCGGCGTAATTTGACGCGCTGAATGCGATAAAACAAGTTTCAGGTCGCTAGCATGTATAGAAAAAAAGGAACTTACCGATATCCACGAAACAAACGAACGGAATTCGACTTCGTGTTTTAAGCAATATCAAAACAAAGACGACCGTTTCCGGCGTAATTTGACGCGCTGAATGCGATGAAACAAGTTTTAGGTCGCTAGCATGTATAGAAAAAAAGTCACCTACCGATATCTGAAAAACAAACAAACGGACTTCGACTTCGTGTTTTGAGCAATATTGAAACAACGACGGCCGTTTCCGGCGTAATTTGACGCGCTGAATGCGATAAAACAAGTTTTAGGTCGCTAGCATGTATAGAAAAAAAGTTACTCACCGATCTCCACGAAACAAACAAACGGAATTCGACTCCGTGTTTTCAGCAATATCAGAACAAAGACGACCGTTTCCGGCGTAATTTGACGCGCTGAATGCGATAAAACAAGTTTTAGGTCGCTAGCATGTATAGAAAAAAAGTTACCAACCGATATCTGAAAAACAAACAAACGGACTTCGACTTCGTGTTTTAAGCAATATCAAAACAAAGACGACCGTTTCCGGCGTAATTTGACGCGCTGAATGCGATAAAACAAGTTTTAGGTCGCTAGCATGTATAGAAAAAAAGTTACTTACCGATATCCACGAAACAAACAAACGGAATTCGACTCCGTGTTTTGAGCAATATCAGAACAAAGACGACCGTTTCCGGCGTAATTTGACGCGCTGAATGCGATAAAACAAGTTTTAGGTCGCTAGCATGTATAGAAAAAAAGTTACCAACCGATATCTGAAAAACAAACAAACGGACTTCGACTTCGTGTTTTAAGCAATATCAAAACAAAGACGACCGTTTCCGGCGTAATTTGACGCGCTGAATGCGATAAAACAAGTTTTAGGTCGCTAGCATGTATAGAAAAAAAGTTACTTACCGATATCCACGAAACAAACAAACGGAATTCGACTCCGTGTTTTGAGCAATATCAGAACAAAGACGACCGTTTCCGGCGTAATTTGACCCGCTGAATGCAATAAAACAAGTTTTAGGTCGCTAGCATGTATAGAAAAAAAGTTACCAACCGATATCTGAAAAACAAACAAACGGACTTCGCTTTCGTGTTTTAAGCAATATCAAAACAAAGACGACCGTTTCCGGCGTAATTTGACGCGCTGAATGCGATAAAACAAGTTTTAGGTCGCTAGCACGTATAGAAAAAAAGGTACTCACCGATATCCACGAAACAAACGAACGGAATTCGACTTCGTGTTTTAAGCAATATCAAAACAAAGACGACCGTTTCCGGCGTAATTTGACGCGCTGAATGCGATAAAACAAGTTTTAGGTCGCTAGCATGTATAGAAAAAAAGTTACTTACCGATATCCACGAAACAAACAAACGGAATTCGACTCCGTGTTTTGAGCAATATCAGAACAAAGACGACCGTTTCCGGCGTAATTTGACCCGCTGAATGCAATAAAACAAGTTTTAGGTCGCTAGCATGTATAGAAAAAAAGTTACCAACCGATATCTGAAAAACAAACAAACGGACTTCGCTTTCGTGTTTTAAGCAATATCAAAACAAAGACGACCGTTTCCGGCGTAATTTGACGCGCTGAATGCGATAAAACAAGTTTTAGGTCGCTAGCATGTATAGAAAAAAAGTTACTCACCGATATCCACGAAACAAACAAACGGAATTCGACTCCGTGTTTTGAGCAATATCACAACAAAGACGACCGTTTCCGGCGTAATTTGACGCGCTGAATGCGATAAAACAAGTTTTAGGTCGCTAGCATGTATAGAAAAAAAGTTACTCACCGATATCCACGAAACAAACAAACGGAATTCGACTCCGTGTTTTGAGCAATATCAGAACAAAGACGACCGTTTCCGGCGTAATTTGACCCGCTGAATGCGATAAAACAAGTTTTAGGTCGCTAGCATGTATAGAAAAAAAGTTACTCACCAATATCCACGAAACAAACAAACGGAATTCGACTACGTGTTTTAAGCAATATTAAAACAAAGACGACCGTTTCCGGCGTAATTTGACGCGCTGAATGCGATAAAACAAGTTTTAGGTCGCTAGCATGTATAGAAAAAAAGGAACTTACCGATATCCACGAAACAAACGAACGGAATTCGACTTCGTGTTTTAAGCAATATCAAAACAAAGACAACCGTTTCCGGCGTAATTTGACGCGCTAAATGCGATGAAACAAGTTTTAGGTCGCTAGCACGTATAGAAAAAAAGGTACTCACCGATATCCACGAAACAAACGAACGGAATTCGACTTCGTGTTTTAAGCAATATCAAAACAAAGACGACCGTTTCCGGCGTAATTTGACGCGCTGAATGCGATAAAACAAGTTTTAGGTCGCTAGCATGTATAGAAAAAAAGTTACTCACCAATATCCACGAAACAAACAAACGGAATTCGACTACGTGTTTTAAGCAATATTAAAACAAAGACGACCGTTTCCGGCGTAATTTGACGCGCTGAATGCGATAAAACAAGTTTTAGGTCGCTAGCATGTATAGAAAAAAAGTTACTCACCGATATCCACGAAACAAACGAACGGAATTCGACTTCGTGTTTTAAGCAATATCAAAACAAAGACGACCGTTTCCGGCGTAATTTGACGCGCTGAATGCGATAAAACAAGTTTCAGGTCGCTAGCATGTATAGAAAAAAAGGAACTTACCGATATCCACGAAACAAACGAACGGAATTCGACTTCGTGTTTTAAGCAATATCAAAACAAAGACGACCGTTTCCGGCGTAATTTGACGCGCTGAATGCGATGAAACAAGTTTTAGGTCGCTAGCATGTATAGAAAAAAAGTCACCTACCGATATCTGAAAAACAAACAAACGGACTTCGACTTCGTGTTTTGAGCAATATTGAAACAACGACGGCCGTTTCCGGCGTCATTTGACGCGCTGAATGCGATAAAACAAGTTTTAGGTCGCTAGCATGTATAGAAAAAAAGTTACTCACCGATCTCCACAAAACAAACAAACGGAATTCGACTCCGTGTTTTGAGCAATATCAGAACAAAGACGACCGTTTCCGGCGTAATTTGACGCGCTGAATGCGATAAAACAAGTTTTAGGTCGCTAGCATGTATAGAAAAAAAGTTACTCACCGATATCCACGAAACAAACAAACGGAATTCGACTCCGTGTTTTCAGCAATATCAGAACAAAGACGACCGTTTCCGGCGTAATTTGACGCGCTGAATGCGATAAAACAAGTTTTAGGTCGCTAGCATGTATAGAAAAAAAGTTACCAACCGATATCTGAAAAACAAACAAACGGACTTCGACTTCGTGTTTTAAGCAATATCAAAACAAAGACGACCGTTTCCGGCGTAATTTGACGCGCTGAATGCGATAAAACAAGTTTTAGGTCGCTAGCATGTATAGAAAAAAAGTTACTTACCGATATCCACGAAACAAACAAACGGAATTCGACTCCGTGTTTTGAGCAATATCAGAACAAAGACGACCGTTTCCGGCGTAATTTGACCCGCTGAATGCAATAAAACAAGTTTTAGGTCGCTAGCATGTATAGAAAAAAAGTTACCAACCGATATCTGAAAAACAAACAAACGGACTTCGCTTTCGTGTTTTAAGCAATATCAAAACAAAGACGACCGTTTCCGGCGTAATTTGACGCGCTGAATGCGATAAAACAAGTTTTAGGTCGCTAGCACGTATAGAAAAAAAGGTACTCACCGATATCCACGAAACAAACGAACGGAATTCGACTTCGTGTTTTAAGCAATATCAAAACAAAGACGACCGTTTCCGGCGTAATTTGACGCGCTGAATGCGATAAAACAAGTTTTAGGTCGCTAGCATGTATAGAAAAAAAGTTACTTACCGATATCCACGAAACAAACAAACGGAATTCGACTCCGTGTTTTGAGCAATATCAGAACAAAGACGACCGTTTCCGGCGTAATTTGACCCGCTGAATGCAATAAAACAAGTTTTAGGTCGCTAGCATGTATAGAAAAAAAGTTACCAACCGATATCTGAAAAACAAACAAACGGACTTCGCTTTCGTGTTTTAAGCAATATCAAAACAAAGACGACCGTTTCCGGCGTAATTTGACGCGCTGAATGCGATAAAACAAGTTTTAGGTCGCTAGCATGTATAGAAAAAAAGTTACTCACCGATATCCACGAAACAAACAAACGGAATTCGACTCCGTGTTTTGAGCAATATCACAACAAAGACGACCGTTTCCGGCGTAATTTGACGCGCTGAATGCGATGAAACAAGTTTTAGGTCGCTAGCATGTATAGAAAAAAAGTTACTCACCGATATCCACGAAACAAACAAACGGAATTCGACTCCGTGTTTTGAGCAATATCAGAACAAAGACGACCGTTTCCGGCGTAATTTGACCCGCTGAATGCGATAAAACAAGTTTTAGGTCGCTAGCACGTATAGAAAAAAAGGTACTCACCGATATCCACGAAACAAACGAACGGAATTCGACTTCGTGTTTTGAGCAATATCAAAACAAAGACGACCGTTTCCGGCGTAATTTGACGCGCTGAATGCGATAAAACAAGTTTTAGGTCGCTAGCATGTATAGAAAAAAAGTTACTCACCAATATCCACGAAACAAACGAACGGAATTCGACTTCGTGTTTCAAGCAATATTAAAACAAAGACGACCGTTTCCGGCGTAATTTGACGCGCTGAATGCGATAAAACAAGTTTTAGGTCGCTAGCATGTATAGAAAAAAAGTTACTCACCGATATCCACGAAACAAACGAACGGAATTCGACTTCGTGTTTTAAGCAATATCAAAACAAAGACGACCGTTTCCGGCGTAATTTGACGCGCTGAATGCGATAAAACAAGTTTTAGGTCGCTAGCATGTATAGAAAAAAAGTTACTTACCGATATCCACGAAACAAACAAACGGAATTCGACTCCGTGTTTTGAGCAATATCAGAACAAAGACGACCGTTTCCGGCGTAATTTGACCCGCTGAATGCAATAAAACAAGTTTTAGGTCGCTAGCATGTATAGAAAAAAAGTTACCAACCGATATCTGAAAAACAAACAAACGGACTTCGCTTTCGTGTTTTAAGCAATATCAAAACAAAGACGACCGTTTCCGGCGTAATTTGACGCGCTGAATGCGATAAAACAAGTTTTAGGTCGCTAGCATGTATAGAAAAAAAGTTACTCACCGATATCCACGAAACAAACAAACGGAATTCGACTCCGTGTTTTGAGCAATATCACAACAAAGACGACCGTTTCCGGCGTAATTTGACGCGCTGAATGCGATAAAACAAGTTTTAGGTCGCTAGCATGTATAGAAAAAAAGTTACTCACCGATATCCACGAAACAAACAAACGGAATTCGACTCCGTGTTTTGAGCAATATCAGAACAAAGACGACCGTTTCCGGCGTAATTTGACCCGCTGAATGCGATAAAACAAGTTTTAGGTCGCTAGCACGTATAGAAAAAAAGGTACTCACCGATATCCACGAAACAAACGAACGGAATTCGACTTCGTGTTTTAAGCAATATCAAAACAAAGACGACCGTTTCCGGCGTAATTTGACGCGCTGAATGCGATAAAACAAGTTTTAGGTCGCTAGCATGTATAGAAAAAAAGTTACTCACCAATATCCACGAAACAAACGAACGGAATTCGACTTCGTGTTTTAAGCAATATTAAAACAAAGACGACCGTTTCCGGCGTAATTTGACGCGCTGAATGCGATAAAACAAGTTTTAGGTCGCTAGCATGTATAGAAAAAAAGTTACTCACCGATATCCACGAAACAAACGAACGGAATTCGACTTCGTGTTTTAAGCAATATCAAAACAAAGACGACCGTTTCCGGCGTAATTTGACGCGCTGAATGCGATAAAACAAGTTTCAGGTCGCTAGCATGTATAGAAAAAAAGGAACTTACCGATATCCACGAAACAAACGAACGGAATTCGACTTCGTGTTTTAAGCAATATCAAAACAAAGACGACCGTTTCCGGCGTAATTTGACGCGCTGAATGCGATGAAACAAGTTTCAGGTCGCTAGCATGTATAGAAAAAAAGTTACCTACCGATATCTGAAAAACAAACAAACGGACTTCGACTTCGTGTTTCGAGCAATATCGAAACAAAGAGGGCCGTTTCCGGCGTAATTTGACGCGCCTAATGCGATAAAACAAGTTTTAGGTCGCTAGCATGTATAGAAAAAAAGGTACTCACCGATATCCACGAAACAAACGAACGGAATTCGACTTCGTGTTTCAAGCAATATCAAAACAAAGACGACCGTTTCCGGCGTAATTTGACGCGCTGAATGCGATAAAACAAGTTTTAGGTCGCTAGCATGTATAGAAAGAAAGTTACTCACCGATCTCCACAAAACAAACAAACGGAATTCGACTCCGTGTTTTGAGCAATATCAGAACAAAGACGACCGTTTCCGGCGTAATTTGACGCGCTGAATGCGATAAAACAAGTTTTAGGTCGCTAGCATGTATAGAAAAAAAGTTACTCACCGATATCCACGAAACAAACAAACGGAATTCGACTCCGTGTTTTCAGCAATATCAGAACAAAGACGACCGTTTCCGGCGTAATTTGACGCGCTGAATGCGATAAAACAAGTTTTAGGTCGCTAGCATGTATAGAAAAAAAGTTACCAACCGATATCTGAAAAACAAACAAACGGACTTCGACTTCGTGTTTTAAGCAATATCAAAACAAAGACGACCGTTTCCGGCGTAATTTGACGCGCTGAATGCGATAAAACAAGTTTTAGGTCGCTAGCATGTATAGAAAAAAAGTTACTTACCGATATCCACGAAACAAACAAACGGAATTCGACTCCGTGTTTTGAGCAATATCAGAACAAAGACGACCGTTTCCGGCGTAATTTGACCCGCTGAATGCAATAAAACAAGTTTTAGGTCGCTAGCATGTATAGAAAAAAAGTTACCAACCGATATCTGAAAAACAAACAAACGGACTTCGCTTTCGTGTTTTAAGCAATATCAAAACAAAGACGACCGTTTCCGGCGTAATTTGACGCGCTGAATGCGATAAAACAAGTTTTAGGTCGCTAGCATGTATAGAAAAAAAGTTACTCACCGATCTCCACAAAACAAACAAACGGAATTCGACTCCGTGTTTTGAGCAATATCACAACAAAGACGACCGTTTCCGGCGTAATTTGACGCGCTGAATGCGATAAAACAAGTTTTAGGTCGCTAGCATGTATAGAAAAAAAGTTACTCACCGATATCCACGAAACAAACAAACGGAATTCGACTCCGTGTTTTGAGCAATATCAGAACAAAGACGACCGTTTCCGGCGTAATTTGACCCGCTGAATGCGATAAAACAAGTTTTAGGTCGCTAGCACGTATAGAAAAAAAGGTACTCACCGATATCCACGAAACAAACGAACGGAATTCGACTTCGTGTTTTAAGCAATATCAAAACAAAGACGACCGTTTCCGGCGTAATTTGACGCGCTGAATGCGATAAAACAAGTTTTAGGTCGCTAGCATGTATAGAAAAAAAGTTACTCACCAATATCCACGAAACAAACGAACGGAATTCGACTTCGTGTTTTAAGCAATATTAAAACAAAGACGACCGTTTCCGGCGTAATTTGACGCGCTGAATGCGATAAAACAAGTTTTAGGTCGCTAGCATGTATAGAAAAAAAGTTACTCACCGATATCCACGAAACAAACGAACGGAATTCGACTTCGTGTTTTAAGCAATATCAAAACAAAGACGACCGTTTCCGGCGTAATTTGACGCGCTGAATGCGATAAAACAAGTTTCAGGTCGCTAGCATGTATAGAAAAAAAGGAACTTACCGATATCCACGAAACAAACGAACGGAATTCGACTTCGTGTTTTAAGCAATATCAAAACAAAGACGACCGTTTCCGGCGTAATTTGACGCGCTGAATGCGATGAAACAAGTTTCAGGTCGCTAGCATGTATAGAAAAAAAGTTACCTACCGATATCTGAAAAACAAACAAACGGACTTCGACTTCGTGTTTCGAGCAATATCGAAACAAAGAGGGCCGTTTCCGGCGTAATTTGACGCGCCTAATGCGATAAAACAAGTTTTAGGTCGCTAGCATGTATAGAAAAAAAGGTACTCACCGATATCCACGAAACAAACGAACGGAATTCGACTTCGTGTTTCAAGCAATATCAAAACAAAGACGACCGTTTCCGGCGTAATTTGACGCGCTGAATGCGATAAAACAAGTTTTAGGTCGCTAGCATGTATAGAAAAAAAGTTACTCACCGATATCCACGAAACAAACAAACGGAATTCGACTCCGTGTTTTGAGCAATATCAGAACAAAGACGACCGTTTCCGGCGTAATTTGACGCGCTAAATGCGATAAAACAAGTTTTAGGTCGCTAGCATGTATAGAAAAAAAGTTACCAACCGATATCTGAAAAACAAACAAACGGACTTCGACTTCGTGTTTTAAGCAATATCAAAACAAAGACGACCGTTCACGGCGTAATTTGACGCGCTGAATGCGATAAAACAAGTTTTAGGTCGCTAGCATGTATAGAAAAAAAGTTACTCACCGATATCCACAAAACAAACAAACGGAATTCGACTTCGTGTTTTAAGCAATATCAAAACAAAGACGACCGTTTC
Organism: Diprion similis; assembly: GCF_021155765.1. NCBI lineage: Eukaryota > Metazoa > Arthropoda > Insecta > Hymenoptera > Diprionidae > Diprion > Diprion similis. Next base: position 14,644,752 of record NC_060115.1, read on the forward strand.
CGGCGTAATTTGACGCGCTGAATGCGATAAAACAAGTTTTAGGTCGCTAGCATGTATAGAAAAAAAGGAACTTACCGATATCCACGAAACAAACGAACGGAATTCGACTTCGTGTTTTAAGCAATATCAAAACAAAGACAACCGTTTCCGGCGTAATTTGACGCGCTAAATGCGATGAAACAAGTTTTAGGTCGCTAGCACGTATAGAAAAAAAGGTACTCACCGATATCCACGAAACAAACGAACGGAATTCGACTTCGTGTTTTAAGCAATATCAAAACAAAGACGACCGTTTCCGGCGTAATTTGACGCGCTGAATGCGATAAAACAAGTTTTAGGTCGCTAGCATGTATAGAAAAAAAGTTACTCACCAATATCCACGAAACAAACGAACGGAATTCGACTACGTGTTTTAAGCAATATTAAAACAAAGACGACCGTTTCCGGCGTAATTTGACGCGCTGAATGCGATAAAACAAGTTTTAGGTCGCTAGCATGTATAGAAAAAAAGTTACTCACCGATATCCACGAAACAAACGAACGGAATTCGACTTCGTGTTTTAAGCAATATCAAAACAAAGACGACCGTTTCCGGCGTAATTTGACGCGCTGAATGCGATAAAACAAGTTTCAGGTCGCTAGCATGTATAGAAAAAAAGGAACTTACCGATATCCACGAAACAAACGAACGGAATTCGACTTCGTGTTTTAAGCAATATCAAAACAAAGACGACCGTTTCCGGCGTAATTTGACGCGCTGAATGCGATGAAACAAGTTTTAGGTCGCTAGCATGTATAGAAAAAAAGTCACCTACCGATATCTGAAAAACAAACAAACGGACTTCGACTTCGTGTTTTGAGCAATATTGAAACAACGACGGCCGTTTCCGGCGTAATTTGACGCGCTGAATGCGATAAAACAAGTTTTAGGTCGCTAGCATGTATAGAAAGAAAGTTACTCACCGATCTCCACAAAACAAACAAACGGAATTCGACTCCGTGTTTTGAGCAATATCAGAACAAAGACGACCGTTTCCGGCGTAATTTGACGCGCTGAATGCGATAAAACAAGTTTTAGGTCGCTAGCATGTATAGAAAAAAAGTTACTCACCGATATCCACGAAACAAACAAACGGAATTCGACTCCGTGTTTTCAGCAATATCAGAACAAAGACGACCGTTTCCGGCGTAATTTGACGCGCTGAATGCGATAAAACAAGTTTTAGGTCGCTAGCATGTATAGAAAAAAAGTTACCAACCGATATCTGAAAAACAAACAAACGGACTTCGACTTCGTGTTTTAAGCAATATCAAAACAAAGACGACCGTTTCCGGCGTAATTTGACGCGCTGAATGCGATAAAACAAGTTTTAGGTCGCTAGCATGTATAGAAAAAAAGTTACTTACCGATATCCACGAAACAAACAAACGGAATTCGACTCCGTGTTTTGAGCAATATCAGAACAAAGACGACCGTTTCCGGCGTAATTTGACCCGCTGAATGCAATAAAACAAGTTTTAGGTCGCTAGCATGTATAGAAAAAAAGTTACCAACCGATATCTGAAAAACAAACAAACGGACTTCGCTTTCGTGTTTTAAGCAATATCAAAACAAAGACGACCGTTTCCGGCGTAATTTGACGCGCTGAATGCGATAAAACAAGTTTTAGGTCGCTAGCATGTATAGAAAAAAAGTTACTCACCGATATCCACGAAACAAACAAACGGAATTCGACTCCGTGTTTTGAGCAATATCACAACAAAGACGACCGTTTCCGGCGTAATTTGACGCGCTGAATGCGATAAAACAAGTTTTAGGTCGCTAGCATGTATAGAAAAAAAGTTACTCACCGATATCCACGAAACAAACAAACGGAATTCGACTCCGTGTTTTGAGCAATATCAGAACAAAGACGACCGTTTCCGGCGTAATTTGACCCGCTGAATGCGATAAAACAAGTTTTAGGTCGCTAGCACGTATAGAAAAAAAGGTACTCACCGATATCCACGAAACAAACGAACGGAATTCGACTTCGTGTTTTAAGCAATATCAAAACAAAGACGACCGTTTCCGGCGTAATTTGACGCGCTGAATGCGATAAAACAAGTTTTAGGTCGCTAGCATGTATAGAAAAAAAGTTACTCACCAATATCCACGAAACAAACGAACGGAATTCGACTTCGTGTTTTAAGCAATATTAAAACAAAGACGACCGTTTCCGGCGTAATTTGACGCGCTGAATGCGATAAAACAAGTTTTAGGTCGCTAGCATGTATAGAAAAAAAGTTACTCACCGATATCCACGAAACAAACGAACGGAATTCGACTTCGTGTTTTAAGCAATATCAAAACAAAGACGACCGTTTCCGGCGTAATTTGACGCGCTGAATGCGATAAAACAAGTTTCAGGTCGCTAGCATGTATAGAAAAAAAGGAACTTACCGATATCCACGAAACAAACGAACGGAATTCGACTTCGTGTTTTAAGCAATATCAAAACAAAGACGACCGTTTCCGGCGTAATTTGACGCGCTGAATGCGATGAAACAAGTTTTAGGTCGCTAGCATGTATAGAAAAAAAGTCACCTACCGATATCTGAAAAACAAACAAACGGACTTCGACTTCGTGTTTTGAGCAATATTGAAACAACGACGGCCGTTTCCGGCGTAATTTGACGCGCTGAATGCGATAAAACAAGTTTTAGGTCGCTAGCATGTATAGAAAAAAAGTTACTCACCGATCTCCACAAAACAAACAAACGGAATTCGACTCCGTGTTTTGAGCAATATCAGAACAAAGACGACCGTTTCCGGCGTAATTTGACGCGCTGAATGCGATAAAACAAGTTTTAGGTCGCTAGCATGTATAGAAAAAAAGTCACCTACCGATATCTGAAAAACAAACAAACGGACTTCGACTTCGTGTTTTGAGCAATATTGAAACAACGACGGCCGTTTCCGGCGTAATTTGACGCGCTGAATGCGATAAAACAAGTTTTAGGTCGCTAGCATGTATAGAAAAAAAGTTACTCACCGATCTCCACAAAACAAACAAACGGAATTCGACTCCGTGTTTTGAGCAATATCAGAACAAAGACGACCGTTTCCGGCGTAATTTGACGCGCTGAATGCGATAAAACAAGTTTTAGGTCGCTAGCATGTATAGAAAAAAAGTTACTCACCGATATCCACGAAACAAACAAACGGAATTCGACTCCGTGTTTTGAGCAATATCAGAACAAAGACGACCGTTTCCGGCGTAATTTGACCCGCTGAATGCAATAAAACAAGTTTTAGGTCGCTAGCATGTATAGAAAAAAAGTTACCAACCGATATCTGAAAAACAAACAAACGGACTTCGCTTTCGTGTTTTAAGCAATATCAAAACAAAGACGACCGTTTCCGGCGTAATTTGACGCGCTGAATGCGATAAAACAAGTTTTAGGTCGCTAGCATGTATAGAAAAAAAGTTACTCACCGATATCCACGAAACAAACAAACGGAATTCGACTCCGTGTTTTGAGCAATATCACAACAAAGACGACCGTTTCCGGCGTAATTTGACGCGCTGAATGCGATAAAACAAGTTTTAGGTCGCTAGCATGTATAGAAAAAAAGTTACTCACCGATATCCACGAAACAAACAAACGGAATTCGACTCCGTGTTTTGAGCAATATCAGAACAAAGACGACCGTTTCCGGCGTAATTTGACCCGCTGAATGCGATAAAACAAGTTTTAGGTCGCTAGCACGTATAGAAAAAAAGGTACTCACCGATATCCACGAAACAAACGAACGGAATTCGACTTCGTGTTTTAAGCAATATCAAAACAAAGACGACCGTTTCCGGCGTAATTTGACGCGCTGAATGCGATAAAACAAGTTTTAGGTCGCTAGCATGTATAGAAAAAAAGTTACTCACCAATATCCACGAAACAAACGAACGGAATTCGACTTCGTGTTTTAAGCAATATCAAAACAAAGACGACCGTTTCCGGCGTAATTTGACGCGCTGAATGCGATGAAACAAGTTTTAGGTCGCTAGCATGTATAGAAAAAAAGTCACCTACCGATATCTGAAAAACAAACAAACGGACTTCGACTTCGTGTTTTGAGCAATATTGAAACAACGACGGCCGTTTCCGGCGTAATTTGACGCGCTGAATGCGATAAAACAAGTTTTAGGTCGCTAGCATGTATAGAAAAAAAGTTACTCACCGATCTCCACAAAACAAACAAACGGAATTCGACTCCGTGTTTTGAGCAATATCAGAACAAAGACGACCGTTTCCGGCGTAATTTGACGCGCTGAATGCGATAAAACAAGTTTTAGGTCGCTAGCATGTATAGAAAAAAAGTCACCTACCGATATCTGAAAAACAAACAAACGGACTTCGACTTCGTGTTTTGAGCAATATTGAAACAACGACGGCCGTTTCCGGCGTAATTTGACGCGCTGAATGCGATAAAACAAGTTTTAGGTCGCTAGCATGTATAGAAAAAAAGTTACTCACCGATCTCCACAAAACAAACAAACGGAATTCGACTCCGTGTTTTGAGCAATATCAGAACAAAGACGACCGTTTCCGGCGTAATTTGACGCGCTGAATGCGATAAAACAAGTTTTAGGTCGCTAGCATGTATAGAAAAAAAGTTACTCACCGATCTCCACAAAACAAACAAACGGAATTCGACTCCGTGTTTTGAGCAATATCAGAACAAAGACGACCGTTTCCGGCGTAATTTGACGCGCTGAATGCGATAAAACAAGTTTTAGGTCGCTAGCATGTATAGAAAAAAAGTTACTCACCGATATCCACGAAACAAACAAACGGAATTCGACTCCGTGTTTTGAGCAATATCAGAACAAAGACGACCGTTTCCGGCGTAATTTGACCCGCTGAATGCAATAAAACAAGTTTTAGGTCGCTAGCATGTATAGAAAAAAAGTTACCAACCGATATCTGAAAAACAAACAAACGGACTTCGCTTTCGTGTTTTAAGCAATATCAAAACAAAGACGACCGTTTCCGGCGTAATTTGACGCGCTGAATGCGATAAAACAAGTTTTAGGTCGCTAGCATGTATAGAAAAAAAGTTACTCACCGATATCCACGAAACAAACAAACGGAATTCGACTCCGTGTTTTGAGCAATATCACAACAAAGACGACCGTTTCCGGCGTAATTTGACGCGCTGAATGCGATAAAACAAGTTTTAGGTCGCTAGCATGTATAGAAAAAAAGTTACTCACCGATATCCACGAAACAAACAAACGGAATTCGACTCCGTGTTTTGAGCAATATCAGAACAAAGACGACCGTTTCCGGCGTAATTTGACCCGCTGAATGCGATTAAACAAGTTTTAGGTCGCTAGCACGTATAGAAAAAAAGGTACTCACCGATATCCACGAAACAAACGAACGGAATTCGACTTCGTGTTTTAAGCAATATCAAAACAAAGACGACCGTTTCCGGCGTAATTTGACGCGCTGAATGCGATAAAACAAGTTTTAGGTCGCTAGCATGTATAGAAAAAAAGTTACTCACCAATATCCACGAAACAAACGAACGGAATTCGACTTCGTGTTTCAAGCAATATCAAAACAAAGACGACCGTTTCCGGCGTAATTTGACGCGCTGAATGCGATGAAACAAGTTTTAGGTCGCTAGCATGTATAGAAAAGAAGTCACCTACCGATATCTGAAAAACAAACAAACGGACTTCGACTTCGTGTTTTGAGCAATATTGAAACAACGACGGCCGTTTCCGGCGTAATTTGACGCGCTGAATGCGATAAAACAAGTTTTAGGTCGCTAGCATGTATAGAAAAAAAGTTACTCACCGATCTCCACAAAACAAACAAACGGAATTCGACTCCGTGTTTTGAGCAATATCAGAACAAAGACGACCGTTTCCGGCGTAATTTGACGCGCTGAATGCGATAAAACAAGTTTTAGGTCGCTAGCATGTATAGAAAAAAAGTCACCTACCGATATCTGAAAAACAAACAAACGGACTTCGACTTCGTGTTTTGAGCAATATTGAAACAACGACGGCCGTTTCCGGCGTAATTTGACGCGCTGAATGCGATAAAACAAGTTTTAGGTCGCTAGCATGTATAGAAAAAAAGTTACTCACCGATATCCACGAAACAAACAAACGGAATTCGACTCCGTGTTTTGAGCAATATCAGAACAAAGACGACCGTTTCCGGCGTAATTTGACCCGCTGAATGCAATAAAACAAGTTTTAGGTCGCTAGCATGTATAGAAAAAAAGTTACCAACCGATATCTGAAAAACAAACAAACGGACTTCGCTCTCGTGTTTTAAGCAATATCAAAACAAAGACGACCGTTTCCGGCGTAATTTGACGCGCTGAATGCGATAAAACAAGTTTTAGGTCGCTAGCATGTATAGAAAAAAAGTTACTCACCGATATCCACGAAACAAACAAACGGAATTCGACTCCGTGTTTTGAGCAATATCACAACAAAGACGACCGTTTCCGGCGTAATTTGACGCGCTGAATGCGATAAAACAAGTTTTAGGTCGCTAGCATGTATAGAAAAAAAGTTACTCACCGATATCCACGAAACAAACAAACGGAATTCGACTCCGTGTTTTGAGCAATATCAGAACAAAGACGACCGTTTCCGGCGTAATTTGACCCGCTGAATGCGATAAAACAAGTTTTAGGTCGCTAGCACGTATAGAAAAAAAGGTACTCACCGATATCCACGAAACAAACGAACGGAATTCGACTCCGTGTTTTAAGCAATATCAAAACAAAGACGACCGTTTCCGGCGTAATTTGACGCGCTGAATGCGATAAAACAAGTTTTAGGTCGCTAGCATGTATAGAAAAAAAGTTACTCACCAATATCCACGAAACAAACGAACGGAATTCGACTTCGTGTTTTAAGCAATATTAAAACAAAGACGACCGTTTCCGGCGTAATTTGACGCGCTGAATGCGATAAAACAAGTTTTAGGTCGCTAGCATGTATAGAAAAAAAGTTACTCACCGATATCCACGAAACAAACGAACGGAATTCGACTTCGTGTTTTAAGCAATATCAAAACAAAGACGACCGTTTCCGGCGTAATTTGACGCGCTGAATGCGATAAAACAAGTTTCAGGTCGCTAGCATGTATAGAAAAAAAGGAACTTACCGATATCCACGAAACAAACGAACGGAATTCGACTTCGTGTTTTAAGCAATATCAAAACAAAGACGACCGTTTCCGGCGTAATTTGACGCGCTGAATGCGATGAAACAAGTTTTAGGTCGCTAGCATGTATAGAAAAAAAGTCACCTACCGATATCTGAAAAACAAACAAACGGACTTCGACTTCGTGTTTTGAGCAATATTGAAACAACGACGGCCGTTTCCGGCGTAATTTGACGCGCTGAATGCGATGAAACAAGTTTTAGGTCGCTAGCATGTATAGAAAAAAAGTTACTCACCGATCTCCACAAAACAAACAAACGGAATTCGACTCCGTGTTTTGAGCAATATCAGAACAAAGACGACCGTTTCCGGCGTAATTTGACGCGCTGAATGCGATAAAACAAGTTTTAGGTCGCTAGCATGTATAGAAAAAAAGTTACTCACCGATATCCACGAAACGAACAAACGGAATTCGACTCCGTGTTTTCAGCAATATCAGAACAAAGACGACCGTTTCCGGCGTAATTTGACGCGCTGAATGCGATAAAACAAGTTTTAGGTCGCTAGCATGTATAGAAAAAAAGTTACCAACCGATCTCCACAAAACAAACAAACGGAATTCGACTCCGTGTTTTGAGCAATATCAGAACAAAGACGACCGTTTCCGGCGTAATTTGACGCGCTGAATGCGATAAAACAAGTTTTAGGTCGCTAGCATGTATAGAAAAAAAGTTACTCACCGATATCCACGAAACAAACAAACGGAATTCGACTCCGTGTTTTGAGCAATATCAGAACAAAGACGACCGTTTCCGGCGTAATTTGACCCGCTGAATGCAATAAAACAAGTTTTAGGTCGCTAGCATGTATAGAAAAAAAGTTACCAACCGATATCTGAAAAACAAACAAACGGACTTCGCTTTCGTGTTTTAAGCAATATCAAAACAAAGACGACCGTTTCCGGCGTAATTTGACGCGCTGAATGCGATAAAACAAGTTTTAGGTCGCTAGCATGTATAGAAAAAAAGTTACTCACCGATATCCACGAAACAAACAAACGGAATTCGACTCCGTGTTTTGAGCAATATCACAACAAAGACGACCGTTTCCGGCGTAATTTGACGCGCTGAATGCGATAAAACAAGTTTTGGGAATAGCATGTATAGAAAAAAAGTTACTCACCGATATCCACGAAACAAACAAACGGAATTCGACTCCGTGTTTTGAGCAATATCAGAACAAAGACGACCGTTTCCGGCGTAATTTGACCCGCTGAATGCGATAAAACAAGTTTTAGGTCGCTAGCACGTATAGAAAAAAAGGTACTCACCGATATCCACGAAACAAACGAACGGAATTCGACTTCGTGTTTTAAGCAATATCAAAACAAAGACGACCGTTTCCGGCGTAATTTGACGCGCTGAATGCGATAAAACAAGTTTTAGGTCGCTAGCATGTATAGAAAAAAAGTTACTCACCAATATCCACGAAACAAACGAACGGAATTCGACTTCGTGTTTTAAGCAATATCAAAACAAAGACGACCGTTTCCGGCGTAATTTGACGCGCTGAATGCGATGAAACAAGTTTTAGGTCGCTAGCATGTATAGAAAAAAAGTCACCTACCGATATCTGAAAAACAAACAAACGGACTTCGACTTCGTGTTTTGAGCAATATTGAAACAACGACGGCCGTTTCCGGCGTAATTTGACGCGCTGAATGCGATAAAACAAGTTTTAGGTCGCTAGCATGTATAGAAAAAAAGTTACTCACCGATCTCCACAAAACAAACAAACGGAATTCGACTCCGTGTTTTCAGCAATATCAGAACAAAGACGACCGTTTCCGGCGTAATTTGACGCGCTGAATGCGATAAAACAAGTTTTAGGTCGCTAGCATGTATAGAAAAAAAGTCACCTACCGATATCTGAAAAACAAACAAACGGACTTCGACTTCGTGTTTTGAGCAATATTGAAACAACGACGGCCGTTTCCGGCGTAATTTGACGCGCTGAATGCGATAAAACAAGTTTTAGGTCGCTAGCATGTATAGAAAAAAAGTTACTCACCAATATCCACGAAACAAACGAACGGAATTCGACTTCGTGTTTTAAGCAATATTAAAACAAAGACGACCGTTTCCGGCGTAATTTGACGCGCTGAATGCGATAAAACAAGTTTTAGGTCGCTAGCATGTATAGAAAAAAAGTTACTCACCGATATCCACGAAACAAACGAACGGAATTCGACTTCGTGTTTTAAGCAATATCAAAACAAAGACGACCGTTTCCGGCGTAATTTAACGCGCTGAATGCGATAAAACAAGTTTCAGGTCGCTAGCATGTATAGAAAAAAAGGAACTTACCGATATCCACGAAACAAACGAACGGAATTCGACTTCGTGTTTTAAGCAATATCAAAACAAAGACGACCGTTTCCGGCGTAATTTGACGCGCTGAATGCGATGAAACAAGTTTTAGGTCGCTAGCATGTATAGAAAAAAAGTCACCTACCGATATCTGAAAAACAAACAAACGGACTTCGACTTCGTGTTTTGAGCAATATTGAAACAACGACGGCCGTTTCCGGCGTAATTCGACGCGCTGAATGCGATAAAACAAGTTTTAGGTCGCTAGCATGTATAGAAAAAAAGTTACTCACCGATCTCCACAAAACAAACAAACGGAATTCGACTCCGTGTTTTGAGTAATATCAGAACAAAGACGACCGTTTCCGGCGTAATTTGACGCGCTGAATGCGATAAAACAAGTTTTAGGTCGCTAGCATGTATAGAAAAAAAGTTACTCACCGATATCCACGAAACAAACGAACGGAATTCGACTCCGTGTTTTCAGCAATATCAGAACAAAGACGACCGTTTCCGGCGTAATTTGACGCGCTGAATGCGATAAAACAAGTTTTAGGTCGCTAGCATGTATAGAAAAAAAGTTACCAACCGATATCTGAAAAACAAACAAACGGACTTCGACTTCGTGTTTTAAGCAATATCAAAACAAAGACGACCGTTTCCGGCGTAATTTGACGCGCTGAATGCGATAAAACAAGTTTTAGGTCGCTAGCATGTATAAAAAAAAAGTTACTCACCAATATCCACGAAACAAACGAACGGAATTCGACTTCGTGTTTTAAGCAATATCAAAACAAAGACGACCGTTTCCGGCGTAATTTGACGCGCTGAATGCGATGAAACAAGTTTTAGGTCGCTAGCATGTATAGAAAAAAAGTCACCTACCGATATCTGAAAAACAAACAAACGGACTTCGACTTCGTGTTTTGAGCAATATTGAAACAACGACGGCCGTTTCCGGCGTAATTTGACGCGCTGAATGCGATAAAACAAGTTTTAGGTCGCTAGCATGTATAGAAAAAAAGTTACTCACCGATCTCCACAAAACAAACAAACGGAATTCGACTCCGTGTTTTGAGCAATATCAGAACAAAGACGACCGTTTCCGGCGTAATTTGACGCGCTGAATGCGATAAAACAAGTTTTAGGTCGCTAGCATGTATAGAAAAAAAGTTACTCACCGATATCCACGAAACGAACAAACGGAATTCGACTCCGTGTTTTCAGCAATATCAGAACAAAGACGACCGTTTCCGGCGTAATTTGACGCGCTGAATGCGATAAAACAAGTTTTAGGTCGCTAGCATGTATAGAAAAAAAGTTACCAACCGATCTCCACAAAACAAACAAACGGAATTCGACTCCGTGTTTTGAGCAATATCAGAACAAAGACGACCGTTTCCGGCGTAATTTGACGCGCTGAATGCGATAAAACAAGTTTTAGGTCGCTAGCATGTATAGAAAAAAAGTTACTCACCGATATCCACGAAACAAACAAACGGAATTCGACTCCGTGTTTTGAGCAATATCAGAACAAAGACGACCGTTTCCGGCGTAATTTGACCCGCTGAATGCAATAAAACAAGTTTTAGGTCGCTAGCATGTATAGAAAAAAAGTTACCAACCGATATCTGAAAAACAAACAAACGGACTTCGCTTTCGTGTTTTAAGCAATATCAAAACAAAGACGACCGTTTCCGGCGTAATTTGACGCGCTGAATGCGATAAAACAAGTTTTAGGTCGCTAGCATGTATAGAAAAAAAGTTACTCACCGATATCCACGAAACAAACAAACGGAATTCGACTCCGTGTTTTGAGCAATATCACAACAAAGACGACCGTTTCCGGCGTAATTTGACGCGCTGAATGCGATAAAACAAGTTTTAGGTCGCTAGCATGTATAGAAAAAAAGTTACTCACCGATATCCACGAAACAAACAAACGGAATTCGACTCCGTGTTTTGAGCAATATCAGAACAAAGACGACCGTTTCCGGCGTAATTTGACCCGCTGAATGCGATAAAACAAGTTTTAGGTCGCTAGCACGTATAGAAAAAAAGGTACTCACCGATATCCACGAAACAAACGAACGGAATTCGACTTCGTGTTTTAAGCAATATCAAAACAAAGACGACCGTTTCCGGCGTAATTTGACGCGCTGAATGCGATAAAACAAGTTTTAGGTCGCTAGCATGTATAGAAAAAAAGTTACTCACCAATATCCACGAAACAAACGAACGGAATTCGACTTCGTGTTTTAAGCAATATCAAAACAAAGACGACCGTTTCCGGCGTAATTTGACGCGCTGAATGCGATGAAACAAGTTTTAGGTCGCTAGCATGTATAGAAAAAAAGTCACCTACCGATATCTGAAAAACAAACAAACGGACTTCGACTTCGTGTTTTGAGCAATATTGAAACAACGACGGCCGTTTCCGGCGTAATTTGACGCGCTGAATGCGATAAAACAAGTTTTAGGTCGCTAGCATGTATAGAAAAAAAGTTACTCACCGATCTCCACAAAACAAACAAACGGAATTCGACTCCGTGTTTTCAGCAATATCAGAACAAAGACGACCGTTTCCGGCGTAATTTGACGCGCTGAATGCGATAAAACAAGTTTTAGGTCGCTAGCATGTATAGAAAAAAAGTCACCTACCGATATCTGAAAAACAAACAAACGGACTTCGACTTCGTGTTTTGAGCAATATTGAAACAACGACGGCCGTTTCCGGCGTAATTTGACGCGCTGAATGCGATAAAACAAGTTTTAGGTCGCTAGCATGTATAGAAAAAAAGTCACCTACCGATATCTGAAAAACAAACAAACGGACTTCGACTTCGTGTTTTGAGCAATATTGAAACAACGACGGCCGTTTCCGGCGTAATTTGACGCGCTGAATGCGATAAAACAAGTTTTAGGTCGCTAGCATGTATAGAAAAAAAGTTACTCACCGATCTCCACAAAACAAACAAACGGAATTCGACTCCGTGTTTTGAGCAATATCAGAACAAAGACGACCGTTTCCGGCGTAATTTGACGCGCTGAATGCGATAAAACAAGTTTTAGGTCGCTAGCATGTATAGAAAAAAAGTTACTCACCGATATCCACGAAACGAACAAACGGAATTCGACTCCGTGTTTTCAGCAATATCAGAACAAAGACGACCGTTTCCGGCGTAATTTGACGCGCTGAATGCGATAAAACAAGTTTTAGGTCGCTAGCATGTATAGAAAAAAAGTTACCAACCGATCTCCACAAAACAAACAAACGGAATTCGACTCCGTGTTTTGAGCAATATCAGAACAAAGACGACCGTTTCCGGCGTAATTTGACGCGCTGAATGCGATAAAACAAGTTTTAGGTCGCTAGCATGTATAGAAAAAAAGTTACTCACCGATATCCACGAAACAAACAAACGGAATTCGACTCCGTGTTTTGAGCAATATCAGAACAAAGACGACCGTTTCCGGCGTAATTTGACCCGCTGAATGCAATAAAACAAGTTTTAGGTCGCTAGCATGTATAGAAAAAAAGTTTCCAACCGATATCTGAAAAACAAACAAACGGACTTCGCTTTCGTGTTTTAAGCAATATCAAAACAAAGACGACCGTTTCCGGCGTAATTTGACGCGCTGAATGCGATAAAACAAGTTTTAGGTCGCTAGCATGTATAGAAAAAAAGTTACTCACCGATATCCACGAAACAAACTAACGGAATTCGACTCCGTGTTTTGAGCAATATCACAACAAAGACGACCGTTTCCGGCGTAATTTGACGCGCTGAATGCGATAAAACAAGTTTTAGGTCGCTAGCATGTATAGAAAAAAAGTTACTCACCGATATCCACGAAACAAACAAACGGAATTCGACTCCGTGTTTTGAGCAATATCAGAACAAAGACGACCGTTTCCGGCGTAATTTGACCCGCTGAATGCGATAAAACAAGTTTTAGGTCGCTAGCACGTATAGAAAAAAAGGTACTCACCGATATCCACGAAACAAACGAACGGAATTCGACTTCGTGTTTTAAGCAATATCAAAACAAAGACGACCGTTTCCGGCGTAATTTGACGCGCTGAATGCGATAAAACAAGTTTTAGGTCGCTAGCATGTATAGAAAAAAAGTTACTCACCAATATCCACGAAACAAACGAACGGAATTCGACTTCGTGTTTTAAGCAATATCAAAACAAAGACGACCGTTTCCGGCGTAATTTGACGCGCTGAATGCGATGAAACAAGTTTTAGGTCGCTAGCATGTATAGAAAAGAAGTCACCTACCGATATCTGAAAAACAAACAAACGGACTTCGACTTCGTGTTTTGAGCAATATTGAAACAACGACGGCCGTTTCCGGCGTAATTTGACGCGCTGAATGCGATAAAACAAGTTTTAGGTCGCTAGCATGTATAGAAAAAAAGTTACTCACCGATCTCCACAAAACAAACAAACGGAATTCGACTCCGTGTTTTCAGCAATATCAGAACAAAGACGACCGTTTCCGGCGTAATTTGACGCGCTGAATGCGATAAAACAAGTTTTAGGTCGCTAGCATGTATAGAAAAAAAGTCACCTACCGATATCTGAAAAACAAACAAACGGACTTCGACTTCGTGTTTTGAGCAATATTGAAACAACGACGGCCGTTTCCGGCGTAATTTGACGCGCTGAATGCGATAAAACAAGTTTTAGGTCGCTAGCATGTATAGAAAAAAAGTTACTCACCAATATCCACGAAACAAACGAACGGAATTCGACTTCGTGTTTTAAGCAATATTAAAACAAAGACGACCGTTTCCGGCGTAATTTGACGCGCTGAATGCGATAAAACAAGTTTTAGGTCGCTAGCATGTATAGAAAAAAAGTTACTCACCGATATCCACGAAACAAACGAACGGAATTCGACTTCGTGTTTTAAGCAATATCAAAACAAAGACGACCGTTTCCGGCGTAATTTAACGCGCTGAATGCGATAAAACAAGTTTCAGGTCGCTAGCATGTATAGAAAAAAAGGAACTTACCGATATCCACGAAACAAACGAACGGAATTCGACTTCGTGTTTTAAGCAATATCAAAACAAAGACGACCGTTTCCGGCGTAATTTGACGCGCTGAATGCGATGAAACAAGTTTTAGGTCGCTAGCATGTATAGAAAAAAAGTCACCTACCGATATCTGAAAAACAAACAAACGGACTTCGACTTCGTGTTTTGAGCAATATTGAAACAACGACGGCCGTTTCCGGCGTAATTCGACGCGCTGAATGCGATAAAACAAGTTTTAGGTCGCTAGCATGTATAGAAAAAAAGTTACTCACCAATCTCCACAAAACAAACAAACGGAATTCGACTCCGTGTTTTGAGTAATATCAGAACAAAGACGACCGTTTCCGGCGTAATTTGACGCGCTGAATGCGATAAAACAAGTTTTAGGTCGCTAGCATGTATAGAAAAAAAGTTACTCACCGATATCCACGAAACAAACGAACGGAATTCGACTCCGTGTTTTCAGCAATATCAGAACAAAGACGACCGTTTCCGGCGTAATTTGACGCGCTGAATGCGATAAAACAAGTTTTAGGTCGCTAGCATGTATAGAAAAAAAGTTACCAACCGATATCTGAAAAACAAACAAACGGACTTCGACTTCGTGTTTTAAGCAATATCACAACAAAGACGACCGTTTCCGGCGTAATTTGACGCGCTGAATGCGATAAAACAAGTTTTAGG
Organism: Diprion similis; assembly: GCF_021155765.1. Lineage (NCBI taxonomy): Eukaryota > Metazoa > Arthropoda > Insecta > Hymenoptera > Diprionidae > Diprion > Diprion similis. The sequence continues at coordinate 14,660,037 of NC_060115.1, forward strand.
TCGCTAGCATGTATAGAAAAAAAGTTACTCACCGATATCCACGAAACAAACAAACGGAATTCGACTCCGTGTTTTGAGCAATATCACAACAAAGACGACCGTTTCCGGCGTAATTTGACGCGCTGAATGCGATAAAACAAGTTTTAGGTCGCTAGCATGTATAGAAAAAAAGTTACTCACCGATATCCACGAAACAAACAAACGGAATTCGACTCCGTGTTTTGAGCAATATCAGAACAAAGACGACCGTTTCCGGCGTAATTTGACCCGCTGAATGCGATAAAACAAGTTTTAGGTCGCTAGCACGTATAGAAAAAAAGGTACTCACCGATATCCACGAAACAAACGAACGGAATTCGACTTCGTGTTTTAAGCAATATCAAAACAAAGACGACCGTTTCCGGCGTAATTTGACGCGCTGAATGCGATAAAACAAGTTTTAGGTCGCTAGCATGTATAGAAAAAAAGTTACTCACCAATATCCACGAAACAAACGAACGGAATTCGACTTCGTGTTTTAAGCAATATTAAAACAAAGACGACCGTTTCCGGCGTAATTTGACGCGCTGAATGCGATAAAACAAGTTTTAGGTCGCTAGCGTGTATAGAAAAAAAGTTACTCACCGATATCCACGAAACAAACGAACGGAATTCGACTTCGTGTTTTAAGCAATATCAAAACAAAGACGACCGTTTCCGGCGTAATTTGACGCGCTGAATGCGATAAAACAAGTTTCAGGTCGCTAGCATGTATAGAAAAAAAGGAACTTACCGATATCCACGAAACAAACGAACGGAATTCGACTTCGTGTTTTAAGCAATATCAAAACAAAGACGACCGTTTCCGGCGTAATTTGACGCGCTGAATGCGATGAAACAAGTTTTAGGTCGCTAGCATGTATAGAAAAAAAGTCACCTACCGATATCTGAAAAACAAACAAACGGACTTCGACTTCGTGTTTTGAGCAATATTGAAACAACGACGGCCGTTTCCGGCGTAATTTGACGCGCTGAATGCGATAAAACAAGTTTTAGGTTGCTAGCATGTATAGAAAAAAAGTTACTCACCGATCTCCACAAAACAAACAAACGGAATTCGACTCCGTGTTTTGAGCAATATCAGAACAAAGACGACCGTTTCCGGCGTAATTTGACGCGCTGAATGCGATAAAACAAGTTTTAGGTCGCTAGCATGTATAGAAAAAAAGTCACCTACCGATATCTGAAAAACAAACAAACGGACTTCGACTTCGTGTTTTGAGCAATATTGAAACAACGACGGCCGTTTCCGGCGTAATTTGACGCGCTGAATGCGATAAAACAAGTTTTAGGTCGCTAGCATGTATAGAAAAAAAGTTACTCACCGATCTCCACAAAACAAACAAACGGAATTCGACTCCGTGTTTTGAGCAATATCAGAACAAAGACGACCGTTTCCGGCGTAATTTGACGCGCTGAATGCGATAAAACAAGTTTTAGGTCGCTAGCATGTATAGAAAAAAAGTTACTCACCGATATCCACGAAACAAACAAACGGAATTCGACTCCGTGTTTTGAGCAATATCAGAACAAAGACGACCGTTTCCGGCGTAATTTGACCCGCTGAATGCAATAAAACAAGTTTTAGGTCGCTAGCATGTATAGAAAAAAAGTTACCAACCGATATCTGAAAAACAAACAAACGGACTTCGCTTTCGTGTTTTAAGCAATATCAAAACAAAGACGACCGTTTCCGGCGTAATTTGACGCGCTGAATGCGATAAAACAAGTTTTAGGTCGCTAGCATGTATAGAAAAAAAGTTACTCACCGATATCCACGAAACATACAAACGGAATTCGACTCCGTGTTTTGAGCAATATCACAACAAAGACGACCGTTTCCGGCGTAATTTGACGCGCTGAATGCGATAAAACAAGTTTTAGGTCGCTAGCATGTATAGAAAAAAAGTTACTCACCGATATCCACGAAACAAACAAACGGAATTCGACTCCGTGTTTTGAGCAATATCAGAACAAAGACGACCGTTTCCGGCGTAATTTGACCCGCTGAATGCGATAAAACAAGTTTTAGGTCGCTAGCACGTATAGAAAAAAAGGTACTCACCGATATCCACGAAACAAACGAACGGAATTCGACTTCGTGTTTTAAGCAATATCAAAACAAAGACGACCGTTTCCGGCGAAATTTGACGCGCTGAATGCGATAAAACAAGTTTTAGGTCGCTAGCACGTATAGAAAAAAAGGTACTCACCGATATCCACGAAACAAACGAACGGAATTCGACTTCGTGTTTTAAGCAATATTAAAACAAAGACGACCGTTTCCGGCGTAATTTGACGCGCTGAATGCGATAAAACAAGTTTTAGGTCGCTAGCATGTATAGAAAAAAAGTTACTCACCGATATCCACGAAACAAACGAACGAAATTCGACTTCGTGTTTTAAGCAATATCAAAACAAAGACGACCGTTTCCGGCGTAATTTGACGCGCTGAATGCGATAAAACAAGTTTCAGGTCGCTAGCATGTATAGAAAAAAAGGAACTTACCAATATCCACGAAACAAACGAACGGAATTCGACTTCGTGTTTTAAGCAATATCAAAACAAAGACGACCGTTTCCGGCGTAATTTGACGCGCTGAATGCGATGAAACAAGTTTTAGGTCGCTAGCATGTATAGAAAAAAAGTCACCTACCGATATCTGAAAAACAAACAAACGGACTTCGACTTCGTGTTTTGAGCAATATTGAAACAACGACGGCCGTTTCCGGCGTAATTTGACGCGCTGAATGCGATAAAACAAGTTTTAGGTCGCTAGCATGTATAGAAAAAAAGTTACTCACCGATCTCCACAAAACAAACAAACGGAATTCGACTCCGTGTTTTGAGCAATATCAGAACAAAGACGACCGTTTCCGGCGTAATTTGACGCGCTGAATGCGATAAAACAAGTTTTAGGTCGCTAGCATGTATAGAAAAAAAGTTACTCACCGATATCCACGAAACGAACAAACGGAATTCGACTCCGTGTTTTCAGCAATATCAGAACAAAGACGACCGTTTCCGGCGTAATTTGACGCGCTGAATGCGATAAAACAAGTTTTAGGTCGCTAGCATGTATAGAAAAAAAGTTACCAACCGATCTCCACAAAACAAACAAACGGACTTCGACTCCGTGTTTTGAGCAATATCAGAACAAAGACGACCGTTTCCGGCGTAATTTGACGCGCTGAATGCGATAAAACAAGTTTTAGGTCGCTAGCATGTATAGAGAAAAAGTTACTCACCGATATCCACGAAACAAACAAACGGAATTCGACTCCGTGTTTTGAGCAATATCAGAACAAAGACGACCGTTTCCGGCGTAATTTGACCCGCTGAATGCAATAAAACAAGTTTTAGGTCGCTAGCATGTATAGAAAAAAAGTTACTCACCGATATCCACGAAACAAACAAACGGAATTCGACTCCGTGTTTTGAGCAATATCACAACAAAGACGACCGTTTCCGGCGTAATTTGACGCGCTGAATGCGATAAAACAAGTCTTAGGTCGCTAGCATGTATAGAAAAAAAGTTACTCACCGATATCCACGAAACAAACAAACGGAATTCGACTCCGTGTTTTGAGCAATATCACAACAAAGACGACCGTTTCCGGCGTAATTTGACGCGCTGAATGCGATAAAACAAGTCTTAGGTCGCTAGCATGTATAGAAAAAAAGTTACTCACCGATATCCACGAAACAAACAAACGGAATTCGACTCCGTGTTTTCAGCAATATCAGAACAAAGACGACCGTTTCCGGCGTAATTTGACGCGCTGAATGCGATAAAACAAGTTTTAGGTCGCTAGCATGTATAGAAAAAAAGTTACCAACCGATATCTGAAAAACAAACAAACGGACTTCGACTTCGTGTTTTAAGCAATATCAAAACAAAGACGACCGTTTCCGGCGTAATTTGACGCGCTGAATGCGATAAAACAAGTTTTAGGTCGCTAGCATGTATAGAAAAAAAGTTACTCACCGATATCCACGAAACAAACAAACGGAATTCGACTCCGTGTTTTGAGCAATATCAGAACAAAGACGACCGTTTCCGGCGTAATTTGACCCGCTGAATGCGATAAAACAAGTTTTAGGTCGCTAGCATGTATAGAAAAAAAGTTACCAACCGATATCTGAAAAACAAACAAACGGACTTCGACTTCGTGTTTTAAGCAATATCAAAACAAAGACGACCGTTTCCGGCGTAATTTGACGCGCTGAATGCGATAAAACAAGTTTTAGGTCGCTAGCATGTATAGAAAAAAAGTTACTCACCGATATCCACGAAACAAACAAACGGAATTCGACTCCGTGTTTTGAGCAATATCAGAACAAAGACGACCGTTTCCGGCGTAATTTGACGCGCTGAATGCGATAAAACAAGTTTTAGGTCGCTAGCATGTATAGAAAAAAAGTTACTCACCGATATCCACGAAACAAACAAACGGAATTCGACTCCGTGTTTTCAGCAATATCAGAACAAAGACGACCGTTTCCGGCGTAATTTGACGCGCTGAATGCGATAAAACAAGTTTTAGGTCGCTAGCATGTATAGAAAAAAAGTTACCAACCGATATCTGAAAAACAAACAAACGGACTTCGACTTCGTGTTTTAAGCAATATCAAAACAAAGACGACCGTTTCCGGCGTAATTTGACGCGCTGAATGCGATAAAACAAGTTTTAGGTCGCTAGCATGTATAGAAAAGAAGTTACTCACCGATATCCACGAAACAAACAAACGGAATTCGACTCCGTGTTTTGAGCAATATCAGAACAAAGACGACCGTTTCCGGCGTAATTTGACCCGCTGAATGCAATAAAACAAGTTTTAGGTCGCTAGCATGTATAGAAAAAAAGTTACCAACCGATATCTGAAAAACAAACAAACGGACTTCGCTTTCGTGTTTTGAGCAATATCAAAACAAAGACGACCGTTTCCGGCGTAATTTGACGCGCTGAATGCGATAAAACAAGTTTTAGGTCGCTAGCATGTATAGAAAAAAAGTTACTCACCGATATCCACGAAACAAACAAACGGAATTCGACTCCGTGTTTTGAGCAATATCACAACAAAGACGACCGTTTTCGGCGTAATTTGACGCGCTGAATGCGATAAAACAAGTTTTAGGTCGCTAGCATGTATAGAAAAAAAGTTACCAACCGATCTCCACAAAACAAACAAACGGAATTCGACTCCGTGTTTTGAGCAATATCAGAACAAAGACGACCGTTTCCGGCGTAATTTGACGCGCTGAATGCGATAAAACAAGTTTTAGGTCGCTAGCATGTATAGAAAAAAAGTTACTCACCGATATCCACGAAACAAACAAACGGAATTCGACTCCGTGTTTTGAGCAATATCAGAACAAAGACGACCGTTTCCGGCGTAATTTGACCCGCTGAATGCGATAAAACAAGTTTTAGGTCGCTAGCACGTATAGAAAAAAAGGTACTCACCGATATCCACGAAACAAACGAACGGAATTTGACTTCGTGTTTTAAGCAATATCAAAACAAAGACGACCGTTTCCGGCGTAATTTGACGCGCTGAATGCGATAAAACAAGTTTTAGGTCGCTAGCATGTATAGAAAAAAAGTTACTCACCAATATCCACGAAACAAACGAACGGAATGCGACTTCGTGTTTTAAGCAATATCAAAACAAAGACGACCGTTTCCGGCGTAATTTGACGCGCTGAATGCGATGAAACAAGTTTTAGGTCGCTAGCATGTATAGAAAAAAAGTCACCTACCGATATCTGAAAAACAAACAAACGGACTTCGACTTCGTGTTTTGAGCAATATTGAAACAACGACGGCCGTTTCCGGCGTAATTTGACGCGCTGAATGCGATAAAACAAGTTTTAGGTCGCTAGCATGTATAGAAAAAAAGTTACTCACCGATCTCCACAAAACAAACAAACGGAATTCGACTCCGTGTTTTCAGCAATATCAGAACAAAGACGACCGTTTCCGGCGTAATTTGACGCGCTGAATGCGATAAAACAAGTTTTAGGTCGCTAGCATGTATAGAAAAAAAGTCACCTACCGATATCTGAAAAACAAACAAACGGACTTCGACTTCGTGTTTTGAGCAATATTGAAACAACGACGGCCGTTTCCGGCGTAATTTGACGCGCTGAATGCGATAAAACAAGTTTTAGGTCGCTAGCATGTATAGAAAAAAAGTTACTCACCAATATCCACGAAACAAACGAACGGAATTCGACTTCGTGTTTTGAGCAATATTAAAACAAAGACGACCGTTTCCGGCGTAATTTGACGCGCTGAATGCGATAAAACAAGTTTTAGGTCGCTAGCATGTATAGAAAAAAAGTTACTCACCGATATCCACGAAACAAACGAACGGAATTCGACTTCGTGTTTTAAGCAATATCAAAACAAAGACGACCGTTTCCGGCGTAATTTAACGCGCTGAATGCGATAAAACAAGTTTCAGGTCGCTAGCATGTATAGAAAAAAAGGAACTTACCGATATCCACGAAACAAACGAACGGAATTCGACTTCGTGTTTTAAGCAATATCAAAACAAAGACGACCGTTTCCGGCGTAATTTGACGCGCTGAATGCGATGAAACAAGTTTTAGGTCGCTAGCATGTATAGAAAAAAAGTCACCTACCGATATCTGAAAAACAAACAAACGGACTTCGACTTCGTGTTTTGAGCAATATTGAAACAACGACGGCCGTTTCCGGCGTAATTCGACGCGCTGAATGCGATAAAACAAGTTTTAGGTCGCTAGCATGTATAGAAAAAAAGTTACTCACCAATCTCCACAAAACAAACAAACGGAATTCGACTCCGTGTTTTGAGTAATATCAGAACAAAGACGACCGTTTCCGGCGTAATTTGACGCGCTGAATGCGATAAAACAAGTTTTAGGTCGCTAGCATGTATAGAAAAAAAGTTACTCACCGATATCCACGAAACAAACGAACGGATATCGACTCCGTGTTTTCAGCAATATCAGAACAAAGACGACCGTTTCCGGCGTAATTTGACGCGCTGAATGCGATAAAACAAGTTTTAGGTCGCTAGCATGTATAGAAAAAAAGTTACCAACCGATATCTGAAAAACAAACAAACGGACTTCGACTTCGTGTTTTAAGCAATATCAAAACAAAGACGACCGTTTCCGACGTAATTTGACGCGCTGAATGCGATAAAACAAGTTTTAGGTCGCTAGCATGTATAGAAAAAAAGTTACTTACCGATATCCACGAAACAAACAAACGGAATTCGACTCCGTGTTTTGAGCAATATCAGAACAAAGACGACCGTTTCCGGCGTAATTTGACCCGCTGAATGCAATAAAACAAGTTTTAGGTCGCTAGCATGTATAGAAAAAAAGTTACCAACCGATATCTGAAAAACAAACAAACGGACTTCGCTTTCGTGTTTTAAGCAATATCAAAACAAAGACGACCGTTTCCGGCGTAATTTGACGCGCTGAATGCGATAAAACAAGTTTTAGGTCGCTAGCATGTATAGAAAAAAAGTTACTCACCGATATCCACGAAACAAACAAACGGAATTCGACTCCGTGTTTTGAGCAATATCAGAACAAAGACGACCGTTTCCGGCGTAATTTGACCCGCTGAATGCGATAAAACAAGTTTTAGGTCGCTAGCACGTATAGAAAAAAAGGTACTCACCGATATCCACGAAACAAACGAACGGAATTCGACTTCGTGTTTTAAGCAATATCAAAACAAAGACGACCGTTTCCGGCGTAATTTGACGCGCTGAATGCGATAAAACAAGTTTTAGGTCGCTAGCATGTATAGAAAAAAAGTTACTCACCAATATCCACGAAACAAACGAACGGAATTCGACTTCGTGTTTTAAGCAATATTAAAACAAAGACGACCGTTTCCGGCGTAATTTGACGCGCTGAATGCGATAAAACAAGTTTTAGGTCGCTAGCGTGTATAGAAAAAAAGTTACTCACCGATATCCACGAAACAAACGAACGGAATTCGACTTCGTGTTTTAAGCAATATCAAAACAAAGACGACCGTTTCCGGCGTAATTTGACGCGCTGAATGCGATAAAACAAGTTTCAGGTCGCTAGCATGTATAGAAAAAAAGGAACTTACCGATATCCACGAAACAAACGAACGGAATTCGACTTCGTGTTTTAAGCAATATCAAAACAAAGACGACCGTTTCCGGCGTAATTTGACGCGCTGAATGCGATGAAACAAGTTTTAGGTCGCTAGCATGTATAGAAAAAAAGTCACCTACCGATATCTGAAAAACAAACAAACGGACTTCGACTTCGTGTTTTGAGCAATATTGAAACAACGACGGCCGTTTCCGGCGTAATTTGACGCGCTGAATGCGATAAAACAAGTTTTAGGTTGCTAGCATGTATAGAAAAAAAGTTACTCACCGATCTCCACAAAACAAACAAACGGAATTCGACTCCGTGTTTTGAGCAATATCAGAACAAAGACGACCGTTTCCGGCGTAATTTGACGCGCTGAATGCGATAAAACAAGTTTTAGGTCGCTAGCATGTATAGAAAAAAAGTCACCTACCGATATCTGAAAAACAAACAAACGGACTTCGACTTCTTGTTTTGAGCAATATTGAAACAACGACGGCCGTTTCCGGCGTAATTTGACGCGCTGAATGCGATAAAACAAGTTTTAGGTCGCTAGCATGTATAGAAAAAAAGTTACTCACCGATCTCCACAAAACAAACAAACGGAATTCGACTCCGTGTTTTGAGCAATATCAGAACAAAGACGACCGTTTCCGGCGTAATTTGACGCGCTGAATGCGATAAAACAAGTTTTAGGTCGCTAGCATGTATAGAAAAAAAGTTACTCACCGATATCCACGAAACAAACAAACGGAATTCGACTCCGTGTTTTGAGCAATATCAGAACAAAGACGACCGTTTCCGGCGTAATTTGACCCGCTGAATGCAATAAAACAAGTTTTAGGTCGCTAGCATGTATAGAAAAAAAGTTACCAACCGATATCTGAAAAACAAACAAACGGACTTCGCTTTCGTGTTTTAAGCAATATCAAAACAAAGACGACCGTTTCCGGCGTAATTTGACGCGCTGAATGCGATAAAACAAGTTTTAGGTCGCTAGCATGTATAGAAAAAAAGTTACTCACCGATATCCACGAAACATACAAACGGAATTCGACTCCGTGTTTTGAGCAATATCACAACAAAGACGACCGTTTCCGGCGTAATTTGACGCGCTGAATGCGATAAAACAAGTTTTAGGTCGCTAGCATGTATAGAAAAAAAGTTACTCACCGATATCCACGAAACAAACAAACGGAATTCGACTCCGTGTTTTGAGCAATATCAGAACAAAGACGACCGTTTCCGGCGTAATTTGACCCGCTGAATGCGATAAAACAAGTTTTAGGTCGCTAGCACGTATAGAAAAAAAGGTACTCACCGATATCCACGAAACAAACGAACGGAATTCGACTTCGTGTTTTAAGCAATATCAAAACAAAGACGACCGTTTCCGGCGAAATTTGACGCGCTGAATGCGATAAAACAAGTTTTAGGTCGCTAGCACGTATAGAAAAAAAGGAACTTACCGATATCCACGAAACAAACGAACGGAATTCGACTTCGTGTTTTAAGCAATATCAAAACAAAGACGACCGTTTCCGGCGTAATTTGACGCGCTGAATGCGATGAAACAAGTTTTAGGTCGCTAGCATGTATAGAAAAAAAGTCACCTACCGATATCTGAAAAACAAACAAACGGACTTCGACTTCGTGTTTTGAGCAATATTAAAACAACGACGGCCGTTTCCGGCGTAATTTGACGCGCTGAATGCGATAAAACAAGTTTTAGGTCGCTAGCATGTATAGAAAAAAAGTTACTCACCGATCTCCACAAAACAAACAAACGGAATTCGACTCCGTGTTTTGAGCAATATCAGAACAAAGACGACCGTTTCCGGCGTAATTTGACGCGCTGAATGCGATAAAACAAGTTTTAGGTCGCTAGCATGTATAGAAAAAAAGTTACTCACCGATATCCACGAAACGAACAAACGGAATTCGACTCCGTGTTTTCAGCAATATCAGAACAAAGACGACCGTTTCCGGCGTAATTTGACGCGCTGAATGCGATAAAACAAGTTTTAGGTCGCTAGCATGTATAGAAAAAAAGTTACCAACCGATCTCCACAAAACAAACAAACGGACTTCGACTCCGTGTTTTGAGCAATATCAGAACAAAGACGACCGTTTCCGGCGTAATTTGACGCGCTGAATGCGATAAAACAAGTTTTAGGTCGCTAGCATGTATAGAGAAAAAGTTACTCACCGATATCCACGAAACAAACAAACGGAATTCGACTCCGTGTTTTGAGCAATATCAGAACAAAGACGACCGTTTCCGGCGTAATTTGACCCGCTGAATGCAATAAAACAAGTTTTAGGTCGCTAGCATGTATAGAAAAAAAGTTACCAACCGATATCTGAAAAACAAACAAACGGACTTCGCTTTCGTGTTTTAAGCAATATCAAAACAAAGACGACCGTTTCCGGCGTAATTTGACGCGCTGAATGCGATAAAACAAGTTTTAGGTCGCTAGCATGTATAGAAAAAAAGTTACTCACCGATATCCACGAAACAAACAAACGGAATTCGACTTCGTGTTTTAAGCAATATCAAAACAAAGACGACCGTTTCCGGCGTAATTTGACGCGCTGAATGCGATAAAACAAGTTTCAGGTCGCTAGCATGTATAGAAAAAAAGGAACTTACCGATATCCACGAAACAAACGAACGGAATTCGACTTCGTGTTTTAAGCAATATCAAAACAAAGACGACCGTTTCCGGCGTAATTTGACGCGCTGAATGCAATGAAACAAGTTTTAGGTCGCTAGCATGTATAGAAAAAAAGTTACCTACCGATATCTGAAAAACAAACAAACGGACTTCGACTTCGTGTTTCGAGCAATATCAAAACAAAGAGGGCCGTTTCCGGCGTAATTTGACGCGCCTAATGCGATAAAACAAGTTTTAGGTCGCTAGCATGTATAGAAAAAAAGGTACTCACCGATATCCACGAAACAAACGAACGGAATTCGACTTCGTGTTTCAAGCAATATCAAAACAAAGACGACCGTTTCCGGCGTAATTTGACGCGCTGAATGCGATAAAACAAGTTTTAGGTCGCTAGCATGTATAGAAAAAAAGTTACTCACCGATATCCACGAAACAAACAAACGGAATTCGACTCCGTGTTTTGAGCAATATCAGAACAAAGACGACCGTTTCCGGCGTAATTTGACGCGCTAAATGCGATAAAACAAGTTTTAGGTCGCTAGCATGTATAGAAAAAAAGTTACCAACCGATATCTGAAAAACAAACAAACGGACTTCGACTTCGTGTTTTAAGCAATATCAAAACAAAGACGACCGTTTACGGCGTAATTTGACGCGCTGAATGCGATAAAACAAGTTTTAGGTCGCTAGCATGTATAGAAAAAATGTTACTCACCGATATCCACAAAACAAACAAACGAAATTCGACTTCGTGTTTTAAGCAATATCAAAACAAAGACGACCGTTTCCGGCGTAATTTGACGCGCTGAATGCGATAAAACAAGTTTTAGGTCGCTAGCATGTATAGAAAAAAAGGAACTTACCGATATCCACGAAACAAACGAACGGAATTCGACTTCGTGTTTTAAGCAATATCAAAACAAAGACAACCGTTTCCGGCGTAATTTGACGCGCTGAATGCGATGAAACAAGTTTTAGGTCGCTAGCATGTATAGAAAAAAAGTTACCTACCGATATCTGAAAAACAAACAAACGGACTTCGACTTCGTGTTTCGAGCAATATCGAAACAAAGAGGGCCGTTTCCGGCGTAATTTGACGCGCTGAATGCGATGAAACAAGTTTTAGGTCGCTAGCATGTATAGAAAAAAAGTTACCTACCGATATCTGAAAAACAAACAAACGGACTTCGACTTCGTGTTTCGAGCAATATCGAAACAAAGAGGGCCGTTTCCGGCGTAATTTGACGCGCTGAATGCGATAAAACAAGTTTTAGGTCGCTAGCACGTATAGAAAAAAAGGTACTCACCGATATCCACGAAACAAACGAACGGAATTCGACTTCGTGTTTTAAGCAATATCAAAACAAAGACGACCGTTTCCGGCGTAATTTGACGCGCTGAATGCGATAAAACAAGTTTTAGGTCGCTAGCATGTATAGAAAAAAAGGAACTTACCGATATCCACGAAACAAACGAACGGAATTCGACTTCGTGTTTTAAGCAATATCAAAACAAAGACAACCGTTTCCGGCGTAATTTGACGCGCTGAATGCGATGAAACAAGTTTTAGGTCGCTAGCATGTATAGAAAAAAAGTTACTCACCGATATCCACGAAACAAACAAACGGAATTCGACTCCGTGTTTTGAGCAATATCAGAACAAAGACGACCGTTTCCGGCGTAATTTGACGCGCTAAATGCGATAAAACAAGTTTTAGGTCGCTAGCATGTATAGAAAAAAAGTTACCAACCGATATCTGAAAAACAAACAAACGGACTTCGACTTCGTGTTTTAAGCAATATCAAAACAAAGACGACCGTTTACGGCGTAATTTGACGCGCTGAATGCGATAAAACAAGTTTTAGGTCGCTAGCATGTATAGAAAAAATGTTACTCACCGATATCCACAAAACAAACAAACGAAATTCGACTTCGTGTTTTAAGCAATATCAAAACAAAGACGACCGTTTCCGGCGTAATTTGACGCGCTGAATGCGATAAAACAAGTTTTAGGTCGCTAGCATGTATAGAAAAAAAGGAACTTACCGGTATCCACGAAACAAACGAACGGAATTCGACTTCGTGTTTTAAGCAATATCAAAACAAAGACAACCGTTTCCGGCGTAATTTGACGCGCTGAATGCGATGAAACAAGTTTTAGGTCGCTAGCATGTATAGAAAAAAAGTTACCTACCGATATCTGAAAAACAAACAAACGGACTTCGACTTCGTGTTTCGAGCAATATCGAAACAAAGAGGGCCGTTTCCGGCGTAATTTGACGCGCTGAATGCGATGAAACAAGTTTTAGGTCGCTAGCATGTATAGAAAAAAAGTTACCTACCGATATCTGAAAAACAAACAAACGGACTTCGACTTCGTGTTTCGAGCAATATCGAAACAAAGAGGGCCGTTTCCGGCGTAATTTGACGCGCTGAATGCGATAAAACAAGTTTTAGGTCGCTAGCACGTATAGAAAAAAAGGTACTCACCGATATCCACGAAACAAACGAACGGAATTCGACTTCGTGTTTTAAGCAATATCAAAACAAAGACGACCGTTTCCGGCGTAATTTGACGCGCTGAATGCGATAAAACAAGTTTTAGGTCGCTAGCATGTATAGAAAAAAAGTTACTCACCAATATCCACGAAACAAACGAACGGAATTCGACTTCGTGTTTTAAGCAATATTAAAACAAAGACGACCGTTTCCGGCGTAATTTGACGCGCTGAATGCGATAAAACAAGTTTTAGGTCGCTAGCATGTATAGAAAAAAAGTTACTCACCGATATCCACGAAACAAACGAACGGAATTCGACTTCGTGTTTTAAGCAATATCAAAACAAAGACGACCGTTTCCGGCGTAATTTAACGCGCTGAATGCGATAAAACAAGTTTCAGGTCGCTAGCATGTATAGAAAAAAAGGAACTTACCGATATCCACGAAACAAACGAACGGAATTCGACTTCGTGTTTTAAGCAATATCAAAACAAAGACGACCGTTTCCGGCGTAATTTGACGCGCTGAATGCGATGAAACAAGTTTTAGGTCGCTAGCATGTATAGAAAAAAAGTCACCTACCGATATCTGAAAAACAAACAAACGGACTTCGACTTCGTGTTTTAAGCAATATCAAAACAAAGACAACCGTTTCCGGCGTAATTTGACGCGCTGAATGCGATGAAACAAGTTTTAGGTCGCTAGCATGTATAGAAAAAAAGTTACCTACCGATATCTGAAAAACAAACAAACGGACTTCGACTTCGTGTTTCGAGCAATATCGAAACAAAGAGGGCCGTTTCCGGCGTAATTTGACGCGCTGAATGCGATGAAACAAGTTTTAGGTCGCTAGCATGTATAGAAAAAAAGTTACCTACCGATATCTGAAAAACAAACAAACGGACTTCGACTTCGTGTTTCGAGCAATATCGAAACAAAGAGGGCCGTTTCCGGCGTAATTTGACGCGCTGAATGCGATAAAACAAGTTTTAGGTCGCTAGCACGTATAGAAAAAAAGGTACTCACCGATATCCACGAAACAAACGAACGGAATTCGACTTCGTGTTTTAAGCAATATCAAAACAAAGACGACCGTTTCCGGCGTAATTTGACGCGCTGAATGCGATAAAACAAGTTTTAGGTCGCTAGCATGTATAGAAAAAAAGTTACTCACCAATATCCACGAAACAAACGAACGGAATTCGACTTCGTGTTTTAAGCAATATTAAAACAAAGACGACCGTTTCCGGCGTAATTTGACGCGCTGAATGCGATAAAACAAGTTTTAGGTCGCTAGCATGTATAGAAAAAAAGTTACTCACCGATATCCACGAAACAAACGAACGGAATTCGACTTCGTGTTTTAAGCAATATCAAAACAAAGACGACCGTTTCCGGCGTAATTTAACGCGCTGAATGCGATAAAACAAGTTTCAGGTCGCTAGCATGTATAGAAAAAAAGGAACTTACCGATATCCACGAAACAAACGAACGGAATTCGACTTCGTGTTTTAAGCAATATCAAAACAAAGACGACCGTTTCCGGCGTAATTTGACGCGCTGAATGCGATGAAACAAGTTTTAGGTCGCTAGCATGTATAGAAAAAAAGTCACCTACCGATATCTGAAAAACAAACAAACGGACTTCGACTTCGTGTTTTGAGCAATATTGAAACAACGACGGCCGTTTCCGGCGTAATTCGACGCGCTGAATGCGATAAAACAAGTTTTAGGTCGCTAGCATGTATAGAAAAAAAGTTACTCACCGATCTCCACAAAACAAACAAACGGAATTCGACTCCGTGTTTTGAGCAATATCAGAACAAAGACGACCGTTTCCGGCGTAATTTAACGCGCTGAATGCGATAAAACAAGTTTTAGGTCGCTAGCATGTATAGAAAAAAAGTTACTCACCGATATCCACGAAACAAACAAACGGAATTCGACTCCGTGTTTTCAGCAATATCAGAACAAAGACGACCGTTTCCGGCGTAATTTGACGCGCTGAATGCGATAAAACAAGTTTTAGGTCGCTAGCATGTATAGAAAAAAAGTTACCAACCGATATCTGAAAAACAAACAAACGGACTTCGACTTCGTGTTTTAAGCAATATCAAAACAAAGACGACCGTTTCCGGCGTAATTTGACGCGCTGAATGCGATAAAACAAGTTTTAGGTCGCTAGCATGTATAGAAAAAAAGTTACTCACCGATATCCACGAAACAAACAAACGGAATTCGACTCCGTGTTTTGAGCAATATCAGAACAAAGACGACCGCTTCCGGCGTAATTTGACCCGCTGAATGCGATAAAACAAGTTTTAGGTCGCTAGCATGTATAGAAAAAAAGTTACCAACCGATATCTGAAAAACAAACAAACGGACTTCGACTTCGTGTTTTAAGCAATATCAAAACAAAGACGACCGTTTCCGGCGTAATTTGACGCGCTGAATGCGATAAAACAAGTTTTAGGTCGCTAGCATGTATAGAAAAAAAGTTACTCACCGATATCCACGAAACAAACGAACGGAATTCGACTTCGTGTTTTAAGCAATATCAAAACAAAGACGACCGTTTCCGGCGTAATTTAACGCGCTGAATGCGATAAAACAAGTTTTAGGTCGCTAGCATGTATAGAAAAAAAGTTACTCACCGATATCCACGAAACAAACAAACGGAATTCGACTCCGTGTTTTGAGCAATATCAGAACAAAGACGACCGTTTCCGGCGTAATTTGACGCGCTGAATGCGATAAAACAAGTTTTAGGTCGCTAGCATGTATAGAAAAAAAGTTACTCACCGATATCCACGAAACAAACAAACGGAATTCGACTCCGTGTTTTCAGCAATATCAGAACAAAGACGACCGTTTCCGGCGTAATTTGACGCGCTGAATGCGATAAAACAAGTTTTAGGTCGCTAGCATGTATAGAAAAAAAGTTACCAACCGATATCTGAAAAACAAACAAACGGACTTCGACTTCGTGTTTTAAGCAATATCAAAACAAAGACGACCGTTTCCGGCGTAATTTGACGCGCTGAATGCGATAAAACAAGTTTTAGGTCGCTAGCATGTATAGAAAAGAAGTTACTTACCGATATCCACGAAACAAACAAACGGAATTCGACTCCGTGTTTTGAGCAATATCAGAACAAAGACGACCGTTTCCGGCGTAATTTGACCCGCTGAATGCAATAAAACAAGTTTTAGGTCGCTAGCATGTATAGAAAAAAAGTTACCAACCGATATCTGAAAAACAAACAAACGGACTTCGGTTTCGTGTTTTAAGCAATATCAAAACAAAGACGACCGTTTCCGGCGTAATTTGACGCGCTGAATGCGATAAAACAAGTTTTAGGTCGCTAGCATGTATAGAAAAAAGTTACTCACCGATATCCACGAAACAAACAAACGGAATTCGACTCCGTGTTTTGAGCAATATCACAACAAAGACGACCGTTTCCTGCGTAATTTGACGCGCTGAATGCGATAAAACAAGTTTTAGGTCGCTAGCATGTATAGAAAAAAAGTTACCAATCGATATCTGAAAAACAAACAAACGGACTTCGACTTCGTGTTTTAAGCAATATCAAAACAAAGACGACCGTTTCCGGCGTAATTTGACGCGCTGAATGCGATAAAACAAGTTTTAGGTCGCTAGCATGTATAGAAAAAAAGTTACTCACCGATATCCACGAAACAAACAAACGGAATTCGACTCCGTGTTTTGAGCAATATCAGAACAAAGACGACCGTTTCCGGCGTAATTTGACCCGCTGAATGCGATAAAACAAGTTTTAGGTCGCCAGCATGTATAGAAAAAAAGTTACCAACCGATATCTGAAAAACAAACAAACGGACTTCGCTTTCGTGTTTTAAGCAATATCAAAACAACGACGACCGTTTCCGGCGTAATTTGACGCGCTGAATGCGATAAAACAAGTTTTAGGTCGCTAGCATGTATAGAAAAAAAGTTACTCACCAATATCCACGAAACAAACGAACGGAATTCGACTTCGTGTTTTAAGCAATATTAAAACAAAGACGACCGTTTCCGGCGTAATTTGACGCGCTGAATGCGATAAAACAAGTTTTAGGTCGCTAGCATGTATAGAAAAAAAGTTACTCACCGATATCCACGAAACAAACAAACGGAATTCGACTCCGTGTTTTGAGCAATATCAGAACAAAGACGACCGTTTCCGGCGTAATTTGACCCGCTGAATGCGATAAAACAAGTTTTAGGTCGCTAGCATGTATAGAAAAAAAGTTACCAACCGATATCTGAAAAACAAACAAACGGACTTCGCTTTCGTGTTTTAAGCAATATCAAAACAAAGACGACCGTTTCCGGCGTAATTTGACGCGCTGAATGCGATAAAACAAGTTCTAGGTCGCTAGCATGTATAGAAAAAAGTTACTCACCGATATCCACGAAACAAACAAACGGAATTCGACTCCGTGTTTTGAGCAATATCACAACAAAGACGACCGTTTCCGGCGTAATTTGACGCGCTGAATGCGATAAAACAAGTTTTAGGTCGCTAGCATGTATAGAAAAAAAGTTACCAATCGATATCTGAAAAACAAACAAACGGACTTCGACTTCGTGTTTTAAGCAATATCAAAACAAAGACGACCGTTTCCGGCGTAATTTGACGCGCTGAATGCGATAAAACAAGTTTTAGGTCGCTAGCATGTATAGAAAAAAAGTTACTCACCGATATCCACGAAACAAACAAACGGAATTCGACTCCGTGTTTTGAGCAATATCAGAACAAAGACGACCGTTTCCGGCGTAATTTGACCCGCTGAATGCGATAAAACAAGTTTTAGGTCGCCAGCATGTATAGAAAAAAAGTTACCAACCGATATCTGAAAAACAAACAAACGGACTTCGCTTTCGTGTTTTAAGCAATATCAAAACAACGACGACCGTTTCCGGCGTAATTTGACGCGCTGAATGCGATAAAACAAGTTTTAGGTCGCTAGCATGTATAGAAAAAAAGTTACTCACCGATATCCACGAAACAAACAAACGGAATTCGACTCTGTGTTTTGAGCAATATCAGAACAAAGACGACCGTTTCCGGCGTAATTTGACCCGCTGAATGCGATAAAACAAGTTTTAGGTCGCTAGCATGTATAGAAAAAAAGTTACCAACCGATATCTGAAAAACAAACAAACGGACTTCGACTTCGTGTTTTAAGCAATATCAAAACAAAGACGACCGTTTCCGGCGTAATTTGACGCGCTGAATGCGATAAAACAAGTTTTAGGTCGCTAGCATGTATAGAAAAAAAGTTACTCACCGATATCCACGAAACAAACAAACGGAATTCGACTCCGTGTTTTGAGCAATATCAGAACAAAGACGACCGTTTCCGGCGTAATTTGACGCGCTGAATGCGATAAAACAAGTTTTAGGTCGCTAGCATGTATAGAAAAAAAGTTACTCACCGATATCCACGAAACAAACAAACGGAATTCGACTCCGTGTTTTCAGCAATATCAGAACAAAGACGACCGTTTCCGGCGTAATTTGACGCGCTGAATGCGATAAAACAAGTTTTAGGTCGCTAGCATGTATAGAAAAAAAGTTACCAACCGATATCTGAAAAACAAACAAACGGACTTCGACTTCGTGTTTTAAGCAATATCAAAACAAAGACGACCGTTTCCGGCGTAATTTGACGCGCTGAATGCGATAAAACAAGTTTTAGGTCGCTAGCATGTATAGAAAAGAAGTTACTCACCGATATCCACGAAACAAACAAACGGAATTCGACTCCGTGTTTTGAGCAATATCAGAACAAAGACGACCGTTTCCGGCGTAATTTGACCCGCTGAATGCAATAAAACAAGTTTTAGGTCGCTAGCATGTATAGAAAAAAAGTTACCAACCGATATCTGAAAAACAAACAAACGGACTTCGCTTTCGTGTTTTGAGCAATATCAAAACAAAGACGACCGTTTCCGGCGTAATTTGACGCGCTGAATGCGATAAAACAAGTTTTAGGTCGCCAGCATGTATAGAAAAAAAGTTACCAACCGATATCTGAAAAACAAACAAACGGACTTCGCTTTCGTGTTTTAAGCAATATCAAAACAACGACGACCGTTTCCAGCGTAATTTGACGCGCTGAATGCGATAAAACAAGTTTTAGGTCGCTAGCATGTATAGAAAAAAAGTTACTCACCGATATCCACGAAACAAACAAACGGAATTCGACTCCGTGTTTTGAGCAATATCAGAACAAAGACGACCGTTTCCGGCGTAATTTGACCCGCTGAATGCGATAAAACAAGTTTTAGGTCGCTAGCATGTATAGAAAAAAAGTTACTCACCGATATCCACGAAACAAACAAACGGAATTCGACTCCGTGTTTTGAGCAATATCAGAACAAAGACGACCGTTTCCGGCGTAATTTGACCCGCTGAATGCGATAAAACAAGTTTTAGGTCGCCAGCATGTATAGAAAAAAAGTTACCAACCGATATCTGAAAAACAAACAAACGGACTTCGCTTTCGTGTTTTAAGCAATATCAAAACAACGACGACCGTTTCCGGCGTAATTTGACGCGCTGAATGCGATAAAACAAGTTTTAGGTCGCTAGCATGTATAGAAAAAAAGTTACTCACCAATATCCACGAAACAAACGAACGGAATTCGACTTCGTGTTTTAAGCAATATTAAAACAAAGACGACCGTTTCCGGCGTAATTTGACGCGCTGAATGCGATAAAACAAGTTTTAGGTCGCTAGCATGTATAGAAAAAAAGTTACTCACCGATATCCACGAAACAAACAAACGGAATTCGACTCCGTGTTTTGAGCAATATCAGAACAAAGACGACCGTTTCCGGCGTAATTTGACCCGCTGAATGCGATAAAACAAGTTTTAGGTCGCTAGCATGTATAGAAAAAAAGTTACCAACCGATATCTGAAAAACAAACAAACGGACTTCGCTTTCGTGTTTTAAGCAATATCAAAACAAAGACGACCGTTTCCGGCGTAATTTGACGCGCTGAATGCGATAAAACAAGTTCTAGGTCGCTAGCATGTATAGAAAAAAGTTACTCACCGATATCCACGAAACAAACAAACGGAATTCGACTCCGTGTTTTGAGCAATATCACAACAAAGACGACCGTTTCCGGCGTAATTTGACGCGCTGAATGCGATAAAACAAGTTTTAGGTCGCTAGCATGTATAGAAAAAAAGTTACCAATCGATATCTGAAAAACAAACAAACGGACTTCGACTTCGTGTTTTAAGCAATATCAAAACAACGACGACCGTTTCCAGCGTAATTTGACGCGCTGAATGCGATAAAACAAGTTTTAGGTCGCTAGCATGTATAGAAAAAAAGTTACTCACCGATATCCACGAAACAAACAAACGGAATTCGACTCCGTGTTTTGAGCAATATCAGAACAAAGACGACCGTTTCCGGCGTAATTTGACCCGCTGAATGCGATAAAACAAGTTTTAGGTCGCCAGCATGTATAGAAAAAAAGTTACCAACCGATATCTAAAAAACAAACAAACGGACTTCGCTTTCGTGTTTTAAGCAATATCAAAACAACGACGACCGTTTCCGGCGTAATTTGACGCGCTGAATGCGATAAAACAAGTTTTAGGTCGCTAGCATGTATAGAAAAAAAGTTACTCACCGATATCCACGAAACAAACAAACGGAATTCGACTCTGTGTTTTGAGCAATATCAGAACAAAGACGACCGTTTCCGGCGTAATTTGACCCGCTGAATGCGATAAAACAAGTTTTAGGTCGCTAGCATGTATAGAAAAAAAGTTACCAACCGATATCTGAAAAACAAACAAACGGACTTCGACTTCGTGTTTTAAGCAATATCAAAACAAAGACGACCGTTTCCGGCGTAATTTGACGCGCTGAATGCGATAAAACAAGTTTTAGGTCGCTAGCATGTATAGAAAAAAAGTTACTCACCGATATCCACGAAACAAACAAACGGAATTCGACTCCGTGTTTTGAGCAATATCAGAACAAAGACGACCGTTTCCGGCGTAATTTGACCCGCTGAATGCGATAAAACAAGTTTTAGGTCGCCAGCATGTATAGAAAAAAAGTTACCAACCGATATCTGAAAAACAAACAAACGGACTTCGCTTTCGTGTTTTAAGCAATATCAAAACAACGACGACCGTTTCCGGCGTAATTTGACCCGCTGAATGCAATAAAACAAGTTTTAGGTCGCTAGCATGTATAGAAAAAAAGTTACCAACCGATATCTGAAAAACAAACAAACGGACTTCGCTTTCGTGTTTTAAGCAATATCAAAACAAAGACGACCGTTTCCGGCGTAATTTGACGCGCTGAATGCGATAAAACAAGTTTTAGGTCGCTAGCATGTATAGAAAAAAGTTACTCACCGATATCCACGAAACAAACAAACGGAATTCGACTCCGTGTTTTGAGCAATATCACAACAAAGACGACCGTTTCCGGCGTAATTTGACGCGCTGAATGCGATAAAACAAGTTTTAGGTCGCTAGCATGTATAGAAAAAAAGTTACCAATCGATATCTGAAAAACAAACAAACGGACTTCGACTTCGTGTTTTAAGCAATATCAAAACAAAGACGACCGTTTCCGGCGTAATTTGACGCGCTGAATGCGATAAAACAAGTTTTAGGTCGCCAGCATGTATAGAAAAAAAGTTACTCACCGATATCCACGAAACAAACAAACGGAATTCGACTCCGTGTTTTGAGCAATATCAGAACAAAGACGACCGTTTCCGGCGTAATTTGACCCGCTGAATGCGATAAAACAAGTTTTAGGTCGCCAGCATGTATAGAAAAAAAGTTACCAACCGATATCTGAAAAACAAACAAACGGACTTCGCTTTCGTGTTTTAAGCAATATCAAAACAACGACGACCGTTTCCGGCGTAATTTGACCCGCTGAATGCAATAAAACAAGTTTTAGGTCGCTAGCATGTATAGAAAAAAAGTTACCAACCGATATCTGAAAAACAAACAAACGGACTTCGCTTTCGTGTTTTAAGCAATATCAAAACAAAGACGACCGTTTCCGGCGTAATTTGACGCGCTGAATGCGATAAAACAAGTTTTAGGTCGCTAGCATGTATAGAAAAAAGTTACTCACCGATATCCACGAAACAAACAAACGGAATTCGACTCCGTGTTTTGAGCAATATCACAACAAAGACGACCGTTTCCGGCGTAATTTGACGCGCTGAATGCGATAAAACAAGTTTTAGGTCGCTAGCATGTATAGAAAAAAAGTTACCAATCGATATCTGAAAAACAAACAAACGGACTTCGACTTCGTGTTTTAAGCAATATCAAAACAAAGACGACCGTTTCCGGCGTAATTTGACGCGCTGAATGCGATAAAACAAGTTTTAGGTCGCCAGCATGTATAGAAAAAAAGTTACTCACCGATATCCACGAAACAAACAAACGGAATTCGACTCCGTGTTTTGAGCAATATCAGAACAAAGACGACCGTTTCCGGCGTAATTTGACCCGCTGAATGCGATAAAACAAGTTTTAGGTCGCCAGCATGTATAGAAAAAAAGTTACCAACCGATATCTGAAAAACAAACAAACGGACTTCGCTTTCGTGTTTTAAGCAATATCAAAACAACGACGACCGTTTCCGGCGTAATTTGACGCGCTGAATGCGATAAAACAAGTTTTAGGTCGCTAGCATGTATAGAAAAAAAGTTACTCACCAATATCCACGAAACAAACGAACGGAATTCGACTTCGTGTTTTAAGCAATATTAAAACAAAGACGACCGTTTCCGGCGTAATTTGACGCGCTGAATGCGATAAAACAAGTTTTAGGTCGCTAGCATGTATAGAAAAAAAGTTACTCACCGATATCCACGAAACAAACAAACGGAATTCGACTCCGTGTTTTGAGCAATATCAGAACAAAGACGACCGTTTCCGGCGTAATTTGACCCGCTGAATGCGATAAAACAAGTTTTAGGTCGCTAGCATGTATAGAAAAAAAGTTACCAACCGATATCTGAAAAACAAACAAACGGACTTCGCTTTCGTGTTTTAAGCAATATCAAAACAAAGACGACCGTTTCCGGCGTAATTTGACGCGCTGAATGCGATAAAACAAGTTCTAGGTCGCTAGCATGTATAGAAAAAAGTTACTCACCGATATCCACGAAACAAACAAACGGAATTCGACTCCGTGTTTTGAGCAATATCACAACAAAGACGACCGTTTCCGGCGTAATTTGACGCGCTGAATGCGATAAAACAAGTTTTAGGTCGCTAGCATGTATAGAAAAAAAGTTACCAATCGATATCTGAAAAACAAACAAACGGACTTCGACTTCGTGTTTTAAGCAATATCAAAACAAAGACGACCGTTTCCGGCGTAATTTGACGCGCTGAATGCGATAAAACAAGTTTTAGGTCGCTAGCATGTATAGAAAAAAAGTTACTCACCGATATCCACGAAACAAACAAACGGAATTCGACTCCGTGTTTTGAGCAATATCAGAACAAAGACGACCGTTTCCGGCGTAATTTGACCCGCTGAATGCGATAAAACAAGTTTTAGGTCGCCAGCATGTATAGAAAAAAAGTTACCAACCGATATCTGAAAAACAAACAAACGGACTTCGCTTTCGTGTTTTAAGCAATATCAAAACAACGACGACCGTTTCCGGCGTAATTTGACGCGCTGAATGCGATAAAACAAGTTTTAGGTCGCTAGCATGTATAGAAAAAAAGTTACTCACCGATATCCACGAAACAAACAAACGGAATTCGACTCTGTGTTTTGAGCAATATCAGAACAAAGACGACCGTTTCTGGCGTAATTTGACCCGCTGAATGCGATAAAACAAGTTTTAGGTCGCTAGCATGTATAGAAAAAAAGTTACCAACCGATATCTGAAAAACAAACAAACGGACTTCGACTTCGTGTTTTAAGCAATATCAAAACAAAGACGACCGTTTCCGGCGTAATTTGACGCGCTGGATGCGATAAAACAAGTTTTAGGTCGCTAGCATGTATAGAAAAAAAGTTACTCACCGATATCCACGAAACAAACAAACGGAATTCGACTCCGTGTTTTGAGCAATATCAGAACAAAGACGACCGTTTCCGGCGTAATTTGACGCGCTGAATGCGATAAAACAAGTTTTAGGTCGCTAGCATGTATAGAAAAAAAGTTACTCACCGATATCCACGAAACAAACAAACGGAATTCGACTCCGTGTTTTCAGCAATATCAGAACAAAGACGACCGTTTCCGGCGTAATTTGACGCGCTGAATGCGATAAAACAAGTTTTAGGTCGCTAGCATGTATAGAAAAAAAGTTACCAACCGATATCTGAAAAACAAACAAACGGACTTCGACTTCGTGTTTTAAGCAATATCAAAACAAAGACGACCGTTTCCGGCGTAATTTGACGCGCTGAATGCGATAAAACAAGTTTTAGGTCGCTAGCATGTATAGAAAAGAAGTTACTCACCGATATCCACGAAACAAACAAACGGAATTCGACTCCGTGTTTTGAGCAATATCAGAACAAAGACGACCGTTTCCGGCGTAATTTGACCCGCTGAATGCAATAAAACAAGTTTTAGGTCGCTAGCATGTATAGAAAAAAAGTTACCAACCGATATCTGAAAAACAAACAAACGGACTTCGCTTTCGTGTTTTGAGCAATATCAAAACAAAGACGACCGTTTCCGGCGTAATTTGACGCGCTGAATGCGATAAAACAAGTTTTAGGTCGCCAGCATGTATAGAAAAAAAGTTACCAACCGATATCTGAAAAACAAACAAACGGACTTCGCTTTCGTGTTTTAAGCAATATCAAAACAACGACGACCGTTTCCGGCGTAATTTGACGCGCTGAATGCGATAAAACAAGTTTTAGGTCGCTAGCATGTATAGAAAAAAAGTTACTCACCGATATCCACGAAACAAACAAACGGAATTCGACTCCGTGTTTTGAGCAATATCAGAACAAAGACGACCGTTTCCGGCGTAATTTGACCCGCTGAATGCGATAAAACAAGTTTTAGGTCGCTAGCATGTATAGAAAAAAAGTTACCAACCGATATCTGAAAAACAAACAAACGGACTTCGACTTCGTGTTTTAAGCAATATCAAAACAAAGACGACCGTTTCCGGCGTAATTTGACGCGCTGAATGCGATAAAACAAGTTTTAGGTCGCTAGCATGTATAGAAAAAAAGTTACTCACCGATATCCACGAAACAAACAAACGGAATTCGACTCTGTGTTTTGAGCAATATCAGAACAAAGACGACCGTTTCCGGCGTAATTTGACGCGCTGAATGCGATAAAACAAGTTTTAGGTCGCTAGCATGTATAGAAAAAAAGTTACTCACCGATATCCACGAAACAAACAAACGGAATTCGACTCCGTGTTTTCAGCAATATCAGAACAAAGACGACCGTTTCCGGCGTAATTTGACGCGCTGAATGCGATAAAACAAGTTTTAGGTCGCTAGCATGTATAGAAAAAAAGTTACCAACCGATATCTGAAAAACAAACAAACGGACTTCGACTTCGTGTTTTAAGCAATATCAAAACAAAGACGACCGTTTCCGGCGTAATTTGACGCGCTGAATGCGATAAAACAAGTTTTAGGTCGCTAGCATGTATAGAAAAGAAGTTACTCACCGATATCCACGAAACAAACAAACGGAATTCGACTCCGTGTTTTGAGCAATATCAGAACAAAGACGACCGTTTCCGGCGTAATTTGACCCGCTGAATGCAATAAAACAAGTTTTAGGTCGCTAGCATGTATAGAAAAAAAGTTACCAACCGATATCTGAAAAACAAACAAACGGACTTCGCTTTCGTGTTTTGAGCAATATCAAAACAAAGACGACCGTTTCCGGCGTAATTTGACGCGCTGAATGCGATAAAACAAGTTTTAGGTCGCTAGCATGTATAGAAAAAAAGTTACTCACCGATATCCACGAAACAAACAAACGGAATTCGACTCCGTGTTTTGAGCAATATCAGAACAAAGACGACCGTTTCCGGCGTAATTTGACCCGCTGAATGCGATAAAACAAGTTTTAGGTCGCTAGCATGTATAGAAAAAAAGTTACCAACCGATATCTGAAAAACAAACAAACGGACTTCGACTTCGTGTTTTAAGCAATATCAAAACAAAGACGACCGTTTCCGGCGTAATTTGACGCGCTGAATGCGATAAAACAAGTTTTAGGTCGCTAGCATGTATAGAAAAAAAGTTACTCACCGATATCCACGAAACAAACAAACGGAATTCGACTCCGTGTTTTGAGCAATATCAGAACAAAGACGACCGTTTCCGGCGTAATTTGACGCGCTGAATGCGATAAAACAAGTTTTAGGTCGCTAGCATGTATAGAAAAAAAGTTACTCACCGATATCCACGAAACAAACAAACGGAATTCGACTCCGTGTTTTCAGCAATATCAGAACAAAGACGACCGTTTCCGGCGTAATTTGACGCGCTGAATGCGATAAAACAAGTTTTAGGTCGCTAGCATGTATAGAAAAAAAGTTACCAACCGATATCTGAAAAACAAACAAACGGACTTCGACTTCGTGTTTTAAGCAATATCAAAACAAAGACGACCGTTTCCGGCGTAATTTGACGCGCTGAATGCGATAAAACAAGTTTTAGGTCGCTAGCATGTATAGAAAAGAAGTTACTCACCGATATCCACGAAACAAACAAACGGAATTCGACTCCGTGTTTTGAGCAATATCAGAACAAAGACGACCGTTTCCGGCGTAATTTGACCCGCTGAATGCAATAAAACAAGTTTTAGGTCGCTAGCATGTATAGAAAAAAAGTTACCAACCGATATCTGAAAAACAAACAAACGGACTTCGCTTTCGTGTTTTGAGCAATATCAAAACAAAGACGACCGTTTCCGGCGTAATTTGACGCGCTGAATGCGATAAAACAAGTTTTAGGTCGCTAGCATGTATAGAAAAAAAGTTACTCACCGATATCCACGAAACAAACAAACGGAATTCGACTCCGTGTTTTGAGCAATATCACAACAAAGACGACCGTTTTCGGCGTAATTTGACGCGCTGAATGCGATAAAACAAGTTTTAGGTCGCTAGCATGTATAGAAAAAAAGTTACTCACCAATATCCACGAAACAAACGAACGGAATTCGACTTCGTGTTTTAAGCAATATTAAAACAAAGACGACCGTTTCCGGCGTAATTTGACGCGCTGAATGCGATAAAACAAGTTTTAGGTCGCTAGCATGTATAGAAAAAAAGTTACTCACCGATATCCACGAAACAAACAAACGGAATTCGACTCCGTGTTTTGAGCAATATCAGAACAAAGACGACCGTTTCCGGCGTAATTTGACTTGCTGAATGCGATAAAACAAGTTTTAGGTCGCTAGCATGTATAGAAAAAAAGTTACCAACCGATATCTGAAAAACAAACAAACGGACTTCGCTTTCGTGTTTTAAGCAATATCAAAACAAAGACGACCGTTTCCGGCGTAATTTGACGCGCTGAATGCGATAAAACAAGTTTTAGGTCGCTAGCATGTATAGAAAAAAGTTACTCACCGATATCCACGAAACAAACAAACGGAATTCGACTCCGTGTTTTGAGCAATATCACAACAAAGACGACCGTTTCCGGCGTAATTTGACGCGCTGAATGCGATAAAACAAGTTTTAGGTCGCTAGCATGTATAGAAAAAAAGTTACCAATCGATATCTGAAAAACAAACAAACGGACTTCGACTTCGTGTTTTAAGCAATATCAAAACAAAGACGACCGTTTCCGGCGTAATTTGACGCGCTGAATGCGATAAAACAAGTTTTAGGTCGCTAGCAGGTATAGAAAAAAAGTTACTCACCGATATCCACGAAACAAACAAACGGAATTCGACTCCGTGTTTTGAGCAATATCAGAACAAAGACGACCGTTTCCGGCGTAATTTGACCCGCTGAATGCGATAAAACAAGTTTTAGGTCGCCAGCATGTATAGAAAAAAAGTTACCAACCGATATCTGAAAAACAAACAAACGGACTTCGCTTTCGTGTTTTAAGCAATATCAAAACAACGACGACCGTTTCCGGCGTAATTTGACGCGCTGAATGCGATAAAACAAGTTTTAGGTCGCTAGCATGTATAGAAAAAAGTTACTCACCGATATCCACGAAACAAACAAACGGAATTCGACTCCGTGTTTTGAGCAATATCACAACAAAGACGACCGTTTCCGGCGTAATTTGACGCGCTGAATGCGATAAAACAAGTTTTAGGTCGCTAGCATGTATAGAAAAAAAGTTACCAATCGATATCTGAAAAACAAACAAACGGACTTCGACTTCGTGTTTTAAGCAATATCAAAACAAAGACGACCGTTTCCGGCGTAATTTGACGCGCTGAATGCGATAAAACAACTTTTAGGTCGCTAGCATGTATAGAAAAAAAGTTACTCACCGATATCCACGAAACAAACAAACGGAATTCGACTCCGTGTTTTGAGCAATATCAGAACAAAGACGACCGTTTCCGGCGTAATTTGACCCGCTGAATGCGATAAAACAAGTTTTAGGTCGCCAGCATGTATAGAAAAAAAGTTACCAACCGATATCTGAAAAACAAACAAACGGACTTCGCTTTCGTGTTTTAAGCAATATCAAAACAAAGACGACCGTTTCCGGCGTAATTTGACGCGCTGAATGCGATAGAACAAGTTTTAGGTCGCTAGCATGTATAGAAAAAAAGTTACTCACCGATATCCACGAAACAAACAAACGGAATTCGACTCCGTGTTTTGAGCAATATCACAACAAAGACGACCGTTTCCGGCGTAATTTGACGCGCTGAATGCGATAAAACAAGTTTTAGGTCGCTAGCATGTATAGAAAAAAAGTTACTCACCAATATCCACGAAACAAACGAACGGAATTCGACTTCGTGTTTTAAGCAATATTAAAACAAAGACGACCGTTTCCGGCGTAATTTGACGCGCTGAATGCGATAAAACAAGTTTTAGGTCGCTAGCATGTATAGAAAAAAAGTTACTCACCGATATCCACGAAACAAACGAACGGAATTCGACTTCGTGTTTTAAGCAATATCAAAACAAAGACGACCGTTTCCGGCGTAATTTGACGCGCTGAATGCGATAAAACAAGTTTCAGGTCGCTAGCATGTATAGAAAAAAAGGAACTTACCGATATCCACGAAACAAACGAACGGAATTCGACTTCGTGTTTTAAGCAATATCAAAACAAAGACGACCGTTTCCGGCGTAATTTGACGCGCTGAATGCGATAAAACAAGTT
Organism: Diprion similis; assembly: GCF_021155765.1. Lineage (NCBI taxonomy): Eukaryota > Metazoa > Arthropoda > Insecta > Hymenoptera > Diprionidae > Diprion > Diprion similis. Next base: position 14,689,772 of record NC_060115.1, read on the forward strand.
TTAGGTCGCTAGCATGTATAGAAAAAAAGTTACCTACCGATATCTGAAAAACAAACAAACGGACTTCGACTTCGTGTTTCGAGCAATATCAAAACAAAGAGGGCCGTTTCCGGCGTAATTTGACGCGCCTAATGCGATAAAACAAGTTTTAGGTCGCTAGCATGTATAGAAAAAAAGGTACTTACCGATATCCACGAAACAAACGAACGGAATTCGACTTCGTGTTTTAAGCAATATCAAAACAAAGACGACCGTTTCCGGCGTAATTTGACGCGCTGAATGCGATAAAACAAGTTTTAGGTCGCTAGCATGTATAGAAAAAAAGTTACTCACCGATCTCCACAAAACAAACAAACGGAATTCGACTCCGTGTTTTGAGCAGTATCAGAACAAAGACGACCGTTTTCGGCGTAATTTGACGCGCTAAATGCAATAAAACAAGTTTTAGGTCGCTAGCATGTATAGAAAAAAAGTTACTCACCGATATCCACGAAACAAACAAACGGAATTCGACTCTGTGTTTTCAGCAATATCAGAACAAAGACGACCGTTTCCGGCGTACTTTGACGCGCTGAATGCGATAAAACAAGTTTTAGGTCGCTAGCATGTATAGAAAAAAAGTTAATCACCGATATCCACGAAACAAACAAACGGAATTCGACTCCGTGTTTTGAGCAATATCAGAACAAAGACGACCGTTTCCGGCGTAATTTGACGCGCTGAATGCGATAAAACAAGTTTTAGGTCGCTAGCATGTATAGAAAAAAAGTTACTCACCGATATCCACGAAACAAACAAACGGAATTCGACTCCGTGTTTTCAGCAATATCAGAACAAAGACGACCGTTTCCGGCGTAATTTGACGCGCTGAATGCGATAAAACAAGTTTTAGGTCGCTAGCATGTATAGAAAAAAAGTTACCAACCGATATCTGAAAAACAAACAAACGGACTTCGACTTCGTGTTTTAAGCAATATCAAAACAAAGACGACCGTTTTCGGCGTAATTTGACGCGCTGAATGCGATAAAACAAGTTTCAGGTCGCTAGCATGTATAGAAAAAAAGGAACTTACCGATATCCACGAAACAAACGAACGGAATTCGACTTCGTGTTTTAAGCAATATCAAAACAAAGACGACCGTTTCCGGCGTAATTTGACGCGCTGAATGCGATAAAACAAGTTTTAGGTCGCTAGCATGTATAGAAAAAAAGTTACTCACCGATATCCACGAAACAAACAAACGGAATTCGACTCCGTGTTTTGAGCAATATCACAACAAAGACGACCGTTTCCGGCGTAATTTGACGCGCTGAATGCGATAAATCAAGTTTTAGGTCGCTAGCATGTATAGAAAAAAAGTTACTCACCGATCTCCACAAAACAAACAAACGGAATTCGACTCCGTGTTTTGAGCAATATCAGAACAAAGACGACCGTTTCCGGCGTAATTTGACGCGCTGAATGCGATAAAACAAGTTTTAGGTCGCTAGCATGTATAGAAAAAAAGTTACCTACCGATATCTGAAAAACAAACAAACGGACTTCGACTTCGTGTTTCGAGCAATATCAAAACAAAGAGGGCCGTTTCCGGCGTAATTTGACGCGCCTAATGCGATAAAACAAGTTTTAGGTCGCTAGCATGTATAGAAAAAAAGGTACTTACCGATATCCACGAAACAAACGAACGGAATTCGACTTCGTGTTTTAAGCAATATCAAAACAAAGACGACCGTTTCCGGCGTAATTTGACGCGCTGAATGCGATAAAACAAGTTTTAGGTCGCTAGCATGTATAGAAAAAAAGTTACTCACCGATCTCCACAAAACAAACAAACGGAATTCGACTCCGTGTTTTGAGCAGTATCAGAACAAAGACGACCGTTTTCGGCGTAATTTGACGCGCTAAATGCAATAAAACAAGTTTTAGGTCGCTAGCATGTATAGAAAAAAAGTTACTCACCGATATCCACGAAACAAACAAACGGAATTCGACTCTGTGTTTTCAGCAATATCAGAACAAAGACGACCGTTTCCGGCGTACTTTGACGCGCTGAATGCGATAAAACAAGTTTTAGGTCGCTAGCATGTATAGAAAAAAAGTTAATCACCGATATCCACGAAACAAACAAACGGAATTCGACTCCGTGTTTTGAGCAATATCAGAACAAAGACGACCGTTTCCGGCGTAATTTGACGCGCTGAATGCGATAAAACAAGTTTTAGGTCGCTAGCATGTATAGAAAAAAAGTTACTCACCGATATCCACGAAACAAACAAACGGAATTCGACTCCGTGTTTTCAGCAATATCAGAACAAAGACGACCGTTTCCGGCGTAATTTGACGCGCTGAATGCGATAAAACAAGTTTTAGGTCGCTAGCATGTATAGAAAAAAAGTTACCAACCGATATCTGAAAAACAAACAAACGGACTTCGACTTCGTGTTTTAAGCAATATCAAAACAAAGACGACCGTTTTCGGCGTAATTTGACGCGCTGAATGCGATAAAACAAGTTTCAGGTCGCTAGCATGTATAGAAAAAAAGGAACTTACCGATATCCACGAAACAAACGAACGGAATTCGACTTCGTGTTTTAAGCAATATCAAAACAAAGACGACCGTTTCCGGCGTAATTTGACGCGCTGAATGCGATAAAACAAGTTTTAGGTCGCTAGCATGTATAGAAAAAAAGTTACTCACCGATATCCACGAAACAAACAAACGGAATTCGACTCCGTGTTTTGAGCAATATCACAACAAAGACGACCGTTTCCGGCGTAATTTGACGCGCTGAATGCGATAAATCAAGTTTTAGGTCGCTAGCATGTATAGAAAAAAAGTTACTCACCGATCTCCACCAAACAAACAAACGGAATTCGACTCCGTGTTTTGAGCAATATCAGAACAAAGACGACCGTTTCCGGCGTAATTTGACGCGCTGAATGCGATAAAACAAGTTTTAGGTCGCTAGCATGTATAGAAAAAAAGTTACTCACCGATATCCACGAAACAAACAAACGGAATTCGACTCCGTGTTTTCAGCAATATCAGAACAAAGACGACCGTTTCCGGCGTAATTTGACGCGCTGAATGCGATAAAACAAGTTTTAGGTCGCTAGCATGTATAGAAAAAAAGTTACCAACCGATATCTGAAAAACAAACAAACGGACTTCGACTTCGTGTTTTAAGCAATATCAAAACAAAGACGACCGTTTCGGGCGTAATTTGACGCGCTGAATGCGATGAAACAAGTTTTAGGTCGCTAGCATGTATAGAAAAAAAGTTACTCACCGATATCCACGAAACAAACAAACGGAATTCGACTCCGTGTTTTGAGCAATATCAGAACAAAGACGACTGTTTCCGGCGTAATTTGACCCGCTGAATGCGATAAAACAAGTTTTAGGTCGCTAGCATGTATAGAAAAAAAGTTACTCACCGATATCCACGAAACAAACAAACGGAATTCGACTCCGTGTTTTGAGCAATATCACAACAAAGACGACCGTTTCCGGCGTAATTTGACCCGCTGAATGCGATAAAACAAGTTTTAGGTCGCTAGCATGTATAGAAAAAAAGTTACCAACCGATATCTGAAAAACAAACAAACGGACTTCGCTTTCGTGTTTTAAGCAATATCAAAACAAAGACGACCGTTTCCGGCGTAATTTGACGCGCTGAATGCGATAAAACAAGTTTTAGGTCGCTAGCATGTATAGAAAAAAAGTTACTCACCGATATCCACGAAACAAACAAACGGAATTCGACTCCGTGTTTTGAGCAATATCACAACAAAGACGACCGTTTCCGGCGTAATTTGACGCGCTGAATGCGATAAAACAAGTTTTAGGTCGCTAGCATGTATAGAAAAAAAGTTACTCACCAATATCCACGAAACAAACGAACGGAATTCGACTTCGTGTTTTAAGCAATATTAAAACAAAGACGACCGTTTCCGGCGTAATTTGACGCGCTGAATGCGATAAAACAAGTTTTAGGTCGCTGGCATGTATAGAAAAAAAGTTACTCACCGATATCCACGAAACAAACGAACGGAATTCGACTTCGTGTTTTAAGCAATATCAAAACAAAGACGACCGTTTCCGGCGTAATTTGACGCGCTGAATGCGATAAAACAAGTTTCAGGTCGCTAGCATGTATAGAAAAAAAGGAACTTACCGATATCCACGAAACAAACGAACGGAATTCGACTTCGTGTTTTAAGCAATATCAAAACAAAGACGACCGTTTCCGGCGTAATTTGACGCGCTGAATGCGATGAAACAAGTTTTAGGTCGCTAGCATGTATAGAAAAAAAGTTACCTACCGATATCTGAAAAACAAACAAACGGACTTCGACTTCGTGTTTCGAGCAATATCAGAACAAAGAGGGCCGTTTCCGGCGTAATTTGACGCGCCTAATGCGATAAAACAAGTTTTAGGTCGCTAGCATGTATAGAAAAAAAGGTACTCACCGATATCCACGAAACAAACGAACGGAATTCGACTTCGTGTTTTAAGCAATATCAAAACAAAGACGACCGTTTCCGGCGTAATTTGACGCGCTGAATGCGATAAAACAAGTTTTAGGTCGCTAGCATGTATAGAAAAAAAGTTACTCACCGATCTCCACAAAACAAACAAACGGAATTCGACTCCGTGTTTTGAGCAATATCAGAACAAAGACGACCGTTTCCGGCGTCATTTGACGCGCTGAATGCGATAAAACAAGTTTTAGGTCGCTAGCATGTATAGAAAAAAAGTTACTCACCGATATCCACGAAACAAACAAACGGAATTCGACTCCGTGTTTTCAGCAATATCAGAACAAAGACGACCGTTTCCGGCGTAATTTGACGCGCTGAATGCGATAAAACAAGTTTTAGGTCGCTAGCATGTATAGAAAAAAAGTTACCAACCGATATCTGAAAAACAAACAAACGGACTTCGACTTCGTGTTTTAAGCAATATCAAAACAAAGACGACCGTTTTCGGCGTAATTTGACGCGCTGAATGCGATAAAACAAGTTTTAGGTCGCTAGCATGTATAGAAAAAAAGGAACTTACCGATATCCACGAAACAAACGAACGGAATTCGACTTCGTGTTTTAAGCAATATCAAAACAAAGACAACCGTTTCCGGCGTAATTTGACGCGCTGAATGCGATGAAACAAGTTTTAGGTCGCTAGCATGTATAGAAAAAAAGTTACCTACCGATATCTGAAAAACAAACAAACGGACTTCGACTTCGTGTTTCGAGCAATATTAAAACAAAGACGACCGTTTCCGGCGTAATTTGACGCGCTGAATGCGATAAAACAAGTTTTAGGTCGCTAGCATGTATAGAAAAAAAGTTACTCACCGATATCCACGAAACAAACGAACGGAATTCGACTTCGTGTTTTAAGCAATATCAAAACAAAGACGACCGTTTCCGGCGTAATTTGACCCGCTGAATGCGATAAAACAAGTTTTAGGTCGCTAGCATGTATAGAAAAAAAGTTACTCACCGATATCCACGAAACAAACGAACGGAATTCGACTCCGTGTTTTGAGCAATATCACAACAAAGACGACCGTTTCCGGCGTAATTTGACGCGCTGAATGCGATAAAACAAGTTTTAGGTCGCTAGCATGTATAGAAAAAAAGTTACTCACCAATATCCACGAAACAAACGAACGGAATTCGACTTCGTGTTTTAAGCAATATTAAAACAAAGACGACCGTTTCCGGCGTAATTTGACGCGCTGAATGCGATGAAACAAGTTTTAGGTCGCTAGCATGTATAGAAAAAAAGTTACCTACCGATATCTGAAAAACAAACAAACGGACTTCGACTTCGTGTTTCGAGCAATATCAAAACAAAGAGGGCCGTTTCCGGCGTAATTTGACGCGCTGAATGCGATAAAACAAGTTTTAGGTCGCTAGCATGTATAGAAAAAAAGTTACTCACCAATATCCACGAAACAAACGAACGGAATTCGACTCCGTGTTTTAAGCAATATTAAAACAAAGACGACCGTTTCCGGCGTAATTTGACGCGCTGAATGCGATAAAACAAGTTTTAGGTCGCTAGCATGTATAGAAAAAAAGTTACTCACCGATATCCACGAAACAAACGAACGGAATTCGACTTCGTGTTTTAAGCAGTATCAAAACAAAGACGACCGTTGCCGGCGTAATTTGACGCGCTGAATGCGATAAAACAAGTTTCAGGTCGCTAGCATGTATAGAAAAAAAGGAACTTACCGATATCCACGAAACAAACGAACGGAATTCGACTTCGTGTTTTAAGCAATATCAAAACAAAGACGACCGTTTCCGGCGTAATTTGACGCGCTGAATGCGATGAAACAAGTTTTAGGTCGCGAGCATGTATAGAAAAAAAGTCACCTACCGATATCTGAAAAACAAACAAACGGACTTTGACTTCGTGTTTTGAGCAATATTGAAACAACGACGGCCGTTTCCGGCGTAATTTGACGCGCTGAATGCGATAAATCAAGTTTTAGGTCGCTAGCATGTATAGAAAAAAAGTTACTCACCGATCTCCACAAAACAAACAAACGGAATTCGACTCCGTGTTTTGAGCAATATCAGAACAAAGACGACCGTTTCCGGCGTAATTTGACGCGCTGAATGCGATAAAACAAGTTTCAGGTCGCTAGCATGTATAGAAAAAAAGTTACTCACCGATATCCACGAAACAAACAAACGGAATTCGACTCCGTGTTTTCAGCAATATCAGAACAAAGACGACCGTTTCCGGCGTAATTTGACGCGCTGAATGCGATAAAACAAGTTTTAGGTCGCTAGCATGTATAGAAAAAAAGTTACCAACCGATATCTGAAAAACAAACAAACGGACTTCGACTTCGTGTTTTAAGCAATATCAAAACAAAGACGACCGTTTCCGGCGTAATTTGACGCGCTGAATGCGATAAAACAAGTTTTAGGTCGCTAGCATGTATAGAAAAAAAGTTACTCACCGATATCCACGAAACAAACGAACGGAATTCGACTTCGTGTTTTAAGCAATATCAAAACAAAGACGACCGTTTCCGGCGTAATTTGACCCGATGAATGCGATAAAACAAGTTTTAGGTCGCTAGCATGTATAGAAAAAAAGTTACTCACCGATATCCACGAAACAAACGAACGGAATTCGACTCCGTGTTTTGAGCAATATCACAACAAAGACGACCGTTTCCGGCGTAATTTGACGCGCTGAATGCGATAAAACAAGTTTTAGGTCGCTAGCATGTATAGAAAAAAAGTTACTCACCAATATCCACGAAACAAACGAACGGAATTCGACTTCGTGTTTTAAGCAATATTAAAACAAAGACGACCGTTTCCGGCGTAATTTGACGCGCTGAATGCGATAAAACAAGTTTTAGGTCGCTAGCATGTATAGAAAAAAAGTTACTCACCGATATCCACGAAACAAACGAACGGAATTCGACTTCGTGTTTTAAGCAATATCAAAACAAAGACGACCGTTTCCGGCGTAATTTGACGCGCTGAATGCGATAAAACAAGTTTCAGGTCGCTAGCATGTATAGAAAAAAAGGAACTTACCGATATCCACGAAACAAACGAACGGAATTCGACTTCGTGTTTTAAGCAATATCAAAACAAAGACGACCGTTTCCGGCGTAATTTGACGCGCTGAATGCGATGAAACAAGTTTTAGGTCGCTAGCATGTATAGAAAAAAAGTTACCTACCGATATCTGAAAAACAAACAAACGGACTTCGACTTCGTGTTTCGAGCAATATCAGAACAAAGAGGGCCGTTTCCGGCGTAATTTGACGCGCCTAATGCGATAAAACAAGTTTGAGGTCGCTAGCATGTATAGAAAAAAAGGTACTCACCGATATCCACGAAACAAACGAACGGAATTCGACTTCGTGTTTTAAGCAATATCAAAACAAAGACGACCGTTTCCGGCGTAATTTGACGCGCTGAATGCGATAAAACAAGTTTTAGGTCGCTAGCATGTATAGAAAAAAAGTTACTCACCGATCTCCACAAAACAAACAAACGGAATTCGACTCCGTGTTTTGAGCAATATCAGAACAAAGACGACCGTTTCCGGCGTCATTTGACGCGCTGAATGCGATAAAACAAGTTTTAGGTCGCTAGCATGTATAGAAAAAAAGTTACTCACCGATATCCACGAAACAAACAAACGGAATTCGACTCCGTGTTTTCAGCAATATCAGAACAAAGACGACCGTTTCCGGCGTAATTTGACGCGCTGAATGCGATAAAACAAGTTTTAGGTCGCTAGCATGTATAGAAAAAAAGTTACCAACCGATATCTGAAAAACAAACAAACGGACTTCGACTTCGTGTTTTAAGCAATATCAAAACAAAGACGACCGTTTTCGGCGTAATTTGACGCGCTGAATGCGATAAAACAAGTTTTAGGTCGCTAGCATGTATAGAAAAAAAGGAACTTACCGATATCCACGAAACAAACGAACGGAATTCGACTTCGTGTTTTAAGCAATATCAAAACAAAGACAACCGTTTCCGGCGTAATTTGACGCGCTGAATGCGATGAAACAAGTTTTAGGTCGCTAGCATGTATAGAAAAAAAGTTACCTACCGATATCTGAAAAACAAACAAACGGACTTCGACTTCGTGTTTCGAGCAATATTAAAACAAAGACGACCGTTTCCGGCGTAATTTGACGCGCTGAATGCGATAAAACAAGTTTTAGGTCGCTAGCATGTATAGAAAAAAAGTTACTCACCGATATCCACGAAACAAACGAACGGAATTCGACTTCGTGTTTTAAGCAATATCAAAACAAAGACGACCGTTTCCGGCGTAATTTGACCCGCTGAATGCGATAAAACAAGTTTTAGGTCGCTAGCATGTATAGAAAAAAAGTTACTCACCGATATCCACGAAACAAACGAACGGAATTCGACTCCGTGTTTTGAGCAATATCACAACAAAGACGACCGTTTCCGGCGTAATTTGACGCGCTGAATGCGATAAAACAAGTTTTAGGTCGCTAGCATGTATAGAAAAAAAGTTACTCACCGATATCCACGAAACAAACGAACGGAATTCGACTTCGTGTTTTAAGCAATATCAAAACAAAGACGACCGTTTCCGGCGTAATTTGACGCGCTGAATGCGATAAAACAAGTTTCAGGTCGCTAGCATGTATAGAAAAAAAGGAACTTACCGATATCCACGAAACAAACGAACGGAATTCGACTTCGTGTTTTAAGCAATATCAAAACAAAGACGACCGTTTCCGGCGTAATTTGACGCGCTGAATGCGATGAAACAAGTTTTAGGTCGCTAGCATGTATAGAAAAAAAGTTACCTACCGATATCTGAAAAACAAACAAACGGACTTCGACTTCGTGTTTCGAGCAATATCAGAACAAAGAGGGCCATTTCCGGCGTAATTTGACGCGCCTAATGCGATAAAACAAGTTTTAGGTCGCTAGCATGTATAGAAAAAAAGGTACTCACCGATATCCACGAAACAAACGAACGGAATTCGACTTCGTGTTTTAAGCAATATCAAAACAAAGACGACCGTTTCCGGCGTAATTTGACGCGCTGAATGCGATAAAACAAGTTTTAGGTCGCTAGCATGTATAGAAAAAAAGTTACTCACCGATCTCCACAAAACAAACAAACGGAATTCGACTCCGTGTTTTGAGCAATATCAGAACAAAGACGACCGTTTCCGGCGTCATTTGACGCGCTGAATGCGATAAAACAAGTTTTAGGTCGCTAGCATGTATAGAAAAAAAGTTACTCACCGATATCCACGAAACAAACAAACGGAATTCGACTCCGTGTTTTCAGCAATATCAGAACAAAGACGACCGTTTCCGGCGTAATTTGACGCGCTGAATGCGATAAAACAAGTTTTAGGTCGCTAGCATGTATAGAAAAAAAGTTACCAACCGATATCTGAAAAACAAACAAACGGACTTCGACTTCGTGTTTTAAGCAATATCAAAACAAAGACGACCGTTTTCGGCGTAATTTGACGCGCTGAATGCGATAAAACAAGTTTTAGGTCGCTAGCATGTATAGAAAAAAAGGAACTTACCGATATCCACGAAACAAACGAACGGAATTCGACTTCGTGTTTTAAGCAATATCAAAACAAAGACAACCGTTTCCGGCGTAATTTGACGCGCTGAATGCGATGAAACAAGTTTTAGGTCGCTAGCATGTATAGAAAAAAAGTTACCCACCGATATCTGAAAAACAAACAAACGGACTTCGACTTCGTGTTTCGAGCAATATCAAAACAAAGAGGGCCGTTTCCGGCGTAATTTGACGCGCTGAATGCGATAAAACAAGTTTTAGGTCGCTAGCACGTATAGAAAAAAAGGTACTCACCGATATCCACGAAACAAACGAACGGAATTCGACTTCGTGTTTTAAGCAATATCAAAACAAAGACGACCGTTTCCGGCGTAATTTGACGCGCTGAATGCGATAAAACAAGTTTTAGGTCGCTAGCATGTATAGAAAAAAAGTTACTCACCAATATCCACGAAACAAACGAACGGAATTCGACTTTTTGTTTTGAGCAATATTAAAACAAAGACGACCGTTTCCGGCGTAATTTGACGCGCTGAATGCGATAAAACAAGTTTTAGGTCGCTAGCATGTATAGAAAAAAAGTTACTCACCGATATCCACGAAACAAACGAACGGAATTCGACTTCGTGTTTTAAGCAATATCAAAACAAAGACGACCGTTTCCGGCGTAATTTGACGCGCTGAATGCGATAAAACAAGTTTCAGGTCGCTAGCATGTATAGAAAAAAAGGAACTTACCGATATCCACAAAACAAACAAACGGAATTCGACTCCGTGTTTTGAGCAATATCAGAACAAAGACGACCGTTTCCGGCGTAATTTGACGCGCTGAATGCGATAAAACAAGTTTTAGGTCGCTAGCATGTATAGAAAAAAAGTTACTCACCGATATCCACGAAACAAACAAACGGAATTCGACTCCGTGTTTTCAGCAATATCAGAACAAAGACGACCGTTTCCGGCGTAATTTGACGCGCTGAATGCGATAAAACAAGTTTTAGGTCGCTAGCATGTATAGAAAAAAAGTTACCAACCGATATCTGAAAAACAAACAAACGGACTTCGACTTCGTGTTTTAAGCAATATCAAAACAAAGACGACCGTTTCCGGCGTAATTTCACGCGCTGAATGCGATAAAACAAGTTTAAGGTCGCTAGCATGTATAGAAAAAAAGTTACTCACCGATATCCACGAAACAAACAAACGGAATTCGACTCCGTGTTTTGAGCAATATCAGAACAAAGACGACCGTTTCCGGCGTAATTTGACCCGCTGAATGCGATACAACAAGTTTTAGGTCGCTAGCATGTATAGAAAAAAAGTTACTCACCGATATCCACGAAACAAACAAACGGAATTCGACTCCGTGTTTTGAGCAATATCACAACAAAGACGACCGTTTCCGGCGTAATTTGACGCGCTGAATGCGATAAAACAAGTTTTAGGTCGCTAGCATGTATAGAAAAAAAGTTACTCACCAATATCCACGAAACAAACGAACGGAATTCGACTTCGTGTTTTAAGCAATATCAAAACAAAGACGACCGTTTCCGGCGTAATTTGACGCGCTGAATGCGATAAAACAAGTTTCAGGTCGCTAGCATGTATAGAAAAAAAGTTACTCACCGATCTCCACAAAACAAACAAACGGAATTCGACTCCGTGTTTTGAGCAATATCAGAACAAAGACGACCGTTTCCGGCGTAATTTGACGCGCTGAATGCGATAAAACAAGTTTTAGGTCGCTAGCATGTATAGAAAAAAAGTTACTCACCGATATCCACGAAACAAACAAACGGAATTCGACTCCGTGTTTTCAGCAATATCAGAACAAAGACGACCGTTTCCGGCGTAATTTGACGCGCTGAATGCGATAAAACAAGTTTTAGGTCGCTAGCATGTATAGAAAAAAAGTTACCAACCGATATCTGAAAAACAAACAAACGGACTTCGACTTCGTGTTTCAAGCAATATCAAAACAAAGACGACCGTTTCCGGCGTAATTTGACGCGCTGAATGCGATAAAACAAGTTTAAGGTCGCTAGCATGTATAGAAAAAAAGTTACTTACCGATATCCACGAAACAAACAAACGGAATTCGACTCCGTGTTTTGAGCAATATCAGAACAAAGACGACCGTTTCCGGCGTAATTTGACCCGCTGAATGCGATACAACAAGTTTTAGGTCGCTAGCATGTATAGAAAAAAAGTTACTCACCGATATCCACGAAACAAACAAACGGAATTCGACTCCGTGTTTTGAGCAATATCACAACAAAGACGACCGTCTCCGGCGTAATTTGACGCGCTGAATGCGATAAAACAAGTTTTAGGTCGCTAGCATGTATAGAAAAAAAGTTACTCACCGATATCCACGAAACAAACAAACGGAATTCGACTCCGTGTTTTCAGCAATATCAGAACAAAGACGACCGTTTCCGGCGTAATTTGACGCGCTGAATGCGATAAAACAAGTTTTAGGTCGCTAGCATGTATAGAAAAAAAGTTACCAACCGATATCTGAAAAACAAACAAACGGACTTCGACTTCGTGTTTTAAGCAATATCAAAACAAAGACGACCGTTTCCGGCGTAATTTGACGCGCTGAATGCGATAAAACAAGTTTTAGGTCGCTAGCATGTATAGAAAAAAAGTTACTCACCGATATCCACGAAACAAACAAACGGAATTCGACTCCGTGTTTTCAGCAATATCAGAACAAAGACGACCGTTTCCGGCGTAATTTGACGCGCTGAATGCGATAAAACAAGTTTTAGGTCGCTAGCATGTATAGAAAAAAAGTTACCAACCGATATCTGAAAAACAAACAAACGGACTTCGACTTCGTGTTTTAAGCAATATCGAAACAAAGACGACCGTTTCCGGCGTAATTTGACGCGCTGAATGCGATAAAACAAGTTTTAGGTCGCTAGCATGTATAGAAAAAAAGTTACTCACCGATATCCACGAAACAAACAAACGGAATTCGACTCCGTGTTTTGAGCAATATCAGAACAAAGACGACCGTTTCCGGCGTAATTTGACCCGCTGAATGCGATAAAACAAGTTTTAGGTCGCTAGCATGTATAGAAAAAAAGTTACCAACCGATATCTGAAAAACAAACAAACGGACTTCGCTTTCGTGTTTTAAGCAATATCAAAACAAAGACGACCGTTTCCGGCGTAATTTGACGCGCTGAATGCGATAAAACAAGTTTTAGGTCGCTAGCATGTATAGAAAAAAAGTTACTCACTGATATCCACGAAACAAACAAACGGAATTCGACTCCGTGTTTTGAGCAATATCACAACAAAGACGACCGTTTCCGGCGTAATTTGACGCGCTGAATGCGATAAAACAAGTTTTAGGTCGCTAGCATGTATAGAAAAAAAGTTACTCACCAATATCCACGAAACAAACGAACGGAATTCGACTTCGTGTTTTAAGCAATATTAAAACAAAGACGACCGTTTCCGGCGTAATTTGACGCGCTGAATGCGATAAAACAAGTTTTAGGTCGCTAGCATGTATAGAAAAAAAGTTACTCACCGATATCCACGAAACAAACGAACGGAATTCGACTTCGTGTTTTAAGCAATATCAAAACAAAGACGACCGTTTCCGGCGTAATTTGACGCGCTGAATGCGATAAAACAAGTTTCAGGTCGCTAGCATGTATAGAAAAAAAGGAACTTACCGATATCCACGAAACAAACGAACGGAATTCGACTTCGTGTTTTAAGCAATATCAAAACAAAGACGACCGTTTCCGGCGTAATTTGACGCGCTGAATGCGATGAAACAAGTTTTAGGTCGCTAGCATGTATAGAAAAAAAGTTACCTACCGATATCTGAAAAACAAACTAACGGACTTCGACTTCGTGTTTCAAGCAATATCAAAACAAAGAGGGCCGTTTCCGGCGTAATTTGACGCGCCTAATGCGATAAAACAAGTTTTAGGTCGCTAGCATGTATAGAAAAAAAGGTACTCACCGATATCCACGAAACAAACGAACGGAATTCGACTTCGTGTTTTAAGCAATATCAAAACAAAGACGACCGTTTCCGGCGTAATTTGACGCGCTGAATGCGATAAAACAAGTTTTAGGTCGCTAGCATGTATAGAAAAAAAGTTACTCACCGATCTCCACAAAACAAACAAACGGAATTCGACTCCGTGTTTTGAGCAATATCAGAACAAAGACGGCCGCTTCCGGCGTCATTTGACGCGCTGAATGCGATAAAACAAGTTTTAGGTCGCTAGCATGTATAGAAAAAAAGTTACTCACCGATATCCACGAAACAAACAAACGGAATTCGACTCCGTGTTTTCAGCAATATCAGAACAAAGACGACCGTTTCCGGCGTAATTTGACGCGCTGAATGCGATAAAACAAGTTTTAGGTCGCTAGCATGTATAGAAAAAAAGTTACCAACCGATATCTGAAAAACAAACAAACGGACTTCGACTTCGTGTTTTAAGCAATATCAAAACAAAGACGACCGTTTCCGGCGTAATTTGACGCGCTGAATGCGATAAAACAAGTTTTAGGTCGCTAGCATGTATAGAAAAAAAGTTACTCACCGATATCCACGAAACAAACAAACGGAATTCGACTCCGTGTTTTGAGCAATATCAGAACAAAGACGACCGTTTCCGGCGTAATTTGACCCGCTGAATGCGATAAAACAAGTTTTAGGTCGCTAGCATGTATAGAAAAAAAGTTACCAACCGATATCTGAAAAACAAACAAACGGACTTCGCTTTCGTGTTTTAAGCAATATCAAAACAAAGACGACCGTTTCCGGCGTAATTTGACGCGCTGAATGCGATAAAACAAGTTTTAGGTCGCTAGCATGTATAGAAAAAAAGTTACTCACCGATATCCACGAAACAAACAAACGGAATTCGACTCCGTGTTTTGAGCAATATCACAACAAAGACGACCGTTTCCGGCGTAATTTGACCCGCTGAATGCGATAAAACAAGTTTTAGGTCGCTAGCATGTATAGAAAAAAAGTTACCAACCGATATCTGAAAAACAAACAAACGGACTTCGCTTTCGTGTTTTAAGCAATATCAAAACAAAGACGAACGTTTCCGGCGTAATTTGACGCGCTGAATGCGATAAAACAAGTTTTAGGTCGCTAGCATGTATAGAAAAAAAGTTACTCACCGATATCCACGAAACAAACAAACGGAATTCGACTCCGTGTTTTGAGCAATATCACAACAAAGACGACCGTTTCCGGCGTAATTTGACGCGCTGAATGCGATAAAACAAGTTTTAGGTCGCTAGCATGTATAGAAAAAAAGTTACTTACCAATATCCACGAAACAAACGAACGGAATTCGACTTCGTGTTTTAAGCAATATTAAAACAAAGACGACCGTTTCCGGCGTAATTTGACGCGCTGAATGCGATAAAACAAGTTTTAGGTCGCTAGCATGTATAGAAAAAAAGTTACTCACCGATATCCACGAAACAAACGAACGGAATTCGACTTCGTGTTTTAAGCAATATCAAAACAAAGACGACCGTTTCCGGCGTAATTTGACGCGCTGAATGCGATAAAACAAGTTTCAGGTCGCTAGCATGTATAGAAAAAAAGGAACTTACCGATATCCACGAAACAAACGAACGGAATTCGACTTCGTGTTTTAAGCAATATCAAAACAAAGACGACCGTTTCCGGCGTAATTTGACGCGCTGAATGCGATGAAACAAGTTTTAGGTCGCTAGCATGTATAGAAAAAAAGTTACCTACCGATATCTGAAAAACAAACAAACGGACTTCGACTTCGTGTTTCGAGCAATATCAAAACAAAGAGGGCCGTTTCCGGCGTAATTTGACGCGCCTAATGCGATAAAACAAGTTTTAGGTCGCTAGCATGTATAGAAAAAAAGGTACTCACCGATATCCACGAAACAAACGAACGGAATTCGACTTCGTGTTTCAAGCAATATCAAAACAAAGACGACCGTTTCCGGCGTAATTTGACGCGCTGAATGCGATAAAACAAGTTTTAGGTCGCTAGCATGTATAGAAAAAAAGTTACTCACCGATATCCACGAAACAAACAAACGGAATTCGACTCCGTGTTTTCAGCAATATCAGAACAAAGACGACCGTTTCCGGCGTAATTTGACGCGCTGAATGCGATAAAACAAGTTTTAGGTCGCTAGCATGTATAGAAAAAAAGTTACCAACCGATATCTGAAAAACAAACAAACGGACTTCGACTTCGTGTTTCAAGCAATATCAAAACAAAGACGACCGTTTCCGGCGTAATTTGACGCGCTGAATGCGATAAAACAAGTTTAAGGTCGCTAGCATGTATAGAAAAAAAGTTACTCACCGATATCCACGAAACAAACAAACGGAATTCGACTCCGTGTTTTGAGCAATATCAGAACAAAGACGACCGTTTCCGGCGTAATTTGACCCGCTGAATGCGATAAAACAAGTTTTAGGTCGCTAGCATGTATAGAAAAAAAGTTACTCACCGATATCCACGAAACAAACAAACGGAATTCGACTCCGTGTTTTGAGCAATATCACAACAAAGACGACCGTTTCCGGCGTAATTTGACGCGCTGAATGCGATAAAACAAGTTTTAGGTCGCTAGCATGTATAGAAAAAAAGTTACTCACCAATATCCACGAAACAAACGAACGGAATTCGACTTCGTGTTTTAAGCAATATTAAAACAAAGACTACCGTTTCCGGCGTAATTTGACGCGCTGAATGCGATAAAACAAGTTTTAGGTCGCTAGCATGTATAGAAAAAAAGTTACTCACCGATATCCACGAAACAAACGAATGGAATTCGACTTCGTGTTTTGAGCAATATCAAAACAAAGACGACCGTTTCCGGCGTAATTTGACGCGCTGAATGCGATAAAACAAGTTTCAGGTCGCTAGCATGTATAGAAAAAAAGGAACTCACCGATATCCACGAAACAAACAAACGGAATTCGACTTCGTGTTTTAAGCAATATCAAAACAAAGACGAC
This sequence comes from Diprion similis, assembly GCF_021155765.1. NCBI lineage: Eukaryota > Metazoa > Arthropoda > Insecta > Hymenoptera > Diprionidae > Diprion > Diprion similis. The sequence continues at coordinate 14,706,896 of NC_060115.1, forward strand.
CGTTTCCGGCGTAATTTGACGCGCTGAATGCGATAAAACAAGTTTTAGGTCGCTAGCATGTATAGAAAAAAAGGAACTTACCGATATCCACGAAACAAACGAACGGAATTCGACTTCGTGTTTTAAGCAATATCAAAACAAAGACAACCGTTTCCGGCGTAATTTGACGCGCTGAATGCGATGAAACAAGTTTTAGGTCGCTAGCATGTATAGAAAAAAAGTTACCTACCGATATCTGAAAAACAAACAAACGGACTTCGACTTCGTGTTTCGAGCAATATCAAAACAAAGAGGGCCGTTTCCGGCGTAATTTGACGCGCTGAATGCGATAAAACAAGTTTTAGGTCGCTAGCATGTATAGAAAAAAAGTTACTCACCAATATCCACGAAACAAACGAACGGAATTCGACTTCGTGTTTTAAGCAATATTACAACAAAGACGACCGTTTCCGGCGTAATTTGACGCGCTGAATGCGATAAAACAAGTTTTAGGTCGCTAGCATGTATAGAAAAAAAGTTACTCACCGATATCCACGAAACAAACGAACGGAATTCGACTTCGTGTTTTAAGCAATATCAAAACAAAGACGACCGTTTCCGGCGTAATTTGACGCGCTGAATGCGATAAAACAAGTTTCAGGTCGCTAGCATGTATAGAAAAAAAGGAACTTACCGATATCCACGAAACAAACGAACGGAATTCGACTTCGTGTTTTAAGCAATATCAAAACAAAGACGACCGTTTCCGGCGTAATTTGACGCGCTGAATGCGATGAAACAAGTTTCAGGTCGCGAGCATGTATAGAAAAAAAGTCACCTACCGATATCTGAAAAACAAACAAACGGACTTTGACTTCGTGTTTTGAGCAATATTGAAACAACGACGGCCGTTTCCGGCGTAATTTGACGCGCTGAATGCGATAAATCAAGTTTTAGGTCGCTAGCATGTATAGAAAAAAAGTTACTCACCGATCTCCACAAAACAAACAAACGGAATTCGACTCCGTGTTTTGAGCAATATCAGAACAAAGACGACCGTTTCCGGCGTAATTTGACGCGCTGAATGCGATAAAACAAGTTTTAGGTCGCTAGCATGTATAGAAAAAAAGTTACTCACCGATATCCACGAAACAAACAAACGGAATTCGACTCCGTGTTTTCAGCAATATCAGAACAAAGACGACCGTTTCCGGCGTAATTTGACGCGCTGAATGCGATAAAACAAGTTTTAGGTCGCTAGCATGTATAGAAAAAAAGTTACCAACCGATATCTGAAAAACAAACAAACGGACTTCGACTTCGTGTTTTAAGCAATATCAAAACAAAGACGACCGTTTCCGGCGTAATTTGACGCGCTGAATGCGATAAAACAAGTTTTAGGTCGCTAGCATGTATAGAAAAAAAGTTACTCACCGATATCCACGAAACAAACAAACGGAATTCGACTCCGTGTTTTGAGCAATATCAGAACAAAGACGACCGTTTCCGGCGTAATTTGACCCGCTGAATGCGATAAAACAAGTTTTAGGTCGCTAGCATGTATAGAAAAAAAGTTACTCACCGATATCCACGAAACAAACAAACGGAATTCGACTCCGTGTTTTGAGCAATATCACAACAAAGACGACCGTTTCCGGCGTAATTTGACGCGCTGAATGCGATAAAACAAGTTTTAGGTCGCTAGCATGTATAGAAAAAAAGTTACTCACCGATATCCACGAAACAAACGAACGGAATTCGACTTCGTGTTTTAAGCAATATCAAAACAAAGACGACCGTTTCCGGCGTAATTTGACGCGCTGAATGCGATAAAACAAGTTTCAGGTCGCTAGCATGTATAGAAAAAAAGGAACTTACCGATATCCACGAAACAAACAAACGGAATTCGACTTCGTGTTTTAAGCAATATCAAAACAAAGACGACCGTTTCCGGCGTAATTTGACGCGCTGAATGCGATAAAACAAGTTTTAGGTCGCTAGCATGTATAGAAAAAAAGGAACTTACCGATTTCCACGAAACAAACGAACGGAATTCGACTTCGTGTTTTAAGCAATATCAAAACAAAGACGACCGTTTCCGGCGTAATTTGACGCGCTGAATGCGATGAAACACGTTTTAGGTCGCTAGCATGTATAGAAAAAAAGTCACCTACCGATATCTGAAAAACAAACAAACGGACTTCGACTTCGTGTTTTGAGCAATATTGAAACAACGACGACCGTTTCCGGCGTAATTTGACGCGCTGAATGCGATAAAACAAGTTTTAGGTCGCTAGCATGTATAGAAAAAAAGTTACTCACCGATCTCCACAAAACAAACAAACGGAATTCGACTCCGTGTTTTGAGCAATATCAGAACAAAGACGACCGTTTCCGGCGTAATTTGACGCGCTGAATGCGATAAAACAAGTTTTAGGTCGCTAGCATGTATAGAAAAAAAGTTACTCACCGATCTCCACAAAACAAACAAACGGAATTCGACTCCGTGTTTTGAGCAATATCAGAACAAAGACGACCGTTTCCGGCGACATTTGACGCGCTGAATGCGATAAAACAAGTTTTAGGTCGCTAGCATGTATAGAAAAAAAGTTACTCACCGATATCCACGAAACAAACAAACGGAATTCGACTCCGTGTTCTCAGCAATATCAGAACAAAGACGACCGTTTCCGGCGTAATTTGACGCGCTGAATGCGATAAAACAAGTTTTGGGTCGCTAGCATGTATAGAAAAAAAGTTACCAACCGATATCTGAAAAACAAACAAACGGACTTCGACTTCGTGTTTTAAGCAATATCAAAACAAAGACGACCGTTTCCGGCGTAATTTGACGCGCTGAATGCGATAAAACAAGTTTTAGGTCGCTAGCATGTATAGAAAAAAAGTTACTCACCGATATCCACGAAACAAACAAACGGAATTCGACTCCGTGTTTTGAGCAATATCAGAACAAAGACGACCGTTTCCGGCGTAATTTGACCCGCTGAATGCGATAAAACAAGTTTTAGGTCGCTAGCATGTATAGAAAAAAAGTTACCAACCGATATCTGAAAAACGAACAAACGGACTTCGCTTTCGTGTTTTAAGCAATATCAAAACAAAGACGACCGTTTCCGGCGTAATTTGACGCGCTGAATGCGATAAAACAAGTTTTAGGTCGCTAGCATGTATAGAAAAAAAGTTACTCACCGATATCCACGAAACAAACGAACGGAATTCGACTTCGTGTTTTAAGCAATATCAAAACAAAGACGACCGTTTCCGGCGTAATTTGACGCGCTGAATGCGATAAAACAAGTTTCAGGTCGCTAGCATGTATAGAAAAAAAGGAACTTACCGATATCCACGAAACAAACGAACGGAATTCGACTTCGTGTTTCAAGCAATATCAAAACAAAGACGACCGTTTCCGGCGTAATTTGACGCGCTGAATGCGATGAAACAAGTTTTAGGTCGCTAGCATGTATAGAAAAAAAGTTACCTACCGATATCTGAAAAACAAACAAACGGACTTCGACTTCGTGTTTCGAGCAATATCAAAACAAAGAGGGCCGTTTCCGGCGTAATTTGACGCGCCTAATGCGATAAAACAAGTTTTAGGTCGCTAGCATGTATAGAAAAAAAGGTACTCACCGATATCCACGAAACAAACGAACGGAATTCGACTTCGTGTTTCAAGCAATATCAAAACAAAGACGACCGTTTCCGGCGTAATTTGACGCGCTGAATGCGATAAAACAAGTTTTAGGTCGCTAGCATGTATAGAAAAAAAGTTACTCACCGATATCCACGAAACAAACAAACGGAATTCGACTCCGTGTTTTGAGCAATATCAGAACAAAGACGACCGTTTCCGGCGTAATTTGACGCGCTAAATGCGATAAAACAAGTTTTAGGTCGCTAGCATGTATAGAAAAAAAGTTACCAACCGATATCTGAAAAACAAACAAACGGACTTCGACTTCGTGTTTTAAGCAATATCAAAACAAAGACGACCGTTTACGGCGTAATTTGACGCGCTGAATGCGATAAAACAAGTTTTAGGTCGCTAGCATGTATAGAAAAAAAGTTACTCACCGATATCCACAAAACGAACAAACGGAATTCGACTTCGTGTTTTAAGCAATATCAAAACAAAGACGACCGTTTCCGGCGTAATTTGACGCGCTGAATGCGATAAAACAAGTTTTAGGTCGCTAGCATGTATAGAAAAAAAGGAACTTACCGATATCCACGAAACAAACGAACGGAATTCGACTTCGTGTTTTAAGCAATATCAAAACAAAGACAACCGTTTCCGGCGTAATTTGACGCGCTGAATGCGATGAAACAAGTTTTAGGTCGCTAGCATGTATAGAAAAAAAGTTACCTACCGATATCTGAAAAACAAACAAACGGACTTCGACTTCGTGTTTCGAGCAATATCAAAACAAAGAGGGCCGTTTCCGGCGTAATTTGACGCGCTGAATGCGATAAAACAAGTTTAAGGTCGCTAGCACGTATAGAAAAAAAGGTACTCACCGATATCCACGAAACAAACGAACGGAATTCGACTTCGTGTTTTAAGCAATATCAAAACAAAGACGACCGTTTCCGGCGTAATTTGACGCGCTGAATGCGATAAAACAAGTTTTAGGTCGCTAGCATGTATAGAAAAAAAGTTACTCACCAATATCCACGAAACAAACGAACGGAATTCGACTTCGTGTTTTAAGCAATATTAAAACAAAGACGACCGTTTCCGGCGTAATTTGACGCGCTGAATGCGATAAAACAAGTTTTAGGTCGCTAGCATGTATAGAAAAAAAGTTACTCACCGATATCCACGAAACAAACGAACGGAATTCGACTTCGTGTTTTAAGCGATATCAAAACAAAGACGACCGTTTCCGGCGTAATTTGACGCGCTGAATGCGATAAAACAAGTTTCAGGTCGCTAGCATGTATAGAAAAAAAGGAACTTACCGATATCCACGAAACAAACGAACGGAATTCGACTTCGTGTTTTAAGCAATATCAAAACAAAGACGACCGTTTCCGGCGTAATTTGACGCGCTGAATGCGATGAAACACGTTTTAGGTCGCTAGCATGTATAGAAAAAAAGTCACCTACCGATATCTGAAAAACAAACAAACGGACTTCGACTTCGTGTTTTGAGCAATATTGAAACAACGACGACCGTTTCCGGCGTAATTTGACGCGCTGAATGCGATAAAACAAGTTTTAGGTCGCTAGCATGTATAGAAAAAAAGTTACTCACCGATCTCCACAAAACAAACAAACGGAATTCGACTCCGTGTTTTGAGCAATATCAGAACAAAGACGACCGTTTCCGGCGTAATTTGACGCGCTGAATGCGATGAAACAAGTTTTAGGTCGCTAGCATGTATAGAAAAAAAGTTACCTACCGATATCTGAAAAACAAACAAACGGACTTCGACTTCGTGTTTCGAGCAATATCAAAACAAAGAGGGCCGTTTCCGGCGTAATTTGACGCGCCTAATGCGATAAAACAAGTTTTAGGTCGCTAGCATGTATAGAAAAAAAGGTACTCACCGATATCCACGAAACAAACGAACGGAATTCGACTTCGTGTTTCAAGCAATATCAAAACAAAGACGACCGTTTCCGGCGTAATTTGACGCGCTGAATGCGATAAAACAAGTTTTAGGTCGCTAGCATGTATAGAAAAAAAGTTACTCACCGATATCCACGAAACAAACAAACGGAATTCGACTCCGTGTTTTGAGCAATATCAGAACAAAGACGACCGTTTCCGGCGTAATTTGACGCGCTAAATGCGATAAAACAAGTTTTAGGTCGCTAGCATGTATAGAAGAAAAGTTACCAACCGATATCTGAAAAACAAACAAACGGACTTCGACTTCGTGTTTTAAGCAATATCAAAACAAAGACGACCGTTTACGGCGTAATTTGACGCGCTGAATGCGATAAAACAAGTTTTAGGTCGCTAGCATGTATAGAAAAAAAGTTACTCACCGATATCCACAAAACGAACAAACGGAATTCGACTTCGTGTTTTAAGCAATATCAAAACAAAGACGACCGTTTCCGGCGTAATTTGACGCGCTGAATGCGATAAAACAAGTTTTAGGTCGCTAGCATGTATAGAAAAAAAGGAACTTACCGATATCCACGAAACAAACGAACGGAATTCGACTTCGTGTTTTAAGCAATATCAAAACAAAGACAACCGTTTCCGGCGTAATTTGACGCGCTGAATGCGATGAAACAAGTTTTAGGTCGCTAGCATGTATAGAAAAAAAGTTACCTACCGATATCTGAAAAACAAACAAACGGACTTCGACTTCGTGTTTCGAGCAATATCAAAACAAAGAGGGCCGTTTCCGGCGTAATTTGACGCGCTGAATGCGATAAAACAAGTTTAAGGTCGCTAGCACGTATAGAAAAAAAGGTACTCACCGATATCCACGAAACAAACGAACGGAATTCGACTCCGTGTTTTGAGCAATATCACAACAAAGACGACCGTTTCCGGCGTAATTTGACGCGCTGAATGCGATAAAACAAGTTTTAGGTCGCTAGCATGTATAGAAAAAAAGTTACTCACCAATATCCACGAAACAAACGAACGGAATTCGACTTCGTGTTTTAAGCAATATTAAAACAAAGACGACCGTTTCCGGCGTAATTTGACGCGCTGAATGCGATAAAACAAGTTTTAGGTCGCTAGCATGTATAGAAAAAAAGTTACTCACCGATATCCACGAAACAAACGAACGGAATTCGACTTCGTGTTTTAAGCAATATCAAAACAAAGACGACCGTTTCCGGCGTAATTTGACGCGCTGAATGCGATAAAACAAGTTTTAGGTCGCTAGCATGTATAGAAAAAAAGTTACCAACCGATATCTGAAAAACAAACAAACGGACTTCGACTTCGTGTTTTAAGCAATATCAAAACAAAGACGACCGTTTACGGCGTAATTTGACGCGCTGAATGCGATAAAACAAGTTTTAGGTCGCTAGCATGTATAGAAAAAAAGTTACTCACCGATATCCACAAAACGAACAAACGGAATTCGACTTCGTGTTTTAAGCAATATCAAAACAAAGACGACCGTTTCCGGCGTAATTTGACGCGCTGAATGCGATAAAACAAGTTTTAGGTCGCTAGCATGTATAGAAAAAAAGGAACTTACCGATATCCACGAAACAAACGAACGGAATTCGACTTCGTGTTTTAAGCAATATCAAAACAAAGACAACCGTTTCCGGCGTAATTTGACGCGCTGAATGCGATGAAACAAGTTTTAGGTCGCTAGCATGTATAGAAAAAAAGTTACCTACCGATATCTGAAAAACAAACAAACGGACTTCGACTTCGTGTTTCGAGCAATATCAAAACAAAGAGGGCCGTTTCCGGCGTAATTTGACGCGCTGAATGCGATAAAACAAGTTTAAGGTCGCTAGCACGTATAGAAAAAAAGGTACTCACCGATATCCACGAAACAAACGAACGGAATTCGACTCCGTGTTTTGAGCAATATCACAACAAAGACGACCGTTTCCGGCGTAATTTGACGCGCTGAATGCGATAAAACAAGTTTTAGGTCGCTAGCATGTATAGAAAAAAAGTTACTCACCAATATCCACGAAACAAACGAACGGAATTCGACTTCGTGTTTTAAGCAATATTAAAACAAAGACGACCGTTTCCGGCGTAATTTGACGCGCTGAATGCGATAAAACAAGTTTTAGGTCGCTAGCATGTATAGAAAAAAAGTTACTCACCGATATCCACGAAACAAACGAACGGAATTCGACTTCGTGTTTTAAGCAATATCAAAACAAAGACGACCGTTTCCGGCGTAATTTGACGCGCTGAATGCGATAAAACAAGTTTTAGGTCGCTAGCATGTATAGAAAAAAAGTTACCAACCGATATCTGAAAAACAAACAAACGGACTTCGACTTCGTGTTTTAAGCAATATCAAAACAAAGACGACCGTTTACGGCGTAATTTGACGCGCTGAATGCGATAAAACAAGTTTTAGGTCGCTAGCATGTATAGAAAAAAAGTTACTCACCGATATCCACAAAACGAACAAACGGAATTCGACTTCGTGTTTTAAGCAATATCAAAACAAAGACGACCGTTTCCGGCGTAATTTGACGCGCTGAATGCGATAAAACAAGTTTTAGGTCGCTAGCATGTATAGAAAAAAAGGAACTTACCGATATCCACGAAACAAACGAACGGAATTCGACTTCGTGTTTTAAGCAATATCAAAACAAAGACAACCGTTTCCGGCGTAATTTGACGCGCTGAATGCGATGAAACAAGTTTTAGGTCGCTAGCATGTATAGAAAAAAAGTTACCTACCGATATCTGAAAAACAAACAAACGGACTTCGACTTCGTGTTTCGAGCAATATCAAAACAAAGAGGGCCGTTTCCGGCGTAATTTGACGCGCTGAATGCGATAAAACAAGTTTAAGGTCGCTAGCACGTATAGAAAAAAAGGTACTCACCGATATCCACGAAACAAACGAACGGAATTCGACTTCGTGTTTTAAGCAATATCAAAACAAAGACGACCGTTTCCGGCGTAATTTGACGCGCTGAATGCGATAAAACAAGTTTTAGGTCGCTAGCATGTATAGAAAAAAAGTTACTCACCAATATCCACGAAACAAACGAACGGAATTCGACTTCGTGTTTTAAGCAATATTAAAACAAAGACGACCGTTTCCGGCGTAATTTGACGCGCTGAATGCGATAAAACAAGTTTTAGGTCGCTAGCATGTATAGAAAAAAAGTTACTCACCGATATCCACGAAACAAACGAACGGAATTCGACTTCGTGTTTTAAGCGATATCAAAACAAAGACGACCGTTTCCGGCGTAATTTGACGCGCTGAATGCGATAAAACAAGTTTCAGGTCGCTAGCATGTATAGAAAAAAAGGAACTTACCGATATCCACGAAACAAACGAACGGAATTCGACTTCGTGTTTTAAGCAATATCAAAACAAAGACGACCGTTTCCGGCGTAATTTGACGCGCTGAATGCGATGAAACACGTTTTAGGTCGCTAGCATGTATAGAAAAAAAGTCACCTACCGATATCTGAAAAACAAACAAACGGACTTCGACTTCGTGTTTTGAGCAATATTGAAACAACGACGACCGTTTCCGGCGTAATTTGACGCGCTGAATGCGATAAAACAAGTTTTAGGTCGCTAGCATGTATAGAAAAAAAGTTACTCACCGATCTCCACAAAACAAACAAACGGAATTCGACTCCGTGTTTTGAGCAATATCAGAACAAAGACGACCGTTTCCGGCGTAATTTGACGCGCTGAATGCGATGAAACAAGTTTTAGGTCGCTAGCATGTATAGAAAAAAAGTTACCTACCGATATCTGAAAAACAAACAAACGGACTTCGACTTCGTGTTTCGAGCAATATCAAAACAAAGAGGGCCGTTTCCGGCGTAATTTGACGCGCCTAATGCGATAAAACAAGTTTTAGGTCGCTAGCATGTATAGAAAAAAAGGTACTCACCGATATCCACGAAACAAACGAACGGAATTCGACTTCGTGTTTCAAGCAATATCAAAACAAAGACGACCGTTTCCGGCGTAATTTGACGCGCTGAATGCGATAAAACAAGTTTTAGGTCGCTAGCATGTATAGAAAAAAAGTTACTCACCGATATCCACGAAACAAACAAACGGAATTCGACTCCGTGTTTTGAGCAATATCAGAACAAAGACGACCGTTTCCGGCGTAATTTGACGCGCTAAATGCGATAAAACAAGTTTTAGGTCGCTAGCATGTATAGAAGAAAAGTTACCAACCGATATCTGAAAAACAAACAAACGGACTTCGACTTCGTGTTTTAAGCAATATCAAAACAAAGACGACCGTTTACGGCGTAATTTGACGCGCTGAATGCGATAAAACAAGTTTTAGGTCGCTAGCATGTATAGAAAAAAAGTTACTCACCGATATCCACAAAACGAACAAACGGAATTCGACTTCGTGTTTTAAGCAATATCAAAACAAAGACGACCGTTTCCGGCGTAATTTGACGCGCTGAATGCGATAAAACAAGTTTTAGGTCGCTAGCATGTATAGAAAAAAAGGAACTTACCGATATCCACGAAACAAACGAACGGAATTCGACTTCGTGTTTTAAGCAATATCAAAACAAAGACAACCGTTTCCGGCGTAATTTGACGCGCTGAATGCGATGAAACAAGTTTTAGGTCGCTAGCATGTATAGAAAAAAAGTTACCTACCGATATCTGAAAAACAAACAAACGGACTTCGACTTCGTGTTTCGAGCAATATCAAAACAAAGAGGGCCGTTTCCGGCGTAATTTGACGCGCTGAATGCGATAAAACAAGTTTAAGGTCGCTAGCACGTATAGAAAAAAAGGTACTCACCGATATCCACGAAACAAACGAACGGAATTCGACTTCGTGTTTTAAGCAATATCAAAACAAAGACGACCGTTTCCGGCGTAATTTGACGCGCTGAATGCGATAAAACAAGTTTTAGGTCGCTAGCATGTATAGAAAAAAAGTTACTCACCAATATCCACGAAACAAACGAACGGAATTCGACTTCGTGTTTTAAGCAATATTAAAACAAAGACGACCGTTTCCGGCGTAATTTGACGCGCTGAATGCGATAAAACAAGTTTTAGGTCGCTAGCATGTATAGAAAAAAAGTTACTCACCGATATCCACGAAACAAACGAACGGAATTCGACTTCGTGTTTTAAGCAATATCAAAACAAAGACGACCGTTTCCGGCGTAATTTGACGCGCTGAATGCGATAAAACAAGTTTTAGGTCGCTAGCATGTATAGAAAAAAAGTTACTCACCGATATCCACGAAACAAACAAACGGAATTCGACTCCGTGTTTTGAGCAATATCACAACAAAGACGACCGTTTCCGGCGTAATTTGACGCGCTGAATGCGATAAAACAAGTTTTAGGTCGCTAGCATGTATAGAAAAAAAGTTACTCACCAATATCCACGAAACAAACGAACGGAATTCGACTTCGTGTTTTAAGCAATATTAAAACAAAGACGACCGTTTCCGGCGTAATTTGACGCGCTGAATGCGATGAAACAAGTTTTAGGTCGCTAGCATGTATAGAAAAAAAGTTACCTACCGATATCTGAAAAACAAACAAACGGACTTCGACTTCGTGTTTCGAGCAATATCAAAACAAAGAGGGCCGTTTCCGGCGTAATTTGACGCGCTGAATGCGATAAAACAAGTTTAAGGTCGCTAGCACGTATAGAAAAAAAGGTACTCACCGATATCCACGAAACAAACGAACGGAATTCGACTTCGTGTTTTAAGCAATATCAAAACAAAGACGACCGTTTCCGGCGTAATTTGACGCGCTGAATGCGATAAAACAAGTTTTAGGTCGCTAGCATGTATAGAAAAAAAGTTACTCACCAATATCCACGAAACAAACGAACGGAATTCGACTTCGTGTTTTAAGCAATATTAAAACAAAGACGACCGTTTCCGGCGTAATTTGACGCGCTGAATGCGATAAAACAAGTTTTAGGTCGCTAGCATGTATAGAAAAAAAGTTACTCACCGATATCCACGAAACAAACGAACGGAATTCGACTTCGTGTTTTAAGCAATATCAAAACAAAGACGACCGTTTCCGGCGTAATTTGACGCGCTGAATGCGATAAAACAAGTTTTAGGTCGCTAGCATGTATAGAAAAAAAGTTACTCACCGATATCCACGAAACAAACAAACGGAATTCGACTCCGTGTTTTGAGCAATATCACAACAAAGACGACCGTTTCCGGCGTAATTTGACGCGCTGAATGCGATAAAACAAGTTTTAGGTCGCTAGCATGTATAGAAAAAAAGTTACTCACCAATATCCACGAAACAAACGAACGGAATTCGACTTCGTGTTTTAAGCAATATTAAAACAAAGACGACCGTTTCCGGCGTAATTTGACGCGCTGAATGCGATAAAACAAGTTTTAGGTCGCTAGCATGTATAGAAAAAAAGTTACTCACCGATATCCACGAAACAAACGAACGGAATTCGACTTCGTGTTTTAAGCAATATCAAAACAAAGACGACCGTTTCCGGCGTAATTTGACGCGCTGAATGCGATAAAACAAGTTTCAGGTCGCTAGCATGTATAGAAAAAAAGGAACTTACCGATATCCACGAAACAAACGAACGGAATTCGACTTCGTGTTTTAAGCAATATCAAAACAAAGACGACCGTTTTCGGCGTAATTTGACGCGCTGAATGCAATGAAACAAGTTTTAGGTCGCTAGCATGTATAGAAAAAAAGTTACCTACCGATATCTGAAAAACAAACAAACGGACTTCGACTTCGTGTTTCGAGCAATATCAAAACAAAGAGGGCCGTTTCCAGCGTAATTTGACGCGCCTAATGCGATAAAACAAGTTTTAGGTCGCTAGCATGTATAGAAAAAAAGGTACTCACCGATATCCACGAAACAAACGAACGGAATTCGACTTCGTGTTTCAAGCAATATCAAAACAAAGACGACCGTTTTTGGCGTAATTTGACGCGCTGAATGCGATAAAACAAGTTTTAGGTCGCTAGCATGTATAGAAAAAAAGTTACTCACCGATATCCACGAAACAAACAAACGGAATTCGACTCCGTGTTTTGAGCAATATCAGAACAAAGACGACCGTTTCCGGCGTAATTTGACGCGCTAAATGCGATAAAACAAGTTTCAGGCCGCTAGCATGTATAGAAAAAAAGGAACTTACCGATATCCCCGAAACAAACGAACGGAATTCGACTTCGTGTTTTGAGCAATATCAAAACAAAGACGACCGTTTCCGGCGTAATTTGACGCGCTGAATGCGATGAAACAAGTTTTAGGTCGCTAGCATGTATAGAAAAAAAGTCACGTACCGATATCTGAAAAACAAACAAACGGACTTCGACTTCGTGTTTTGAGCAATATTGAAACAACGACGGCCGTTTCCGGCGTAATTTGACGCGCTGAATGCGATAAAACAAGTTTTAGGTCGCTAGCATGTATAGAAAAAAAGTTACTCACCCATCTCCACGAAACAAACAAACGGAATTCGACTCCGTGTTTTGAGCAATATCAGAACAAAGACGACCGTTTCCGGCGTAATTTGACGCGCTGAATGCGATAAAACAAGTTTTAGGTCGCTAGCATGTATAGAAAAAAAGTTACTCACCGATATCCACGAAACAAACAAACGGAATTCGACTCCGTGTTTTCAGCAATATCAGAACAAAGACGACCGTTTCCGGCGTAATTTGACGCGCTGAATGCGATAAAACAAGTTTTAGGTCGCTAGCATGTATAGAAAAAAAGTTACCAACCGATATCTGAAAAACAAACAAACGGACTTCGACTTCGTGTTTTAAGCAATATCAAAACAAAGACGACCGTTTCCGGCGTAATTTGACGCGCTGAATGCGATAAAACAAGTTTTAGGTCGCTAGCCTGTATAGAAAAAAAGTTACTCACCGATATCCACGAAACAAACAAACGGAATTCGACTCCGTGTTTTGAGCAATATCAGAACAAAGACGACCGTTTCCGGCGTAATTTGACCCGCTGAATGCGATAAAACAAGTTTTAGGTCGCTAGCATGTATAGAAAAAAAGTTACCAACCGATATCTGAAAAACAAACAAACGGACTTCGCTTTCGTGTTTTAAGCAATATCAAAACAAAGACGACCGTTTCCGGCGTAATTTGACGCGCTGAATGCGATAAAACAAGTTTTAGGTCGCTAGCATGTATAGAAAAAAAGTTACTCACCGATATCCACGAAACAAACAAACGGAATTCGACTCCGTGTTTTGAGCAATATCACAACAAAGACGACCGTTTCCGGCGTAATTTGACGCGCTGAATGTGATAAAACAAGTTTTAGGTCGCTAGCATGTATAGAAAAAAAGTTACTCACCAATATCCACGAAACAAACGAACGGAATTCGACTTCGTGTTTTAAGCAATATTAAAACAAAGACGACCGTTTCCGGCGTAATTTGACGCGCTGAATGCGATAAAACAAGTTTTAGGTCGCTAGCATGTATAGAAAAAAAGTTACTCACCGATATCCACAAAACAAACAAACGGAATTCGACTTCGTGTTTTAAGCAATATCAAAACAAAGACGACCGTTTCCGGCGTAATTTGACGCGCTGAATGCGATAAAACAAGTTTTAGGTCGCTAGCATGTATAGAAAAAAAGGAACTTACCGATATCCACGAAACAAACGAACGGAATTCGACTTCGTGTTTTAAGCAATATCGAAACAAAGACAACCGTTTCCGGCGTAATTTGACGCGCTGAATGCGATGAAACAAGTTTTAGGTCGCTAGCATGTATAGAAAAAAAGTTACCTACCGATATCTGAAAAACAAACAAACGGACTTCGACTTCGTGTTTCGAGCAATATCAAAACAAAGAGGGCCGTTTCCGGCGTAATTTGACGCGCTGAATGCGATAAAACAAGTTTTAGGTCGCTAGCACGTATAGAAAAAAAGGTACTCACCGATATCCACGAAACAAACGAACGGAATTCGACTTCGTGTTTTAAGCAATATCAAAACAAAGACGACCGTTTCCGGCGTAATTTGACGCGCTGAATGCGATAAAACAAGTTTTAGGTCGCTAGCATGTATAGAAAAAAAGTTACTCACCGATATCCACGAAACAAACAAACGGAATTCGACTCCGTGTTTTGAGCAATATCACAACAAAGACGACCGTTTCCGGCGTAATTTGACGCGCTGAATGTGATAAAACAAGTTTTAGGTCGCTAGCACGTATAGAAAAAAAGGTACTCACCGATATCCACGAAACAAACGAACGGAATTCGACTTCGTGTTTTAAGCAATATTAAAACAAAGACGACCGTTTCCGGCGTAATTTGACGCGCTGAATGCGATAAAACAAGTTTTAGGTCGCTAGCATGTATAGAAAAAAAGTTACTCACCGATATCCACGAAACAAACGAACGGAATTCGACTTCGTGTTTTAAGCAATATCAAAACTAAGACGACCGTTTCCGGCGTAATTTGACGCGCTGAATGCGATAAAACAAGTTTCAGGTCGCTAGCATGTATAGAAAAAAAGGAACTTACCGATATCCACGAAACAAACGAACGGAATTCGACTTCGTGTTTTAAGCAATATCGAAACAAAGACAACCGTTTCCGGCGTAATTTGACGCGCTGAATGCGATGAAACAAGTTTTAGGTCGCTAGCATGTATAGAAAAAAAGTTACCTACCGATATCTGAAAAACAAACAAACGGACTTCGACTTCGTGTTTCGAGCAATATCAAAACAAAGAGGGCCGTTTCCGGCGTAATTTGACGCGCTGAATGCGATAAAACAAGTTTTAGGTCGCTAGCACGTATAGAAAAAAAGGTACTCACCGATATCCACGAAACAAACGAACGGAATTCGACTTCGTGTTTTAAGCAATATCAAAACAAAGACGACCGTTTCCGGCGTAATTTGACGCGCTGAATGCGATAAAACAAGTTTTAGGTCGCTAGCATGTATAGAAAAAAAGTTACTCACCGATATCCACGAAACAAACAAACGGAATTCGACTCCGTGTTTTGAGCAATATCACAACAAAGACGACCGTTTCCGGCGTAATTTGACGCGCTGAATGTGATAAAACAAGTTTTAGGTCGCTAGCACGTATAGAAAAAAAGGTACTCACCGATATCCACGAAACAAACGAACGGAATTCGACTTCGTGTTTTAAGCAATATTAAAACAAAGACGACCGTTTCCGGCGTAATTTGACGCGCTGAATGCGATAAAACAAGTTTTAGGTCGCTAGCATGTATAGAAAAAAAGTTACTCACCGATATCCACGAAACAAACGAACGGAATTCGACTTCGTGTTTTAAGCAATATCAAAACAAAGACGACCGTTTCCGGCGTAATTCGACGCGCTGAATGCGATAAAACAAGTTTCAGGTCGCTAGCATGTATAGAAAAAAAAGAACTTACCGATATCCACGAAACAAACGAACGGAATTCGACTTCGTGTTTTAAGCAATATCAAAACAAAGACGACCGTTTCCGGCGTAATTTGACGCGCTGAATGCGATGAAACAAGTTTTAGGTCGCTAGCATGTATAGAAAAAAAGTCACCTACCGATATCTGAAAAACAAACAAACGGACTTCGACTTCGTGTTTTGAGCAATATTGAAACAACGACGGCCGTTTCCGGCGTAATTTGACGCGCTGAATGCGATAAAACAAGTTTTAGGTGGCTAGCATGTATAGAAAAAAAGTTACTCACCGATCTCCACAAAACAAACAAACGGAATTCGACTCCGTGTTTTGAGCAATATCAGAACAAAGACGACCGTTTCCGGCGTAATTTGACGCGCTGAATGCGATAAAACAAGTTTTAGGTCGCTAGCATGTATAGAAAGAAAGTTACTCACCGATATCCACGAAACAAACAAACGGAATTCGACTCCGTGTTTTCAGCAATATCAGAACAAAGACGACCGTTTCCGGCGTAATTTGACGCGCTGAATGCGATAAAACAAGTTTTAGGTCGCTAGCATGTATAGAAAAAAAGTTACCAACCGATATCTGAAAAACAAACAAACGGACTTCGACTTCGTGTTTTAAGCAATATCAAAACAAAGACGACCGTTTCCGGCGTAATTTGACGCGCTGAATGCGATAAAACAAGTTTTGGGTCGCTAGCATGTATAGAAAAAAAGTTACTCACCGATATCCACGAAACAAACAAACGGAATTCGACTCCGTGTTTTGAGCAATATCAGAACAAAGACGACCGTTTCCGGCGTAATTTGACCCGCTGAATGCGATAAAACAAGTTTTAGGTCGCTAGCATGTATAGAAAAAAAGTTACCAACCGATATCTGAAAAACAAACAAACGGACTTCGCTTCCGTGTTTTAAGCAATATCAAAACAAAGACGACCGTTTCCGGCGTAATTTGACGCGCTGAATGCGATAAAACAAGTTTTAGGTCGCTAGCATGTATAGAAAAAAAGTTACTCACCGATATCCACGAAACAAACAAACGGAATTCGACTCCGTGTTTTGAGCAATATCACAACAAAGACGACCGTTTCCGGCGTAATTTGACGCGCTGAATGCGATAAAACAAGTTTTAGGTCGCTAGCATGTATAGAAAAAAAGTTACTTACCAATATCCACGAAACAAACGAACGGAATTCGACTTCGTGTTTTAAGCAATATTAAAACAAAGACGACCGTTTCCGGCGTAATTTGACGCGCTGAATGCGATAAAACAAGTTTTAGGTCGCTAGCATGTATAGAAAAAAAGTTACTCACCGATATCCACGAAACAAACGAACGGAATTCGACTTCGTGTTTTTTCAGCAATATCAAAACAAAGACGACCGTTTCCGGCGTGATTTGACGCGCTGCATGCGATAAAACAAGTTTCAGGTCGCTGGCATGTATAGAAAAAAAGGAACTTACCGATATCTACGAAACAAACGAACGGAATTCGACTTCGTGTTTTGAGCAATATCAAAACAAAGACGACCGTTTCCGGCGTAATTTGACGCGCTGAATGCGATGAAACAAGTTTTAGGTCGCTAGCATGTATAGAAAAAAAGTCACCTACCGATATCTGAAAAACAAACAAACGGACTTCGACTTCGTGTTTTGAGCAATATTGAAACAACGACGGCCGTTTCCGGCGTAATTTGACGCGCTGAATGCGATAAAACAAGTTTTAGGTCGCTAGCATGTATAGAAAAAAAGTTACTCACCGATCTCCACGAAACAAACAAACGGAATTCGACTCCGTGTTTTGAGCAATATCAGAACAAAGACGACCGTTTCCGGCGTAATTTGACGCGCTGAATGCGATAAAACAAGTTTTAGGTCGCTAGCATGTATAGAAAAAAAGTTACTCACCGATATCCACGAAACAAACGAACGGAATTCGACTTCGTGTTTTAAGCAATATCAAAACAAAGACGACCGTTTCCGGCGTAATTTGACGCGCTGAATGCGATAAAACAAGTTTCAGGTCGCTAGCATGTATAGAAAAAAAGGAACTTACCGATATCCACGAAACAAACGAACGGAATTCGACTTCGTGTTTTAAGCAATATCAAAACAAAGACGACCGTTTCCGGCGTAATTTGACGCGCTGAATGCGATGAAACAAGTTTTAGGTCGCTAGCATGTATAGAAGAAAAGTTACCTACCGATATCTGAAAAACAAACAAACGGACTTCGACTTCGTGTTTCGAGCAATATCAAAACAAAGAGGGCCGTTTCCGGCGTAATTTGACGCGCCTAATGCGATAAAACAAGTTTTAGGTCGCTAGCATGTATAGAAAAAAAGGTACTCACCGATATCCACGAAACAAACGAACGGAATTCGACTTCGTGTTTTAAGCAATATCAAAACAAAGACGACCGTTTCCGGCGTAATTTGACGCGCTGAATGCGATAAAACAAGTTTTAGGTCGCTAGCATGTATAGAAAAAAAGTTACTCACCGATATCCACGAAACAAACAAACGGAATTCGACTCCGTGTTTTGAGCAATATCACAACAAAGACGACCGTTTCCGGCGTAATTTGACGCGCTGAATGTGATAAAACAAGTTTTAGGTCGCTAGCATGTATAGAAAAAAAGTTACTCACCAATATCCACGAAACAAACGAACGGAATTCGACTTCGTGTTTTAAGCAATATTAAAACAAAGACGACCGTTTCCGGCGTAATTTGACGCGCTGAATGCGATAAAACAAGTTTTAGGTCGCTAGCATGTATAGAAAAAAAGTTACTCACCGATATCCACGAAACAAACGAACGGAATTCGACTTCGTGTTTTAAGCAATATCAAAACAAAGACGACCGTTTCCGGCGTAATTTGACGCGCTGAATGCGATAAAACAAGTTTCAGGTCGCTAGCATGTATAGAAAAAAAGGAACTTACCGATATCCACGAAACAAACGAACGGAATTCGACTTCGTGTTTTAAGCAATATCAAAACAAAGACGACCGTTTCCGGCGTAATTTGACGCGCTGAATGCGATGAAACAAGTTTTAGGTCGCTAGCATGTATAGAAGAAAAGTTACCTACCGATATCTGAAAAACAAACAAACGGACTTCGACTTCGTGTTTCGAGCAATATCAAAACAAAGAGGGCCGTTTCCGGCGTAATTTGACGCGCCTAATGCGATAAAACAAGTTTTAGGTCGCTAGCATGTATAGAAAAAAAGGTACTCACCGATATCCACGAAACAAACGAACGGAATTCGACTTCGTGTTTTAAGCAATATCAAAACAAAGACGACCGTTTCCGGCGTAATTTGACGCGCTGAATGCGATAAAACAAGTTTTAGGTCGCTAGCATGTAGAGAAAAAAAGTTACTCACCGATCTCCACAAAACAAACAAACGGAATTCGACTCCGTGTTTTGAGCAATATCAGAACAAAGACGAACGTTTTCGGCGTAATTTGACGCGCTGAATGCGATGAAACAAGTTTTAGGGCGCTAGCATGTATAGAAAAAAAGTTACTAACCGATATCTGAAAAACAAACAAACGGACTCCGACTTCGTCTATCGAGCAATATCAGAACAAAGACGACCGCCTCCGGCGTAATTTGACGCGCTGAATGCGATGAAACAAGTTTTAGGTCGCTAGCATGTATAGAAAAAAAGTTACTAACCGATATCTGAAAAACAAACAAACGGACTCCGACTTCGTCTATCGAGCAATATCAGAACAAAGACGACCGTTTCCGGCGTAATTTGACGCGCTGAATGCGATGAAACGAGTTTTAGGTCGCTAGCATGTATAGAAAAAAAGTTACTCACCGATATCCACGAAACAAACAAACGGAATTCGACTCCGTGTTTTAAGCAATATCAGAACAAAGACGACCGTTTCCGGCGTAATTTGACGCGCTGAATGCGATGAAACAAGTTTTAGGTCGCTAGCATGTATAGAAAAAAAGTTACTTACCAATATCTGAAAAACAAACAAACGGACTTCGACTTCGTGTTTCAAGCAATATCAAAACAAAGACGGCCGTGTCCGGCGTAATTTGACGCGCTGAATGCGATAAAACAAGTTTTAGGTCGCTAGCATGTATAGAAAAAAAGTTACTCACCGATATCCACGAAACAAACGAACGAAATTCGACTTCGTGTTTTGAGCAATATCAAAACAAAGACGACCGTTTCCGGCGTAATTTGACGCGCTGAATGCGATGAAACAAGTTTCAGGTCGCTAGCATGTATAGAAAAAAAGGTACTCACCGATATCCACGAAACAAACGAACGGAATTCGACTTTGTGTTTTAAGCAATATCAAAACAAAGACGGCCGTTTCCGGCGTAATTTGACGCGCTGAATGTGATAAAACAAGTTTCAGGTCGCTAGCATGTATAGAAAAAAAGTTACTAACCAATATCTGAAAAACAAACAAACGGACTTCGACTTCGTGTTTCGAGCAATATCAAAACGAAGACGGTCGTTTCCGGCGTAATTTGACGCGCTAAATGCGATGAAACAAGTTTTAGGTCGCTAGCATGTATAGAAAAAAAGTTACTCAATGATATCCACGAAACAAACAAACGGAATTCGACTCCGTGTTTTGAGCAATATCAGAACAAAGACGACCGTTTCCGGCGTAATTTGACGCGCTGAATGCGATGAAACAAGTTTTAGGGCGCTAGCATGTATAGAAAAAAAGTTACTAACCGATATCTGAAAAACAAACAAACGGACTCCGACTTCGTCTATCGAGCAATATCAGAACAAAGACGACCGTTACCGGCGTAATTTGACGCGCTGAATGCGATGAAACGAGTTTTAGGTCGCTAGCATGTATAGAAAAAAAGTTACTCACCAATATCTGAAAAACAAACAAACGGACTCCGACTTCGTCTATCGAGCAATATCAGAACAAAGACGACCGTTTCCGGCGTAATTTGACGGGCTGAATGCGATAAAACAAGTTTTAGGTCACTAGCATGTATAAAAAAAAGTTACTAACCGATATCTGAAAAACAAACAAACGGACTTCGACTTCGTGTTTCGAGCAATATCAAAACAAAGACGGCCGTTTTCGGCGTAATTTGACGCGCTGAATGCGATAAAACAAGTTTTAGGTCGCTAGCATGTATAGAAAAAAAGTTACTCACCGATATCCACGAAACAAACGAACGAAATTCGACTTCGTGTTTTGAGCAATATCAAAACAAAGACGACCGTTTCCGGCGTAATTTGACGGGCTAAATGCGATGAAACAAGTTTTAGGTCGCTAGCATGTATAGAAAAAAAGTTACTCACCGATATCCACGAAACAAACAAACGGAATTCGACACCGTGTTTTGAGCAATATCAGAACAAAGACGACCGTCTCCGGCGTAATTTGACGCGCTGAATGCGATCAAACAAGTTTTAGGTCGCTAGCATGTATAGAAAAAAAGTTACTAACCGATATCTGAAAAACAAACAAACGGACTCCGACTTCGTCTATTGAGCAATATCAGAACAAAGACGACCGTTTCCGGCGTAATTTGACGCGCTGAATGCGATGAAACGAGTTTTAGGTCGCTAGCATGTATAGAAAAAAAGTTACTCACCGATATCCACGAAACAAACAAACGGAATTCGACTCCGTGTTTTGAGCAATATCAGAACAAAGACGACCGTTTCCGGCGTAATTTGACGCGCTGAATGCGATGAAACAAGTTTTAGGTCGCTAGCATGTATAGAAAAAAAGTTACTTACCAATATCTGAAAAACAAACAAACGGACTTCGACTTCGTGTTTCGAGCAATATCAAAACAAAGACGGCCGTGTCCGGCGTAATTTGACGCGCTGAATGCGATAAAACAAGTTTTAGGTCGCTAGCATGTATAGAAAAAAAGTTACTCACCGATATCCACGAAACAAACGAACGAAATTCGACTTCGTGTTTTGAGCAATATCAAAACAAAGACGACCGTTTCCGGCGTAATTTGACGCGCTGAATGCGATAAAACAAGTTTCAGGTCGCTAGCATGTATAGAAAAAAAGGTACTCACCGATATCCACGAAACAAACGAACGGAATTCGACTTTGTGTTTTAAGCAATATCAAAACAAAGACGGCCGTTTCCGGCGTAATTTGACGCGCTGAATGCGATAAAACAAGTTTTAGGTCGCTAGCATGTATAGAAAAAAAGTTACTAACCAATATCTGAAAAACAAACAAACGGACTTCGACTTCGTGTTTCGAGCAATATCAAAACGAAGACGGTCGTTTCCGGCGTAATTTGACGCGCTGAATGCGATGAAACAAGTTTTAGGTCGCTAGCATGTATAGAAAAAAAGTTACTCACCGATATCCACGAAACAAACAAACGGAATTCGACTCCGTGTTTTGAGCAATATCAGAACAAAGACGACCGTTTCCGGCGTAATTTGACGCGCTGAATGCGATGAAACAAGTTTTAGGGCGCTAGCATGTATAGAAAAAAAGTTACTAACCGATATCTGAAAAACAAACAAACGGACTCCGACTTCGTCTATCAAGCAATATCAAAACAAAGACGACCGTTTCCGGCGTAATTTGACGGGCTGAATGCGATAAAACAAGTTTTAGGTCACTAGCATGTATAAAAAAAAAGTTACTCACCGATATCCACGAAACAAACGAACGAAATTCGACTTCGTGTTTTGAGCAATATCAAAACAAAGACGACCGTTTCCGGCGTAATTTGACGGGCTAAATGCGATGAAACAAGTTTTAGGTCGCTAGCATGTATAGAAAAAAAGTTACTCACCGATATCCACGAAACAAACAAACGGAATTCGACTCCGTGTTTTGAGCAATATCAGAACAAAGACGACCGTTTCCGGCGTAATTTGACGCGCTGAATGCGATGAAACGAGTTTTAGGTCGCTAGCATGTATAGAAAAAAAGTTACTCACCAATATCTGAAAAACAAACAAACGGACTCCGACTTCGTCTATCGAGCAATATCAGAACAAAGACGACCGTTTCCGGCGTAATTTGACGGGCTGAATGCGATAAAACAAGTTTTAGGTCACTAGCATGTATCAAAAAAAAGTTACTGACCGATATCTGAAAAACAAACAAACGGACTTCGACTTCGTGTTTCGAGCAATATCAAAACAAAGACGGCCGTTTTCGGCGTAATTTGACGCGCTGAATGCGATAAAACAAGTTTTAGGTCGCTAGCATGTATAGAAAAAAAGTTACTCACCGATATCCACGAAACAAACAAACAAAATTCGACTTCGTGTTTTGAGCAATATCAAAACAAAGACGACCGTTTCCGGCGTAATTTGACGGGCTAAATGCGATGAAACAAGTTTTAGGTCGCTAGCATGTATAGAAAAAAAGTTACTCACCGATATCCACGAAACAAACAAACGGAATTCGACTCCGTGTTTTGAGCAATATCAGAACAAAGACGACCGTTTCCGGCGTAATTTGACGCGCTGAATGCGATGAAACAAGTTTTAGGTCGCTAGCATGTATAGAAAAAAAGTTACTAACCGATATCTGAAAAACAAACAAACGGACTCCGACTTCGTCTATCGAGCAATATCAGAACAAAGACGACCGTTTCCGGCGTAATTTGACGCGCTGAATGCGATAAAACGAGTTTTAGGTCGCTAGCATGTATAGAAAAAAAGTTACTCACCGATATCCACGAAACAAACAAACGGAATTCGACTCCGTGTTTTGAGCAATATCAGAACAAAGACGACCGTTTCCGGCGTAATTTGACGCGCTGAATGCGATAAAACAAGTTTCAGGTCGCTAGCATGTATAGAAAAAAAGTTACTCACCGATATCCACGAAACAAACGAACGGAATTCGACTTTGTGTTTTAAGCAATATCAAAACGAAGACGGCCGTTTCCGGCGTAATTTGACGCGCTGAATGCGATAAAACAAGTTTTAGGTCGCTAGCATGTATAGAAAAAAAGTTACTAACCAATATCTGAAAAACAAACAAACGGACTTCGACTTCGTGTTTCGAGCAATATCAAAACGAAGACGGTCGTTTTCGGCGTAATTTGACGCGCTGAATGCGATGAAACAAGTTTTAGGTCGCTAGCATGTATAGAAAAAAAGTTACTCACCGATATCCACGAAACAAACGAACGAAATTCGACTTCGTGTTTTGAGCAATATCAAAACAAAGACGACCGTTTCCGGCGTAATTTGACGCGCTGAATGCGATGAAACAAGTTTCAGGTCGCTAGCATGTATAGAAAAAAAGTTACTCACCGATATCCACGAAACAAACAAACGGAATTCGACTCCGTGTTTTGAGCAATATCAGAACAAAGACGACCGTTTCCGGCGTAATTTGACGCGCTGAATGCGATGAAACAAGTTTTAGGTCGCTAGCATGTATAGAAAAAAAGTTACAACCGATATCTGAAAAACAAACAAACGGACTCCGACTTCGTCTATCGAGCAATATCAGAACAAAGACGACCGTTACCGGCGTGATCTGACGCGCTGAATGCGATGAAACGAGTTTTAGGTCGCTAGCATGTATAGAAAAAAAGTTACTCACCAATATCTGAAAAACAAACAGACGGACTCCGACTTCGTCTATCGAGCAATATCAGAACAAAGACGACCGTTTCCGGCGTAATTTGACGGGCTGAATGCGATAAAACAAGTTTTAGGTCACTAGCATGTATAAAAAAAAAGTTACTAACCGATATCTGAAAATCAAACAAACGGACTTCGACTTCGTGTCTCGAGCAATATCAAAACAAAGACGGCCGTTTTCGGCGTAATTTGACGCGCTGAATGCGATAAAACAAGTTTTAGGTCGCTAGCATGTATAAAAAAAAAGTTACTTACCGATATCCACGAAACAAACGAACGAAATTCGACTTCGTGTTTTGAGCAATATCAAAACAAAGACGACCGTTTCCGGCGTAATTTGACGGGCTGAATGCGATAAAACAAGTTTTAGGTCACTAGCATGTATAGAAAAAAAGTTACTAACCAATATCTGAAAAACAAACAAACGGACTTCGACTTCGTGTTTCGAGCAATATCAAAACGAAGACGGTCGTTTTCGGCGTAATTTGACGCGCTGAATGCGATGAAACAAGTTTTAGGTCGCTAGCATGTATAGAAAAAAAGTTACTAACCAATATCTGAAAAACAAACAAACGGACTTCGACTTCGTGTTTCGAGCAATATCAAAACGAAGACGGTCGTTTCCGGCGTAATTTGACGCGCTGAATGCGATGAAACAAGTTTTAGGTCGCTAGCATGTATAGAAAAAAAGTTACTCACCGATATCCACGAAACAAACAAACGGAATTCGACTCCGTGTTTTGAGCAATATCAGAACAAAGACGACCGTTTCCGGCGTGATTTGACGCGCTGAATGCGATGAAACAAGTTTTAGGGCGCTAGCATGTATAGAAAAAAAGTTACTAACCGATATCTGAAAAACAAACAAACGGACTCCGACTTTGTCTATCGAGCAATATCAGAACAAAGACGACCGTTTCCGGCGTAATTTAACGGGCTGAATGCGATGAAACAAGTTTTAGGTCACTAGCATGTATAAAAAAAAAGTTACTAACCGATATCTGAAAAACAAACAAACGGACTTCGACTTCGTGTTTCGAGCAATATCAAAACAAGGACGGCCGTTTTCGGCGTAATTTGACGCGCTGAATGCGATAAAACAAGTTTTAGGTCGCTAGCATGTATAGAAAAAAAGTTACTCACCGATATCCACGAAACAAACGAACGAAATTCGACTTCGTGTTTTGAGCAATATCAAAACAAAGACGACCGTTTCCGGCGTAATTTGACGGGCTAAATGCGATGAAACAAGTTTTAGGTCGCTAGCATGTATAGATAAAAAGTTACTCACCGATATCCACGAAACAAACAAACGGAATTCGACTCCGTGTTTTGAGCAATATCAGAACAAAGACGACCGTTTCCGGCGTAATTTGACGCGCTGAATGCGATGAAACAAGTTTTAGGTCGCTAGCATGTATAGAAAAAAAGTTACTCACCGATATCCACGAAACAAACGAACGAAATTCGACTTCGTGTTTTGAGCAATATCAAAACAAAGACGACCGTTTCCGGCGTAATTTGACGCGCTGAATGCGATAAAACAAGTTTCAGGTCGCTAGCATGTATAGAAAAAAAGTTACTCACCGATATCCACGAAACAAACGAACGGAATTCGACTTTGTGTTTTAAGCAATATCAAAACAAAGACGGCCGTTTCCGGCGTAATTTGACGCGCTGAATGCGATAAAACAAGTTTTAGGTCGCTAGCGTGTATAGAAAAAAAGTTACTAACCAATATCTGAAAAACAAACAAACGGACTTCGACTTCGTGTTTCGAGCAATATCAAAACGAAGACGGTCGTTTTCGGCGTAATTTGACGCGCTGAATGCGATGAAACAAGTTTTAGGTCGCTAGCATGTATAGAAAAAAAGTTACTCACCGATATCCACGAAACAAACGAACGAAATTCGACTTCGTGTTTTGAGCAATATCAAAACAAAGACGACCGTTTCCGGCGTAATTTGACGGGCTAAATGCGATGAAACAAGTTTTAGGTCGCTAGCATGTATAGAAAAAAAGTTACTCACCGATATCCACAAAACAAACAAACGGAATTCGACTCCGTGTTTTGAGCAATATCAGAACAAAGACGACCGTTTCCGGCGTAATTTGACGCGCTGAATGCGATGAAACAAGTTTTAGGTCGCTAGCATGTATAGAAAAAAAGTTACCAACCGATATCTGAAAAACAAACAAACGGACTCCGACTTCGTCTATCGAGCAATATCAGAACAAAGACGACCGTTACCGGCGTAATTTGACGCGCTGAATGCGATGAAACGAGTTTTAGGTCGCTAGCATGTATAGAAAAAAAGTTACTCACCAATATCTGAAAAACAAACAAACGGACTCCGACTTCGTCTATCGAGCAATATCAGAACAAAGACGACCGTTTCCGGCGTAATTTGACGCGCTGAATGTGATAAAACAAGTTTTAGGTCGCTAGCATGTATAGAAAAAAAGTTACTAACCAATATCTGAAAAACAAACAAACGGACTTCGACTTCGTGTTTCGAGCAATATCAAAACGAAGACGGTCGTTTCCGGCGTAATTTGACGCGCTAAATGCGATGAAACAAGTTTTAGGTCGCTAGCATGTATAGAAAAAAAGTTACTCAATGATATCCACGAAACAAACAAACGGAATTCGACTCCGTGTTTTGAGCAATATCAGAACAAAGACGACCGTTTCCGGCGTAATTTGACGCGCTGAATGCGATGAAACAAGTTTTAGGTCGCTAGCATGTATAGAAAAAAAGTTACTCACCGATATCCACGAAACAAACAAACGGAATTCGACTCCGTGTTTTGAGCAATATCAGAACAAAGACGAACGTTTTCGGCGTAATTTGACGCGCTGAATGCGATGAAACAAGTTTTAGGGCGCTAGCATGTATAGAAAAAAAGTTACTCACCGATATCCACGAAACAAACAAACGGAATTCGACTCCGTGTTTTGAGCAATATCAGAACAAAGACGAACGTTTTCGGCGTAATTTGACGCGCTGAATGCGATGAAACAAGTTTTAGGGCGCTAGCATGTATAGAAAAAAAGTTACTGACCGATATCTGAAAAACAAACAAACGGACTCCGACTTCGTCTATCGAGCAATATCAGAACAAAGACGACCGCCTCCGGCGTAATTTGACGCGCTGAATGCGATGAAACAAGTTTTAGGTCGCTAGCATGTATAGAAAAAAAGTTACTAACCGATATCTGAAAAACAAACAAACGGACTCCGACTTCGTCTATCGAGCAATATCAGAACAAAGACGACCGTTTCCGGCGTAATTTGACGCGCTGAATGCGATGAAACGAGTTTTAGGTCGCTAGCATGTATAGAAAAAAAGTTACTCACCGATATCCACGAAACAAACAAACGGAATTCGACTCCGTGTTTTAAGCAATATCAGAACAAAGACGACCGTTTCCGGCGTAATTTGACGCGCTGAATGCGATGAAACAAGTTTTAGGTCGCTAGCATGTATAGAAAAAAAGTTACTTACCAATATCTGAAAAACAAACAAACGGACTTCGACTTCGTGTTTCGAGCAATATCAAAACAAAGACGGCCGTGTCCGGCGTAATTTGACGCGCTGAATGCGATAAAACAAGTTTTAGGTCGCTAGCATGTATAGAAAAAAAGTTACTCACCGATATCCACGAAACAAACGAACGAAATTCGACTTCGTGTTTTGAGCAATATCAAAACAAAGACGACCGTTTCCGGCGTAATTTGACGCGCTGAATGCGATGAAACAAGTTTCAGGTCGCTAGCATGTATAGAAAAAAAGGCACTCACCGATATCCACGAAACAAACGAACGGAATTCGACTTTGTGTTTTAAGCAATATCAAAACAAAGACGGCCGTTTCCGGCGTAATTTGACGCGCTGAATGTGATAAAACAAGTTTTAGGTCGCTAGCATGTATAGAAAAAAAGTTACTAACCAATATCTGAAAAACAAACAAACGGACTTCGACTTCGTGTTTCGAGCAATATCAAAACGAAGACGGTCGTTTCCGGCGTAATTTGACGCGCTAAATGCGATGAAACAAGTTTTAGGTCGCTAGCATGTATAGAAAAAAAGTTACTCAATGATATCCACGAAACAAACAAACGGAATTCGACTCCGTGTTTTGAGCAATATCAGAACAAAGACGACCGTTTCCGGCGTAATTTGACGCGCTGAATGCGATGAAACAAGTTTTAGGGCGCTAGCATGTATAGAAAAAAAGTTACTAACCGATATCTGAAAAACAAACAAACGGACTCCGACTTCGTCTATCGAGCAATATCAGAACAAAGACGACCGTTACCGGCGTAATTTGACGCGCTGAATGCGATGAAACGAGTTTTAGGTCGCTAGCATGTATAGAAAAAAAGTTACTCACCAATATCTGAAAAACAAACAAACGGACTCCGACTTCGTCTATCGAGCAATATCAGAACAAAGACGACCGTTTCCGGCGTAATTTGACGGGCTGAATGCGATAAAACAAGTTTTAGGTCACTAGCATGTATAAAAAAAAGTTACTAACCGATATCTGAAAAACAAACAAACGGACTTCGACTTCGTGTTTCGAGCAATATCAAAACAAAGACGGCCGTTTTCGGCGTAATTTGACGCGCTGAATGCGATAAAACAAGTTTTAGGTCGCTAGCATGTATAGAAAAAAAGTTACTCACCGATATCCACGAAACAAACGAACGAAATTCGACTTCGTGTTTTGAGCAATATCAAAACAAAGACGACCGTTTCCGGCGTAATTTGACGGGCTAAATGCGATGAAACAAGTTTTAGGTCGCTAGCATGTATAGAAAAAAAGTTACTCACCGATATCCACGAAACAAACAAACGGAATTCGACACCGTGTTTTGAGCAATATCAGAACAAAGACGACCGTCTCCGGCGTAATTTGACGCGCTGAATGCGATCAAACAAGTTTTAGGTCGCTAGCATGTATAGAAAAAAAGTTACTAACCGATATCTGAAAAACAAACAAACGGACTCCGACTTCGTCTATTGAGCAATATCAGAACAAAGACGACCGTTTCCGGCGTAATTTGACGCGCTGAATGCGATGAAACGAGTTTTAGGTCGCTAGCATGTATAGAAAAAAAGTTACTCACCGATATCCACGAAACAAACAAACGGAATTCGACTTCGTGTTTTAAGCAATATTAGAACAAAGACGACCGTTTCCGGCGTAATTTGACGCGCTGAATGCGATAAAACAAGTTTTAGGTCGCTAGCATGTATAGAAAAAAAGTTACTCACCGATATCCACGAAACAAACGAACGGAATTCGACTTCGTGTTTTAAGCAATATCAAAACAAAGACGACCGTTTCCGGCGTAATTTGACGCGCTGAATGCGATAAAACAAGTTTCAGGTCGCTAGCATGTATAGAAAAAAAGGAACTTACCGATATCCACGAAACAAACGAACGGAATTCGACTTCGTGTTTTAAGCAATATCAAAACAAAGACGACCGTTTCCGGCGTAATTTGACGCGCTGAATGCGATGAAACAAGTTTTAGGTCGCTAGCATGTATAGAAGAAAAGTTACCTACCGATATCTGAAAAACAAACAAACGGACTTCGACTTCGTGTTTCGAGCAATATCAAAACAAAGAGGGCCGTTTCCGGCGTAATTTGACGCGCCTAATGCGATAAAACAAGTTTTAGGTCGCTAGCATGTATAGAAAAAAAGGTACTCACCGATATCCACGAAACAAACGAACGGAATTCGACTTCGTGTTTTAAGCAATATCAAAACAAAGACGACCGTTTCCGGCGTAATTTGACGCGCTGAATGCGATAAAACAAGTTTTAGGTCGCTAGCATGTATAGAAAAAAAGTTACTCACCGATATCCACGAAACAAACAAACGGAATTCGACTCCGTGTTTTGAGCAATATCACAACAAAGACGACCGTTTCCGGCGTAATTTGACGCGCTGAATGTGATAAAACAAGTTTTAGGTCGCTAGCATGTATAGAAAAAAAGTTACTCACCAATATCCACGAAACAAACGAACGGAATTCGACTTCGTGTTTTAAGCAATATTAAAACAAAGACGACCGTTTCCGGCGTAATTTGACGCGCTGAATGCGATAAAACAAGTTTTAGGTCGCTAGCATGTATAGAAAAAAAGTTACTCACCGATATCCACGAAACAAACGAACGGAATTCGACTTCGTGTTTTAAGCAATATCAAAACAAAGACGACCGTTTCCGGCGTAATTTGACGCGCTGAATGCGATAAAACAAGTTTCAGGTCGCTAGCATGTATAGAAAAAAAGGAACTTACCGATATCCACGAAACAAACGAACGGAATTCGACTTCGTGTTTTAAGCAATATCAAAACAAAGACGACCGTTTCCGGCGTAATTTGACGCGCTGAATGCGATGAAACAAGTTTTAGGTCGCTAGCATGTATAGAAGAAAAGTTACCTACCGATATCTGAAAAACAAACAAACGGACTTCGACTTCGTGTTTCGAGCAATATCAAAACAAAGAGGGCCGTTTCCGGCGTAATTTGACGCGCCTAATGCGATAAAACAAGTTTTAGGTCGCTAGCATGTATAGAAAAAAAGGTACTCACCGATATCCACGAAACAAACGAACGGAATTCGACTTCGTGTTTTAAGCAATATCAAAACAAAGACGACCGTTTCCGGCGTAATTTGACGCGCTGAATGCGATAAAACAAGTTTTAGGTCGCTAGCATGTAGAGAAAAAAAGTTACTCACCGATCTCCACAAAACAAACAAACGGAATTCGACTCCGTGTTTTGAGCAATATCAGAACAAAGACGAACGTTTTCGGCGTAATTTGACGCGCTGAATGCGATGAAACAAGTTTTAGGGCGCTAGCATGTATAGAAAAAAAGTTACTAACCGATATCTGAAAAACAAACAAACGGACTCCGACTTCGTCTATCGAGCAATATCAGAACAAAGACGACCGCCTCCGGCGTAATTTGACGCGCTGAATGCGATGAAACAAGTTTTAGGTCGCTAGCATGTATAGAAAAAAAGTTACTAACCGATATCTGAAAAACAAACAAACGGACTCCGACTTCGTCTATCGAGCAATATCAGAACAAAGACGACCGTTTCCGGCGTAATTTGACGCGCTGAATGCGATGAAACGAGTTTTAGGTCGCTAGCATGTATAGAAAAAAAGTTACTCACCGATATCCACGAAACAAACAAACGGAATTCGACTCCGTGTTTTAAGCAATATCAGAACAAAGACGACCGTTTCCGGCGTAATTTGACGCGCTGAATGCGATGAAACAAGTTTTAGGTCGCTAGCATGTATAGAAAAAAAGTTACTTACCAATATCTGAAAAACAAACAAACGGACTTCGACTTCGTGTTTCGAGCAATATCAAAACAAAGACGGCCGTGTCCGGCGTAATTTGACGCGCTGAATGCGATAAAACAAGTTTTAGGTCGCTAGCATGTATAGAAAAAAAGTTACTCACCGATATCCACGAAACAAACGAACGAAATTCGACTTCGTGTTTTGAGCAATATCAAAACAAAGACGACCGTTTCCGGCGTAATTTGACGCGCTGAATGCGATGAAACAAGTTTCAGGTCGCTAGCATGTATAGAAAAAAAGGTACTCACCGATATCCACGAAACAAACGAACGGAATTCGACTTTGTGTTTTAAGCAATATCAAAACAAAGACGGCCGTTTCCGGCGTAATTTGACGCGCTGAATGTGATAAAACAAGTTTTAGGTCGCTAGCATGTATAGAAAAAAAGTTACTAACCAATATCTGAAAAACAAACAAACGGACTTCGACTTCGTGTTTCGAGCAATATCAAAACGAAGACGGTCGTTTCCGGCGTAATTTGACGCGCTAAATGCGATGAAACAAGTTTTAGGTCGCTAGCATGTATAGAAAAAAAGTTACTCAATGATATCCACGAAACAAACAAACGGAATTCGACTCCGTGTTTTGAGCAATATCAGAACAAAGACGACCGTTTCCGGCGTAATTTGACGCGCTGAATGCGATGAAACAAGTTTTAGGGCGCTAGCATGTATAGAAAAAAAGTTACTAACCGATATCTGAAAAACAAACAAACGGACTCCGACTTCGTCTATCGAGCAATATCAGAACAAAGACGACCGTTACCGGCGTAATTTGACGCGCTGAATGCGATGAAACGAGTTTTAGGTCGCTAGCATGTATAGAAAAAAAGTTACTCACCAATATCTGAAAAACAAACAAACGGACTCCGACTTCGTCTATCGAGCAATATCAGAACAAAGACGACCGTTTCCGGCGTAATTTGACGGGCTGAATGCGATAAAACAAGTTTTAGGTCACTAGCATGTATAAAAAAAAGTTACTAACCGATATCTGAAAAACAAACAAACGGACTTCGACTTCGTGTTTCGAGCAATATCAAAACAAAGACGGCCGTTTTCGGCGTAATTTGACGCGCTGAATGCGATAAAACAAGTTTTAGGTCGCTAGCATGTATAGAAAAAAAGTTACTCACCGATATCCACGAAACAAACGAACGAAATTCGACTTCGTGTTTTGAGCAATATCAAAACAAAGACGACCGTTTCCGGCGTAATTTGACGGGCTAAATGCGATGAAACAAGTTTTAGGTCGCTAGCATGTATAGAAAAAAAGTTACTCACCGATATCCACGAAACAAACAAACGGAATTCGACACCGTGTTTTGAGCAATATCAGAACAAAGACGACCGTCTCCGGCGTAATTTGACGCGCTGAATGCGATCAAACAAGTTTTAGGTCGCTAGCATGTATAGAAAAAAAGTTACTAACCGATATCTGAAAAACAAACAAACGGACTCCGACTTCGTCTATTGAGCAATATCAGAACAAAGACGACCGTTTCCGGCGTAATTTGACGCGCTGAATGCGATGAAACGAGTTTTAGGTCGCTAGCATGTATAGAAAAAAAGTTACTCACCGATATCCACGAAACAAACAAACGGAATTCGACTCCGTGTTTTGAGCAATATCAGAACAAAGACGACCGTTTCCGGCGTAATTTGACGCGCTGAATGCGATGAAACAAGTTTTAGGTCGCTAGCATGTATAGAAAAAAAGTTACTTACCAATATCTGAAAAACAAACAAACGGACTTCGACTTCGTGTTTCGAGCAATATCAAAACAAAGACGGCCGTGTCCGGCGTAATTTGACGCGCTGAATGCGATAAAACAAGTTTTAGGTCGCTAGCATGTATAGAAAAAAAGTTACTCACCGATATCCACGAAACAAACGAACGAAATTCGACTTCGTGTTTTGAGCAATATCAAAACAAAGACGACCGTTTCCGGCGTAATTTGACGCGCTGAATGCGATAAAACAAGTTTCAGGTCGCTAGCATGTATAGAAAAAAAGGTACTCACCGATATCCACGAAACAAACGAACGGAATTCGACTTTGTGTTTTAAGCAATATCAAAACAAAGACGGCCGTTTCCGGCGTAATTTGACGCGCTGAATGCGATAAAACAAGTTTTAGGTCGCTAGCATGTATAGAAAAAAAGTTACTAACCAATATCTGAAAAACAAACAAACGGACTTCGACTTCGTGTTTCGAGCAATATCAAAACGAAGACGGTCGTTTCCGGCGTAATTTGACGCGCTGAATGCGATGAAACAAGTTTTAGGTCGCTAGCATGTATAGAAAAAAAGTTACTCACCGATATCCACGAAACAAACAAACGGAATTCGACTCCGTGTTTTGAGCAATATCAGAACAAAGACGACCGTTTCCGGCGTAATTTGACGCGCTGAATGCGATGAAACAAGTTTTAGGGCGCTAGCATGTATAGAAAAAAAGTTACTAACCGATATCTGAAAAACAAACAAACGGACTCCGACTTCGTCTATCAAGCAATATCAAAACAAAGACGACCGTTTCCGGCGTAATTTGACGGGCTGAATGCGATAAAACAAGTTTTAGGTCACTAGCATGTATAAAAAAAAAGTTACTCACCGATATCCACGAAACAAACGAACGAAATTCGACTTCGTGTTTTGAGCAATATCAAAACAAAGACGACCGTTTCCGGCGTAATTTGACGGGCTAAATGCGATGAAACAAGTTTTAGGTCGCTAGCATGTATAGAAAAAAAGTTACTCACCGATATCCACGAAACAAACGAACGGAATTCGACTTCGTGTTTTAAGCAATATCAAAACAAAGACGACCGTTTCCGGCGTAATTTGACGCGCTGAATGCGATAAAACAAGTTTCAGGTCGCTAGCATGTATAGAAAAAAAGGAACTTACCGATATCCACGAAACAAACGAACGGAATTCGACTTCGTGTTTTAAGCAATATCAAAACAAAGACGACCGTTTCCGGCGTAATTTGACGCGCTGAATGCGATGAAACAAGTTTTAGGTCGCTAGCATGTATAGAAGAAAAGTTACCTACCGATATCTGAAAAACAAACAAACGGACTTCGACTTCGTGTTTCGAGCAATATCAAAACAAAGAGGGCCGTTTCCGGCGTAATTTGACGCGCCTAATGCGATAAAACAAGTTTTAGGTCGCTAGCATGTATAGAAAAAAAGGTACTCACCGATATCCACGAAACAAACGAACGGAATTCGACTTCGTGTTTTAAGCAATATCAAAACAAAGACGACCGTTTCCGGCGTAATTTGACGCGCTGAATGCGATAAAACAAGTTTTAGGTCGCTAGCATGTATAGAAAAAAAGTTACTCACCGATATCCACGAAACAAACAAACGGAATTCGACTCCGTGTTTTGAGCAATATCACAACAAAGACGACCGTTTCCGGCGTAATTTGACGCGCTGAATGTGATAAAACAAGTTTTAGGTCGCTAGCATGTATAGAAAAAAAGTTACTCACCAATATCCACGAAACAAACGAACGGAATTCGACTTCGTGTTTTAAGCAATATTAAAACAAAGACGACCGTTTCCGGCGTAATTTGACGCGCTGAATGCGATAAAACAAGTTTTAGGTCGCTAGCATGTATAGAAAAAAAGTTACTCACCGATATCCACGAAACAAACGAACGGAATTCGACTTCGTGTTTTAAGCAATATCAAAACAAAGACGACCGTTTCCGGCGTAATTTGACGCGCTGAATGCGATAAAACAAGTTTCAGGTCGCTAGCATGTATAGAAAAAAAGGAACTTACCGATATCCACGAAACAAACGAACGGAATTCGACTTCGTGTTTTAAGCAATATCAAAACAAAGACGACCGTTTCCGGCGTAATTTGACGCGCTGAATGCGATGAAACAAGTTTTAGGTCGCTAGCATGTATAGAAGAAAAGTTACCTACCGATATCTGAAAAACAAACAAACGGACTTCGACTTCGTGTTTCGAGCAATATCAAAACAAAGAGGGCCGTTTCCGGCGTAATTTGACGCGCCTAATGCGATAAAACAAGTTTTAGGTCGCTAGCATGTATAGAAAAAAAGGTACTCACCGATATCCACGAAACAAACGAACGGAATTCGACTTCGTGTTTTAAGCAATATCAAAACAAAGACGACCGTTTCCGGCGTAATTTGACGCGCTGAATGCGATAAAACAAGTTTTAGGTCGCTAGCATGTAGAGAAAAAAAGTTACTCACCGATCTCCACAAAACAAACAAACGGAATTCGACTCCGTGTTTTGAGCAATATCAGAACAAAGACGAACGTTTTCGGCGTAATTTGACGCGCTGAATGCGATGAAACAAGTTTTAGGGCGCTAGCATGTATAGAAAAAAAGTTACTAACCGATATCTGAAAAACAAACAAACGGACTCCGACTTCGTCTATCGAGCAATATCAGAACAAAGACGACCGCCTCCGGCGTAATTTGACGCGCTGAATGCGATGAAACAAGTTTTAGGTCGCTAGCATGTATAGAAAAAAAGTTACTAACCGATATCTGAAAAACAAACAAACGGACTCCGACTTCGTCTATCGAGCAATATCAGAACAAAGACGACCGTTTCCGGCGTAATTTGACGCGCTGAATGCGATGAAACGAGTTTTAGGTCGCTAGCATGTATAGAAAAAAAGTTACTCACCGATATCCACGAAACAAACAAACGGAATTCGACTCCGTGTTTTAAGCAATATCAGAACAAAGACGACCGTTTCCGGCGTAATTTGACGCGCTGAATGCGATGAAACAAGTTTTAGGTCGCTAGCATGTATAGAAAAAAAGTTACTTACCAATATCTGAAAAACAAACAAACGGACTTCGACTTCGTGTTTCGAGCAATATCAAAACAAAGACGGCCGTGTCCGGCGTAATTTGACGCGCTGAATGCGATAAAACAAGTTTTAGGTCGCTAGCATGTATAGAAAAAAAGTTACTCACCGATATCCACGAAACAAACGAACGAAATTCGACTTCGTGTTTTGAGCAATATCAAAACAAAGACGACCGTTTCCGGCGTAATTTGACGCGCTGAATGCGATGAAACAAGTTTCAGGTCGCTAGCATGTATAGAAAAAAAGGTACTCACCGATATCCACGAAACAAACGAACGGAATTCGACTTTGTGTTTTAAGCAATATCAAAACAAAGACGGCCGTTTCCGGCGTAATTTGACGCGCTGAATGTGATAAAACAAGTTTTAGGTCGCTAGCATGTATAGAAAAAAAGTTACTAACCAATATCTGAAAAACAAACAAACGGACTTCGACTTCGTGTTTCGAGCAATATCAAAACGAAGACGGTCGTTTCCGGCGTAATTTGACGCGCTAAATGCGATGAAACAAGTTTTAGGTCGCTAGCATGTATAGAAAAAAAGTTACTCAATGATATCCACGAAACAAACAAACGGAATTCGACTCCGTGTTTTGAGCAATATCAGAACAAAGACGACCGTTTCCGGCGTAATTTGACGCGCTGAATGCGATGAAACAAGTTTTAGGGCGCTAGCATGTATAGAAAAAAAGTTACTAACCGATATCTGAAAAACAAACAAACGGACTCCGACTTCGTCTATCGAGCAATATCAGAACAAAGACGACCGTTACCGGCGTAATTTGACGCGCTGAATGCGATGAAACGAGTTTTAGGTCGCTAGCATGTATAGAAAAAAAGTTACTCACCAATATCTGAAAAACAAACAAACGGACTCCGACTTCGTCTATCGAGCAATATCAGAACAAAGACGACCGTTTCCGGCGTAATTTGACGGGCTGAATGCGATAAAACAAGTTTTAGGTCACTAGCATGTATAAAAAAAAGTTACTAACCGATATCTGAAAAACAAACAAACGGACTTCGACTTCGTGTTTCGAGCAATATCAAAACAAAGACGGCCGTTTTCGGCGTAATTTGACGCGCTGAATGCGATAAAACAAGTTTTAGGTCGCTAGCATGTATAGAAAAAAAGTTACTCACCGATATCCACGAAACAAACGAACGAAATTCGACTTCGTGTTTTGAGCAATATCAAAACAAAGACGACCGTTTCCGGCGTAATTTGACGGGCTAAATGCGATGAAACAAGTTTTAGGTCGCTAGCATGTATAGAAAAAAAGTTACTCACCGATATCCACGAAACAAACAAACGGAATTCGACACCGTGTTTTGAGCAATATCAGAACAAAGACGACCGTCTCCGGCGTAATTTGACGCGCTGAATGCGATCAAACAAGTTTTAGGTCGCTAGCATGTATAGAAAAAAAGTTACTAACCGATATCTGAAAAACAAACAAACGGACTCCGACTTCGTCTATTGAGCAATATCAGAACAAAGACGACCGTTTCCGGCGTAATTTGACGCGCTGAATGCGATGAAACGAGTTTTAGGTCGCTAGCATGTATAGAAAAAAAGTTACTCACCGATATCCACGAAACAAACAAACGGAATTCGACTCCGTGTTTTGAGCAATATCAGAACAAAGACGACCGTTTCCGGCGTAATTTGACGCGCTGAATGCGATGAAACAAGTTTTAGGTCGCTAGCATGTATAGAAAAAAAGTTACTTACCAATATCTGAAAAACAAACAAACGGACTTCGACTTCGTGTTTCGAGCAATATCAAAACAAAGACGGCCGTGTCCGGCGTAATTTGACGCGCTGAATGCGATAAAACAAGTTTTAGGTCGCTAGCATGTATAGAAAAAAAGTTACTCACCGATATCCACGAAACAAACGAACGAAATTCGACTTCGTGTTTTGAGCAATATCAAAACAAAGACGACCGTTTCCGGCGTAATTTGACGCGCTGAATGCGATAAAACAAGTTTCAGGTCGCTAGCATGTATAGAAAAAAAGGTACTCACCGATATCCACGAAACAAACGAACGGAATTCGACTTTGTGTTTTAAGCAATATCAAAACAAAGACGGCCGTTTCCGGCGTAATTTGACGCGCTGAATGCGATAAAACAAGTTTTAGGTCGCTAGCATGTATAGAAAAAAAGTTACTAACCAATATCTGAAAAACAAACAAACGGACTTCGACTTCGTGTTTCGAGCAATATCAAAACGAAGACGGTCGTTTCCGGCGTAATTTGACGCGCTGAATGCGATGAAACAAGTTTTAGGTCGCTAGCATGTATAGAAAAAAAGTTACTCACCGATATCCACGAAACAAACAAACGGAATTCGACTCCGTGTTTTGAGCAATATCAGAACAAAGACGACCGTTTCCGGCGTAATTTGACGCGCTGAATGCGATGAAACAAGTTTTAGGGCGCTAGCATGTATAGAAAAAAAGTTACTAACCGATATCTGAAAAACAAACAAACGGACTCCGACTTCGTCTATCAAGCAATATCAAAACAAAGACGACCGTTTCCGGCGTAATTTGACGGGCTGAATGCGATAAAACAAGTTTTAGGTCACTAGCATGTATAAAAAAAAAGTTACTCACCGATATCCACGAAACAAACGAACGAAATTCGACTTCGTGTTTTGAGCAATATCAAAACAAAGACGACCGTTTCCGGCGTAATTTGACGGGCTAAATGCGATGAAACAAGTTTTAGGTCGCTAGCATGTATAGAAAAAAAGTTACTCACCGATATCCACGAAACAAACAAACGGAATTCGACTCCGTGTTTTGAGCAATATCAGAACAAAGACGACCGTTTCCGGCGTAATTTGACGCGCTGAATGCGATGAAACGAGTTTTAGGTCGCTAGCATGTATAGAAAAAAAGTTACTCACCAATATCTGAAAAACAAACAAACGGACTCCGACTTCGTCTATCGAGCAATATCAGAACAAAGACGACCGTTTCCGGCGTAATTTGACGGGCTGAATGCGATAAAACAAGTTTTAGGTCACTAGCATGTATCAAAAAAAAGTTACTGACCGATATCTGAAAAACAAACAAACGGACTTCGACTTCGTGTTTCGAGCAATATCAAAACAAAGACGGCCGTTTTCGGCGTAATTTGACGCGCTGAATGCGATAAAACAAGTTTTAGGTCGCTAGCATGTATAGAAAAAAAGTTACTCACCGATATCCACGAAACAAACAAACAAAATTCGACTTCGTGTTTTGAGCAATATCAAAACAAAGACGACCGTTTCCGGCGTAATTTGACGGGCTAAATGCGATGAAACAAGTTTTAGGTCGCTAGCATGTATAGAAAAAAAGTTACTCACCGATATCCACGAAACAAACAAACGGAATTCGACTCCGTGTTTTGAGCAATATCAGAACAAAGACGACCGTTTCCGGCGTAATTTGACGCGCTGAATGCGATGAAACAAGTTTTAGGTCGCTAGCATGTATAGAAA
Source organism: Diprion similis (assembly GCF_021155765.1). Taxonomy (NCBI): domain Eukaryota; kingdom Metazoa; phylum Arthropoda; class Insecta; order Hymenoptera; family Diprionidae; genus Diprion; species Diprion similis. Next base: position 14,747,365 of record NC_060115.1, read on the forward strand.
AAAAGTTACTAACCGATATCTGAAAAACAAACAAACGGACTCCGACTTCGTCTATCGAGCAATATCAGAACAAAGACGACCGTTTCCGGCGTAATTTGACGCGCTGAATGCGATAAAACGAGTTTTAGGTCGCTAGCATGTATAGAAAAAAAGTTACTCACCGATATCCACGAAACAAACAAACGGAATTCGACTCCGTGTTTTGAGCAATATCAGAACAAAGACGACCGTTTCCGGCGTAATTTGACGCGCTGAATGCGATGAAACAAGTTTTAGGTCGCTAGCATGTATAGAAAAAAAGTTACTTACCAATATCTGAAAAACAAACAAACGGACTTCGACTTCGTGTTTCGAGCAATATCAAAACAAAGACGGCCGTGTCCGGCGTAATTTGACGCGCTGAATGCGATAAAACAAGTTTTAGGTCGCTAGCATGTATAGAAAAAAAGTTACTCACCGATATCCACGAAACAAACGAACGAAATTCGACTTCGTGTTTTGAGCAATATCAAAACAAAGACGACCGTTTCCGGCGTAATTTGACGCGCTGAATGCGATAAAACAAGTTTCAGGTCGCTAGCATGTATAGAAAAAAAGTTACTCACCGATATCCACGAAACAAACGAACGGAATTCGACTTTGTGTTTTAAGCAATATCAAAACGAAGACGGCCGTTTCCGGCGTAATTTGACGCGCTGAATGCGATAAAACAAGTTTTAGGTCGCTAGCATGTATAGAAAAAAAGTTACTAACCAATATCTGAAAAACAAACAAACGGACTTCGACTTCGTGTTTCGAGCAATATCAAAACGAAGACGGTCGTTTTCGGCGTAATTTGACGCGCTGAATGCGATGAAACAAGTTTTAGGTCGCTAGCATGTATAGAAAAAAAGTTACTCACCGATATCCACGAAACAAACGAACGAAATTCGACTTCGTGTTTTGAGCAATATCAAAACAAAGACGACCGTTTCCGGCGTAATTTGACGCGCTGAATGCGATGAAACAAGTTTTAGGTCGCTAGCATGTATAGAAAAAAAGTTACTCACCGATATCCACGAAACAAACAAACGGAATTCGACTCCGTGTTTTGAGCAATATCAGAACAAAGACGACCGTTTCCGGCGTAATTTGACGCGCTGAATGCGATGAAACAAGTTTTAGGTCGCTAGCATGTATAGAAAAAAAGTTACAACCGATATCTGAAAAACAAACAAACGGACTCCGACTTCGTCTATCGAGCAATATCAGAACAAAGACGACCGTTACCGGCGTGATCTGACGCGCTGAATGCGATGAAACGAGTTTTAGGTCGCTAGCATGTATAGAAAAAAAGTTACTCACCAATATCTGAAAAACAAACAGACGGACTCCGACTTCGTCTATCGAGCAATATCAGAACAAAGACGACCGTTTCCGGCGTAATTTGACGGGCTGAATGCGATAAAACAAGTTTTAGGTCACTAGCATGTATAAAAAAAAAGTTACTAACCGATATCTGAAAATCAAACAAACGGACTTCGACTTCGTGTCTCGAGCAATATCAAAACAAAGACGGCCGTTTTCGGCGTAATTTGACGCGCTGAATGCGATAAAACAAGTTTTAGGTCGCTAGCATGTATAAAAAAAAAGTTACTTACCGATATCCACGAAACAAACGAACGAAATTCGACTTCGTGTTTTGAGCAATATCAAAACAAAGACGACCGTTTCCGGCGTAATTTGACGGGCTGAATGCGATAAAACAAGTTTTAGGTCACTAGCATGTATAGAAAAAAAGTTACTAACCAATATCTGAAAAACAAACAAACGGACTTCGACTTCGTGTTTCGAGCAATATCAAAACGAAGACGGTCGTTTTCGGCGTAATTTGACGCGCTGAATGCGATGAAACAAGTTTTAGGTCGCTAGCATGTATAGAAAAAAAGTTACTAACCAATATCTGAAAAACAAACAAACGGACTTCGACTTCGTGTTTCGAGCAATATCAAAACGAAGACGGTCGTTTCCGGCGTAATTTGACGCGCTGAATGCGATGAAACAAGTTTTAGGTCGCTAGCATGTATAGAAAAAAAGTTACTCACCGATATCCACGAAACAAACAAACGGAATTCGACTCCGTGTTTTGAGCAATATCAGAACAAAGACGACCGTTTCCGGCGTGATTTGACGCGCTGAATGCGATGAAACAAGTTTTAGGGCGCTAGCATGTATAGAAAAAAAGTTACTAACCGATATCTGAAAAACAAACAAACGGACTCCGACTTTGTCTATCGAGCAATATCAGAACAAAGACGACCGTTTCCGGCGTAATTTAACGGGCTGAATGCGATGAAACAAGTTTTAGGTCACTAGCATGTATAAAAAAAAAGTTACTAACCGATATCTGAAAAACAAACAAACGGACTTCGACTTCGTGTTTCGAGCAATATCAAAACAAAGACGGCCGTTTTCGGCGTAATTTGACGCGCTGAATGCGATAAAACAAGTTTTAGGTCGCTAGCATGTATAGAAAAAAAGTTACTCACCGATATCCACGAAACAAACGAACGAAATTCGACTTCGTGTTTTGAGCAATATCAAAACAAAGACGACCGTTTCCGGCGTAATTTGACGGGCTAAATGCGATGAAACAAGTTTTAGGTCGCTAGCATGTATAGATAAAAAGTTACTCACCGATATCCACGAAACAAACAAACGGAATTCGACTCCGTGTTTTGAGCAATATCAGAACAAAGACGACCGTTTCCGGCGTAATTTGACGCGCTGAATGCGATGAAACAAGTTTTAGGTCGCTAGCATGTATAGAAAAAAAGTTACTCACCGATATCCACGAAACAAACGAACGAAATTCGACTTCGTGTTTTGAGCAATATCAAAACAAAGACGACCGTTTCCGGCGTAATTTGACGCGCTGAATGCGATAAAACAAGTTTCAGGTCGCTAGCATGTATAGAAAAAAAGTTACTCACCGATATCCACGAAACAAACGAACGGAATTCGACTTTGTGTTTTAAGCAATATCAAAACAAAGACGGCCGTTTCCGGCGTAATTTGACGCGCTGAATGCGATAAAACAAGTTTTAGGTCGCTAGCGTGTATAGAAAAAAAGTTACTAACCAATATCTGAAAAACAAACAAACGGACTTCGACTTCGTGTTTCGAGCAATATCAAAACGAAGACGGTCGTTTTCGGCGTAATTTGACGCGCTGAATGCGATGAAACAAGTTTTAGGTCGCTAGCATGTATAGAAAAAAAGTTACTCACCGATATCCACGAAACAAACGAACGAAATTCGACTTCGTGTTTTGAGCAATATCAAAACAAAGACGACCGTTTCCGGCGTAATTTGACGGGCTAAATGCGATGAAACAAGTTTTAGGTCGCTAGCATGTATAGAAAAAAAGTTACTCACCGATATCCACAAAACAAACAAACGGAATTCGACTCCGTGTTTTGAGCAATATCAGAACAAAGACGACCGTTTCCGGCGTAATTTGACGCGCTGAATGCGATGAAACAAGTTTTAGGTCGCTAGCATGTATAGAAAAAAAGTTACCAACCGATATCTGAAAAACAAACAAACGGACTCCGACTTCGTCTATCGAGCAATATCAGAACAAAGACGACCGTTACCGGCGTAATTTGACGCGCTGAATGCGATGAAACGAGTTTTAGGTCGCTAGCATGTATAGAAAAAAAGTTACTCACCAATATCTGAAAAACAAACAAACGGACTCCGACTTCGTCTATCGAGCAATATCAGAACAAAGACGACCGTTTCCGGCGTAATTTGACGGGCTGAATGCGATAAAACAAGTTTTAGGTCACTAGCATGTATAAAAAAAAAGTTACTAACCGATATCTGAAAAACAAACAAACGGACTTCGACTTCGTGTTTCGAGCAATATCAAAACAAAGACGGCCGTTTTCGGCGTAATTTGACGCGCTGAATGCGATAAAACAAGTTTTAGGTCGCTAGCATGTATAAAAAAAAAGTTACTTACCGATATCCACGAAACAAACGAACGAAATTCGACTTCGTGTTTTGAGCAATATCAAAACAAAGACGACCGTTTCCGGCGTAATTTGACGGGCTGAATGCGATAAAACAAGTTTTAGGTCACTAGCATGTATAGAAAAAAAGTTACTAACCAATATCTGAAAAACAAACAAACGGACTTCGACTTCGTGTTTCGAGCAATATCAAAACGAAGACGGTCGTTTTCGGCGTAATTTGACGCGCTGAATGCGATGAAACAAGTTTTAGGTCGCTAGCATGTATAGAAAAAAAGTTACTCACCGATATCCACGAAACAAACGAACGAAATTCGACTTCGTGTTTTGAGCAATATCAAAACAAAGACGACCGTTTCCGGCGTAATTTGACGGGCTAAATGCGATGAAACAAGTTTTAGGTCGCTAGCATGTATAGAAAAAAAGTTACTCACCGATATCCACGAAACAAACAAACGGAATTCGACTCCGTGTTTTGAGCAATATCAGAACAAAGACGACCGTTTCCGGCGTAATTTGACGCGCTGAATGCGATGAAACAAGTTTTAGGTCGCTAGCATGTATAGAAAAAAAGTTACCAACCGATATCTGAAAAACAAACAAACGGACTCCGACTTCGTCTATCGAGCAATATCAGAACAAAGACGACCGTTTCCGGCGTATCTTGACGCGCTGAATGCGATGAAACAAGTTTTAGGGCGCTAGCATGTATAGAAAAAAAGTTACTAACCGATATCTGAAAAACAAACAAACGGACTCCGACTTCGTCTATCGAGCAATATCAGAACAAAGACGACCGTTTCCGGCGTAATTTGACGGGCTGAATGCGATGAAACAAGTTTTAGGTCACTAGCATGTATAAAAAAAAAGTTACAAACCGATATCTGAAAAACAAACAAACGGACTTCGACTTCGTGTTTCGAGCAATATCAAAACAAAGACGGCCGTTTTCGGCGTAATTTGACGCGCTGAATGTGATAAAACAAGTTTTAGGTCGCTAGCATGTATAGAAAAAAAGTTACTCACCGATATCCACGAAACAAACGAACGAAATTCGACTTCGTGTTTTGAGCAATATCAAAACAAAGACGACCGTTTCCGGCGTAATTTGACGGGCTAAATGCGATGAAACAAGTTTTAGGTCGCTAGCATGTATAGAAAAAAAGTTACTCACCGATATCCGCGAAACAAACAAACGGGATTCGACTCCGTGTTTTGAGCAATATCAGAACAAAGACGACCGTCTCCGGCGTAATTTGACGCGCTGAATGCGATGAAACAAGTTTTAGGTCGCTAGCATGTATAGAAAAAAAGTTACCAACCGATATCTGAAAAACAAACAAACGGACTCCGACTTCGTCTATCGAGCAATATCAGAACAAAGACGACCGTTACCGGCGTAATTTGACGCGCTGAATGCGATGAAACGAGTTTTAGGTCGCTAGCATGTATAGAAAAAAAGTTACTCACCAATATCTGAAAAACAAACAAACGGACTCCGACTTCGTCTATCGAGCAATATCAGAACAAAGACGACCGTTTCCGGCGTAATTTGACGGGCTGAATGCGATAAAACAAGTTTTAGGTCACTAGCATGTATAAAAAAAAAGTTACTAACCGATATCTGAAAAACAAACAAACGGACTTCGACTTCGTGTTTCGAGCAATATCAAAACAAAGACGGCCGTTTTCGGCGTAATTTGACGCGCTGAATGCGATAAAACAAGTTTTAGGGCGCTAGCATGTATAGAAAAAAAGTTACTAACCGATATCTGAAAAACAAACAAACGGACTCCGACTTCGTCTATCGAGCAATATCAGAACAAAGACGACCGTCTCCGGCGTAATTTGACGCGCTGAATGCGATGAAACAAGTTTTAGGTCGCTAGCATGTATAGAAAAAAAGTTACTAACCGATATCTGAAAAACAAACAAACGGACTCCGACTTCGTCTATCGAGCAATATCAGAACAAAGACGACCGTTTCCGGCGTAATTTGACGCGCTGAATGCGATGAAACGAGTTTTAGGTCGCTAGCATGTATAGAAAAAAAGTTACTCACCGATATCCACGAAACAAACAAACGGAATTCGACTCCGTGTTTTGAGCAATATCAGAACAAAGACGACCGTTTCCGGCGTAATTTGACGCGCTGAATGCGATGAAACAAGTTTTAGGTCGCTAGCATGTATAGAAAAAAAGTTACTTACCAATATCTGAAAAACAAACAAACGGACTTCGACTTCGTGTTTCGAGCAATATCAAAACAAAGACGGCCGTGTCCGGCGTAATTTGACGCGCTGAATGCGATAAAACAAGTTTTAGGTCGCTAGCATGTATAGAAAAAAAGTTACTCACCGATATCCACGAAACAAACGAACGAAATTCGACTTCGTGTTTTGAGCAATATCAAAACAAAGACGGCCGTTTTCGGCGTAATTTGACGCGCTGAATGCGATAAAACAAGTTTTAGGTCGCTAGCATGTATAGAAAAAAAGTTACTCACCGATATCCACGAAACAAACGAACGAAATTCGACTTCGTGTTTTGAGCAATATCAAAACAAAGACGACCGTTTCCGGCGTAATTTGACGGGCTAAATGCGATGAAACAAGTTTTAGGTCGCTAGCATGTATAGAAAAAAAGTTACTCACCGATATCCACGAAACAAACAAACGGAATTTGACTCCGTGTTTTGAGCAATATCAGAACAAAGACGACCGTTTCCGGCGTAATTTGACGCGCTGAATGCGATGAAACAAGTTTTAGGTCGCTAGCATGTATAGAAAAAAAGTTACCAACCGATATCTGAAAAACAAACAAACGGACTCCGACTTCGTCTATCGAGCAATATCAGAACAAAGACGACCGTTACCGGCGTAATTTGACGCGCTGAATGCGATGAAACGAGTTTTAGGTCGCTAGCATGTATAGAAAAAAAGTTACTCACCAATATCTGAAAAACAACAAACGGACTCCGACTTCGTCTATCGAGCAATATCAGAACAAAGACGACCGTTCCTGGCGTAATTTGACGGGCTGAATGCGATAAAACAAGTTTTAGGTCACTAGCATGTATAAAAAAAAAGTTACTAACCGATATCTGAAAAACAAACAAACGGACTTCGACTTCGTGTTTCGAGCAATATCAAAACAAAGACGGCCGTTTTCGGCGTAATTTGACGCGCTGAATGCGATAAAACAAGTTTTAGGTCGCTAGCATGTATAGAAAAAAAGTTACTCACCGATATCCACGAAACAAACAAACGGAATTCGACTCCGTGTTTTGAGCAATATCAGAACAAAGACGAACGTTTTCGGCGTAATTTGACGCGCTGAATGCGATGAAACAAGTTTTAGGGCGCTAGCATGTATAGAAAAAAAGTTACTAACCGATATCTGAAAAACAAACAAACGGACTCCGACTTCGTCTATCGAGCAATATCAGAACAAAGACGACCGCCTCCGGCGTAATTTGACGCGCTGAATGCGATGAAACAAGTTTTAGGTCGCTAGCATGTATAGAAAAAAAGTTACTAACCGATATCTGAAAAACAAACAAACGGACTCCGACTTCGTCTATCGAGCAATATCAGAACAAAGACGACCGTTTCCGGCGTAATTTGACGCGCTGAATGCGATGAAACGAGTTTTAGGTCGCTAGCATGTATAGAAAAAAAGTTACTCACCGATATCCACGAAACAAACAAACGGAATTCGACTCCGTGTTTTAAGCAATATCAGAACAAAGACGACCGTTTCCGGCGTAATTTGACGCGCTGAATGCGATGAAACAAGTTTTAGGTCGCTAGCATGTATAGAAAAAAAGTTACTTACCAATATCTGAAAAACAAACAAACGGACTTCGACTTCGTGTTTCGAGCAATATCAAAACAAAGACGGCCGTGTCCGGCGTAATTTGACGCGCTGAATGCGATAAAACAAGTTTTAGGTCGCTAGCATGTATAGAAAAAAAGTTACTCACCGATATCCACGAAACAAACGAACGAAATTCGACTTCGTGTTTTGAGCAATATCAAAACAAAGACGACCGTTTCCGGCGTAATTTGACGCGCTAAATGCGATGAAACAAGTTTCAGGTCGCTAGCATGTATAGAAAAAAAGGTACTCACCGATATCCACGAAACAAACGAACGGAATTCGACTTTGTGTTTTAAGCAATATCAAAACAAAGACGGCCGTTTCCGGCGTAATTTGACGCGCTGAATGTGATAAAACAAGTTTTAGGTCGCTAGCATGTATAGAAAAAAAGTTACTAACCAATATCTGAAAAACAAACAAACGGACTTCGACTTCGTGTTTCGAGCAATATCAAAACGAAGACGGTCGTTTCCGGCGTAATTTGACGCGCTAAATGCGATGAAACAAGTTTTAGGTCGCTAGCATGTATAGAAAAAAAGTTACTTACCAATATCTGAAAAACAAACAAACGGACTTCGACTTCGTGTTTCGAGCAATATCAAAACAAAGACGGCCGTGTCCGGCGTAATTTGACGCGCTGAATGCGATAAAACAAGTTTTAGGTCGCTAGCATGTATAGAAAAAAAGTTACTCACCGATATCCACGAAACAAACGAACGAAATTCGACTTCGTGTTTTGAGCAATATCAAAACAAAGACGACCGTTTCCGGCGTAATTTGACGCGCTAAATGCGATGAAACAAGTTTCAGGTCGCTAGCATGTATAGAAAAAAAGGTACTCACCGATATCCACGAAACAAACGAACGGAATTCGACTTTGTGTTTTAAGCAATATCAAAACAAAGACGGCCGTTTCCGGCGTAATTTGACGCGCTGAATGTGATAAAACAAGTTTTAGGTCGCTAGCATGTATAGAAAAAAAGTTACTAACCAATATCTGAAAAACAAACAAACGGACTTCGACTTCGTGTTTCGAGCAATATCAAAACGAAGACGGTCGTTTCCGGCGTAATTTGACGCGCTAAATGCGATGAAACAAGTTTTAGGTCGCTAGCATGTATAGAAAAAAAGTTACTCAATGATATCCACGAAACAAACAAACGGAATTCGACTCCGTGTTTTGAGCAATATCAGAACAAAGACGACCGTTTCCGGCGTAATTTGACGCGCTGAATGCGATGAAACAAGTTTTAGGTCGCTAGCATGTATAGAAAAAAAGTTACTCACCGATATCCACGAAACAAACAAACGGAATTCGACTCCGTGTTTTGAGCAATATCAGAACAAAGACGAACGTTTTCGGCGTAATTTGACGCGCTGAATGCGATGAAACAAGTTTTAGGGCGCTAGCATGTATAGAAAAAAAGTTACTCACCGATATCCACGAAACAAACAAACGGAATTCGACTCCGTGTTTTGAGCAATATCAGAACAAAGACGAACGTTTTCGGCGTAATTTGACGCGCTGAATGCGATGAAACAAGTTTTAGGGCGCTAGCATGTATAGAAAAAAAGTTACTAACCGATATCTGAAAAACAAACAAACGGACTCCGACTTCGTCTATCGAGCAATATCAGAACAAAGACGACCGCCTCCGGCGTAATTTGACGCGCTGAATGCGATGAAACAAGTTTTAGGTCGCTAGCATGTATAGAAAAAAAGTTACTAACCGATATCTGAAAAACAAACAAACGGACTCCGACTTCGTCTATCGAGCAATATCAGAACAAAGACGACCGTTTCCGGCGTAATTTGACGCGCTGAATGCGATGAAACGAGTTTTAGGTCGCTAGCATGTATAGAAAAAAAGTTACTCACCGATATCCACGAAACAAACAAACGGAATTCGACTCCGTGTTTTAAGCAATATCAGAACAAAGACGACCGTTTCCGGCGTAATTTGACGCGCTGAATGCGATGAAACAAGTTTTAGGTCGCTAGCATGTATAGAAAAAAAGTTACTTACCAATATCTGAAAAACAAACAAACGGACTTCGACTTCGTGTTTCGAGCAATATCAAAACAAAGACGGCCGTGTCCGGCGTAATTTGACGCGCTGAATGCGATAAAACAAGTTTTAGGTCGCTAGCATGTATAGAAAAAAAGTTACTCACCGATATCCACGAAACAAACGAACGAAATTCGACTTCGTGTTTTGAGCAATATCAAAACAAAGACGACCGTTTCCGGCGTAATTTGACGCGCTGAATGCGATGAAACAAGTTTCAGGTCGCTAGCATGTATAGAAAAAAAGGTACTCACCGATATCCACGAAACAAACGAACGGAATTCGACTTTGTGTTTTAAGCAATATCAAAACAAAGACGGCCGTTTCCGGCGTAATTTGACGCGCTGAATGTGATAAAACAAGTTTTAGGTCGCTAGCATGTATAGAAAAAAAGTTACTAACCAATATCTGAAAAACAAACAAACGGACTTCGACTTCGTGTTTCGAGCAATATCAAAACGAAGACGGTCGTTTCCGGCGTAATTTGACGCGCTAAATGCGATGAAACAAGTTTTAGGTCGCTAGCATGTATAGAAAAAAAGTTACTCAATGATATCCACGAAACAAACAAACGGAATTCGACTCCGTGTTTTGAGCAATATCAGAACAAAGACGACCGTTTCCGGCGTAATTTGACGCGCTGAATGCGATGAAACAAGTTTTAGGGCGCTAGCATGTATAGAAAAAAAGTTACTAACCGATATCTGAAAAACAAACAAACGGACTCCGACTTCGTCTATCGAGCAATATCAGAACAAAGACGACCGTTACCGGCGTAATTTGACGCGCTGAATGCGATGAAACGAGTTTTAGGTCGCTAGCATGTATAGAAAAAAAGTTACTCACCAATATCTGAAAAACAAACAAACGGACTCCGACTTCGTCTATCGAGCAATATCAGAACAAAGACGACCGTTTCCGGCGTAATTTGACGGGCTGAATGCGATAAAACAAGTTTTAGGTCACTAGCATGTATAAAAAAAAGTTACTAACCGATATCTGAAAAACAAACAAACGGACTTCGACTTCGTGTTTCGAGCAATATCAAAACAAAGACGGCCGTTTTCGGCGTAATTTGACGCGCTGAATGCGATAAAACAAGTTTTAGGTCGCTAGCATGTATAGAAAAAAAGTTACTCACCGATATCCACGAAACAAACGAACGAAATTCGACTTCGTGTTTTGAGCAATATCAAAACAAAGACGACCGTTTCCGGCGTAATTTGACGGGCTAAATGCGATGAAACAAGTTTTAGGTCGCTAGCATGTATAGAAAAAAAGTTACTCACCGATATCCACGAAACAAACAAACGGAATTCGACACCGTGTTTTGAGCAATATCAGAACAAAGACGACCGTCTCCGGCGTAATTTGACGCGCTGAATGCGATCAAACAAGTTTTAGGTCGCTAGCATGTATAGAAAAAAAGTTACTAACCGATATCTGAAAAACAAACAAACGGACTCCGACTTCGTCTATTGAGCAATATCAGAACAAAGACGACCGTTTCCGGCGTAATTTGACGCGCTGAATGCGATGAAACGAGTTTTAGGTCGCTAGCATGTATAGAAAAAAAGTTACTCACCGATATCCACGAAACAAACAAACGGAATTCGACTCCGTGTTTTGAGCAATATCAGAACAAAGACGACCGTTTCCGGCGTAATTTGACGCGCTGAATGCGATGAAACAAGTTTTAGGTCGCTAGCATGTATATAAAAAAAGTTACTTACCAATATCTGAAAAACAAACAAACGGACTTCGACTCCGTGTTTCGAGCAATATCAAAACAAAGACGGCCGTGTCCGGCGTAATTTGACGCGCTGAATGCGATAAAACAAGTTTTAGGTCGCTAGCATGTATAGAAAAAAAGTTACTCACCGATATCCACGAAACAAACGAACGAAATTCGACTTCGTGTTTTGAGCAATATCAAAACAAAGACGACCGTTTCCGGCGTAATTTGACGCGCTGAATGCGATAAAACAAGTTTCAGGTCGCTAGCATGTATAGAAAAAAAGGTACTCACCGATATCCACGAAACAAACGAACGGAATTCGACTTTGTGTTTTAAGCAATATCAAAACAAAGACGGCCGTTTCCGGCGTAATTTGACGCGCTGAATGCGATAAAACAAGTTTTAGGTCGCTAGCATGTATAGAAAAAAAGTTACTAACCAATATCTGAAAAACAAACAAACGGACTTCGACTTCGTGTTTCGAGCAATATCAAAACGAAGACGGTCGTTTCCGGCGTAATTTGACGCGCTGAATGCGATGAAACAAGTTTTAGGTCGCTAGCATGTATAGAAAAAAAGTTACTCACCGATATCCACGAAACAAACAAACGGAATTCGACTCCGTGTTTTGAGCAATATCAGAACAAAGACGACCGTTTCCGGCGTAATTTGACGCGCTGAATGCGATGAAACAAGTTTTAGGGCGCTAGCATGTATAGAAAAAAAGTTACTAACCGATATCTGAAAAACAAACAAACGGACTCCGACTTCGTCTATCAAGCAATATCAAAACAAAGACGACCGTTTCCGGCGTAATTTGACGGGCTGAATGCGATAAAACAAGTTTTAGGTCACTAGCATGTATAAAAAAAAAGTTACTAACCGATATCTGAAAAACAAACAGACGGACTTCGACTTCGTGTTTCGAGCAATATCAAAACAAAGACGGCCGTTTTCGGCTTAATTTGACGCGCTGAATGCGATAAAACAAGTTTTAGGTCGCTAGCATGTATAGAAAAAAAGTTACTCACCGATATCCACGAAACAAACGAACGAAATTCGACTTCGTGTTTTGAGCAATATCAAAAGAAAGACGACCGCTTCCGGCGTAATTTGACGGGCTAAATGCGATGAAACAAGTTTCAGGTCGCTAGCATGTATAGAAAAAAAGGTACTCACCGATAGCCACGAAACAAACGAACGGAATTCGACTTTGTGTTTTAAGCAATATCAAAACAAAGACGGCCGTTTCCGGCGTAATTTGACGCGCTGAATGCGATAAAACAAGTTTTAGGTCGCTAGCATGTATAGAAAAAAAGGTACTAACCGATATCTGAAAAACAAACAAACGGACTCCGACTTCGTGTTTCGAGCAATATCAAAACAAAGACGGCCGTGTCCGGCGTAATTTGACGCGCTGAATGCGATAAAACAAGTTTTAGGTCGCTAGCATGTATAGAAAAAAAGTTACTCACCGATATCCACGAAACAAACGAACGAAATTCGACTTCGTGTTTTGAGCAATATCAAAACAAAGACGACCGTTTCCGGCGTAATTTGACGCGCTGAATGCGATAAAACAAGTTTCAGGTCGCTAGCATGTATAGAAAAAAAGGTACTCACCGATATCCACGAAACAAACGAACGGAATTCGACTTTGTGTTTTAAGCAATATCAAAACAAAGACGGCCGTTTCCGGCGTAATTTGACGCGCTGAATGCGATCAAACAAGTTTTAGGTCGCTAGCATGTATAGAAAAAAAGTTACTAACCGATATCTGAAAAACAAACAAACGGACTCCGACTTCGTCTATCGAGCAATATCAGAACAAAGACGACCGTTTCCGGCGTAATTTGACGCGCTGAATGCGATGAAACGAGTTTTAGGTCGCTAGCATGTATAGAAAAAAAGTTACTCACCGATATCCACGAAACAAACAAACGGAATTCGACTCCGTGTTTTGAGCAATATCAGAACAAAGACGACCGTTTCCGGCGTAATTTGACGCGCTGAATGCGATGAAACAAGTTTTAGGGCGCTAGCATGTATAGAAAAAAAGTTACTAACCGATATCTGAAAAACAAACAAACGGACTCCGACTTCGTCTATCGAGCAATATCAGAACAAAGACGACCGTTTCCGGCGTAATTTGACGGGCTGAATGCGATAAAACAAGTTTTAGGTCACTAGCATGTATAAAAAAAAAGTTACTAACCGATATCTGAAAAACAAACAAACGGACTTCGACTTCGTGTTTCGAGCAATATCAAAACAAAGACGGCCGTTTTCGAAGTAATTTGACGCGCTGAATGCGATAAAACAAGTTTTAGGTCGCTAGCATGTATAGAAAAAAAGTTACTCACCGATATCCACGCAACAAACAAACGGAATTCGACTCCGTGTTTTGAGCAATATCAGAACAAAGACGACCGTTTCCGGCGTAATTTGACGCGCTGAATGCGATGAAACAAGTTTTAGGGCGCTAGCATGTATAGAAAAAAAGTTACTAACCGATATCTGAAAAACAAACAAACGGACTCCGACTTCGTCTATCGAGCAATATCAGAACAAAGACGACCGTTTCCGGCGTAATTTGACGGGCTGAATGCGATAAAACAAGTTTTAGGTCACTAGCATGTATAAAAAAAAAGTTACTAACCGATATCTGAAAAACAAACAAACGGACTTCGACTTCGTGTTTCGAGCAATATCAAAACAAAGACGGCCGTTTTCGGCGTAATTTGACGCGCTGAATGCGATAAAACAAGTTTTAGGTCGCTAGCATGTATAGAAAAAAAGTTACTCACCGATATCCACGAAACAAACGAACGAAATTCGACTTCGTGTTTTGAGCAATATCAAAACAAAGACGACCGTTTCCGGCGTAATTTGACGGGCTAAATGCGATGAAACAAGTTTTAGGTCGCTAGCATGTATAGAAAAAAAGTTACTCACCGATATCCACGAAACAAACAAACGGAATTCGACTCCGTGTTTTGAGCAATATCAGAACAAAGACGAACGTTTCCGGCGTAATTTGACGCGCTGAATGCGATGAAACAAGTTTGAGGTCGCTAGCATGTATAGAAAAAAAGTTACTAACCGATATCTGAAGAACAAACAAACGGACTCCGACTTCGTCTATCGAGCAATATCAGAACAAAGACGACCGTTTCCGGCGTAATTTGACGCGCTGAATGCGATGAAACGAGTTTTAGGTCGCTAGCATGTATAGAAAAAAAGTTACTCACCGATATCCACGAAACAAACAAACGGAATTCGACTCCGTGTTTTGAGCAATATCAGAACAAAGACGACCGTTTCCGGCGTAATTTGACGCGCTGAATGCGATGAAACAAGTTTTAGGTCGCTAGCATGTATAGAAAAAAAGTTACTAACAAATATCTGAAAAACAAACAAACGGACTTCGACTTCGTGTTTCGAGCAATATCAGAACAAAGACGGCCGTGTCCGGCGTAATTTGACGCGCTAAATGCGATAAAACAAGTTTTAGGTCGCTAGCATGTATAGAAAAAAAGTTACTCTCCGATATCCACGAAACAAACGAACGAAATTCGACTTCGTGTTTTGAGCAATATCAAAACAAAGACGACCGTTTCCGGCGTAATTTGACGGGCTAAATGCGATGAAACAAGTTTTAGGTCGCTAGCATGTATAGAAAAAAAGTTACTTACCGATATCCACGAAACAAACAAACGGAATTCGACACCGTGTTTTGAGCAATATCAGAACAAAGACGACCGTCTCCGGCGTAATTTGACGAGCTGAATGCGATAAAACAAGTTTTAGGTCGCTAGCATGTATAGAAAAAAAGTTACTAACCGATATCTGAAAAACAAACAAACGGACTCCGACTTCGTCTATCGAGCAATATCAGAACAAAGACGACCGTTTCCGGCGTAATTTGAGGCGCTGAATGCGATGAAACAAGTTTTAGGTCGCTAGCATGTATAGAAAAAAAGTTACTTACCAATATCTGAAAAACAAACAAACGGACTTCGACTTCGTGTTTCGAGCAATATCAAAACAAAGACGGCCGTGTCCGGCGTAATTTGACGCGCTGAATGCGATAAAACAAGTTTTGGGTCGCTAGCATGTATAGAACAAAAGTTACTCACCGATATCCACGAAACAAACGAACGAAATTCGACTTCGTGTTTTGAGCAATATCAAAACAAAGACGACCGTTTCCGGCGTAATTTGACGCGCTGAATGCGATAAAACAAGTTTCAGGTCGCTAGCATGTATAGAAAAAAAGGTACTCACCGATATCCACGAAACAAACGAACGGAATTCGACTTTGTGTTTTAAGCAATATCAAAACAAAGACGGCCGTTTCCGGCGTAATTTGACGCGCTGAATGCGATAAAACAAGTTTTAGGTCGCTAGCATGTATAGAAAAAAAGTTACTAACCAATATCTGAAAAACAAACAAACGGACTTCGACTTCGTGTTTCGAGCAATATCAAAACGAAGACGGTCGTTTCCGGCGTAATTTGACGCGCTGAATGCGATGAAACAAGTTTTAGGTCGCTAGCATGTATAGAAAAAAAGTTACTCACCGATATCCACGAAACAAACAAACGGAATTCGACTCCGTGTTTTGAGCAATATCAGAACAAAGACGACCGTTTCCGGCGTAATTTGACGCGCTGAATGCGATGAAACAAGTTTTAGGGCGCTAGCATGTATAGAAAAAAAGTTACTAACCGATATCTGAAAAACAAACAAACGGACTCCGACTTCGTCTATCAAGCAATATCAGAACAAAGACGACCGTTTCCGGCGTAATTTGACGGGCTGAATGCGATAAAACAAGTTTTAGGTCACTAGCATGTATAAAAAAAAAGTTACTAACCGATATCTGAAAAACAAACAAACGGACTTCGACTTCGTGTTTCGAGCAATATCAAAACAAAGACGGCCGTTTTCGGCTTAATTTGACGCGCTGAATGCGATAAAACAAGTTTTAGGTCGCTAGCATGTATAGAAAAAAAGTTACTCACCGATATCCACGAAACAAACGAACGAAATTCGACTTCGTGTTTTGAGCAATATCAAAACAAAGACGACCGTTTCCGGCGTAATTTGACGGGCTAAATGCGATGAAACAAGTTTTAGGTCGCTAGCATGTATAGAAAAAAAGTTACTCACCGATATCCACGAAACAAACAAACGGAATTCGACTCCGTGTTTTGAGCAATATCAAAACAAAGACGGCCGTTTTCGGCGTAATTTGACGCGCTGAATGCGATGAAACAAGTTTTAGGTCGCTAGCATGTATAGAAAAAAAGTTACTCACCGATATCCACGAAACAAACGAACGAAATTCGACTTCGTGTTTTGAGCAATATCAAAACAAAGACGACCGTTTCCGGCGTAATTTGACGGGCTAAATGCGATGAAACAAGTTTTAGGTCGCTAGCATGTATAGAAAAAAAGTTACTCACCGATATCCACGAAACAAACAAACGGAATTCGACTCCGTGTTTTGAGCAATATCAGAACAAAGACGAACGTTTCCGGCGTAATTTGACGCGCTGAATGCGATGAAACAAGTTTGAGGTCGCTGGCATGTATAGAAAAAAAGTTACTAACCGATATCTGAAAAACAAACAAACGGACTCCGACTTCGTCTATCGAGCAATATCAAAACAAAGACGGCCGTGTCCGGCGTAATTTGACGCGCTGAATGCGATGAAACAAGTTTTAGGTCGCTAGCATGTATGGAAAAAAAGTTACTCACCGATATCCACGAAACAAACAAACGGAATTCGACTCCGTGTTTTGAGCAATATCAGAACAAAGACGACCGTTTCCGGCGTAATTTGACGCGCTGAATGCGATGAAACAAGTTTGAGGTCGCTAGCATGTATAGAAAAAAAGTTACTAACCGATATCTAAAAAACAAACAAACGGACTCCGACTTCGTCTATCGAGCAATATCAGAACAAAGACGACCGATTCCGGCGTAATTTGACGCGCTGAATGCGATGAAACGAGTTTTAGGTCGCTAGCATGTATAGAAAAAAAGTTACTCACCGATATCCACGAAACAAACAAACGGAATTCGACTCCGTGTTTTGAGCAATATCAGAACAAAGACGACCGTTTCCGGCGTAATTTGACGCGCTGAATGCGATGAAACAAGTTTTAGGTCGCTAGCATGTATAGAAAAAAAGTTACTAACCAATATCTGAAAAACAAACAAACGGACTTCGACTTCGTGTTTCGAGCAATATCAAAACAAAGACGGCCGTGTCCGGCGTAATTTGACGCGCTGAATGCGATAAAACAAGTTTTAGGTCGCAAGCATGTATAGAAAAAAAGTTACTCACCGATATCCACGAAACAAACGAACGAAATTCGACTTCGTGTTTTGAGCAATATCAAAACAAAGACGACCGTTTCCGGCGTAATTTGACGCGCTGAATGCGATAAAACAAGTTTCAGGTCGCTAGCATGTATAGAAAAAAAGTTACTCACCGATATCCACGAAACAAACGAACGGAATTCGACTTCGTGTTTTAAGCAATATCAAAACGAAGACGACCGTTTCCGGCGTAATTTGACGGGCTCAATGCGATAAAACAAGTTTTAGGTCGCTAGCATGTATAGAAAAAAAGTTACTAACCGATATCTGAAAAACAAACAAACGGACTCCGACTTCGTCTATCGAGCAATATCAGAACAAAGACGATCGTTTCCGGCGTAATTTGACGCGCTGAATGCGATAAAACGAGTTTTAGGTCGCTAGCATGTATAGAAAAAAAGTTACTCACCGATATCCACGAAACAAACAAACGGAATTCGACTCCGTGTTTTGAGCAATATCAGAACAAAGACGACCGTTTCCGGCGTAATTTGACGCGCTGAATGCGATGAAACGAGTTTTAGGTCGCTAGCATGTATAGAAAAAAAGTTACTCACCGATATCCACGAAACAAACAAACGGAATTCGACTCCGTGTTTTGAGCAATATCAGAACAAAGACGACCGTTTCCGGCGTAATTTGACGCGCTGAATGCGATGAAACAAGTTTTAGGTCGCTAGCATGTATAGAAAAAAAGTTACTTACCAATATCTGAAAAACAAACAAACGGACTTCGACTTCGTGTTTTGAGCAATATCAAAACAAAGACGGCCGTGTCCGGCGTAATTTGACGCGCTGAATGCGATAAAACAAGTTTTAGGTCGCTAGCATGTATAGAAAAAAAGTTACTCACCGATATCCACGAAACAAACGAACGAAATTCGACTTCGTGTTTTGAGCAATATCAAAACAAAGACGACCGTTTCCGGCGTAATTTGACGCGCTGAATGCGATAAAACAAGTTTTAGGTCGCTAGCATGTATAGAAAAAAAGTTACTAACCGATATCTGAAAAACAAACAAACGGACTCCGACTTCGTCTATCGAGCAATATCAGAACAAAGACGACCGTTTCCGGCGTAATTTGAGGCGCTGAATGCGATGAAACAAGTTTTAGGTCGCTAGCATGTATAGAAAAAAAGTTACTTACCAATATCTGAAAAACAAACAAACGGACTTCGACTTCGTGTTTCGAGCAATATCAAAACAAAGACGGCCGTGTCCGGCGTAATTTGACGCGCTGAATGCGATAAAACAAGTTTTGGGTCGCTAGCATGTATAGAACAAAAGTTACTCACCGATATCCACGAAACAAACGAACGAAATTCGACTTCGTGTTTTGAGCAATATCAAAACAAAGACGACCGTTTCCGGCGTAATTTGACGCGCTGAATGCGATAAAACAAGTTTCAGGTCGCTAGCATGTATAGAAAAAAAGGTACTCACCGATATCCACGAAACAAACGAACGGAATTCGACTTTGTGTTTTAAGCAATATCAAAACAAAGACGGCCGTTTCCGGCGTAATTTGACGCGCTGAATGCGATAAAACAAGTTTTAGGTCGCTAGCATGTATAGAAAAAAAGTTACTAACCAATATCTGAAAAACAAACAAACGGACTTCGACTTCGTGTTTCGAGCAATATCAAAACGAAGACGGTCGTTTCCGGCGTAATTTGACGCGCTGAATGCGATGAAACAAGTTTTAGGTCGCTAGCATGTATAGAAAAAAAGTTACTCACCGATATCCACGAAACAAACAAACGGAATTCGACTCCGTGTTTTGAGCAATATCAGAACAAAGACGACCGTTTCCGGCGTAATTTGACGCGCTGAATGCGATGAAACAAGTTTTAGGGCGCTAGCATGTATAGAAAAAAAGTTACTAACCGATATCTGAAAAACAAACAAACGGACTCCGACTTCGTCTATCAAGCAATATCAGAACAAAGACGACCGTTTCCGGCGTAATTTGACGGGCTGAATGCGATAAAACAAGTTTTAGGTCACTAGCATGTATAAAAAAAAAGTTACTAACCGATATCTGAAAAACAAACAAACGGACTTCGACTTCGTGTTTCGAGCAATATCAAAACAAAGACGGCCGTTTTCGGCTTAATTTGACGCGCTGAATGCGATAAAACAAGTTTTAGGTCGCTAGCATGTATAGAAAAAAAGTTACTCACCGATATCCACGAAACAAACGAACGAAATTCGACTTCGTGTTTTGAGCAATATCAAAACAAAGACGACCGTTTCCGGCGTAATTTGACGGGCTAAATGCGATGAAACAAGTTTTAGGTCGCTAGCATGTATAGAAAAAAAGTTACTCACCGATATCCACGAAACAAACAAACGGAATTCGACTCCGTGTTTTGAGCAATATCAAAACAAAGACGGCCGTTTTCGGCGTAATTTGACGCGCTGAATGCGATGAAACAAGTTTTAGGTCGCTAGCATGTATAGAAAAAAAGTTACTCACCGATATCCACGAAACAAACGAACGAAATTCGACTTCGTGTTTTGAGCAATATCAAAACAAAGACGACCGTTTCCGGCGTAATTTGACGGGCTAAATGCGATGAAACAAGTTTTAGGTCGCTAGCATGTATAGAAAAAAAGTTACTCACCGATATCCACGAAACAAACAAACGGAATTCGACTCCGTGTTTTGAGCAATATCAGAACAAAGACGAACGTTTCCGGCGTAATTTGACGCGCTGAATGCGATGAAACAAGTTTGAGGTCGCTGGCATGTATAGAAAAAAAGTTACTAACCGATATCTGAAAAACAAACAAACGGACTCCGACTTCGTCTATCGAGCAATATCGAAACAAAGACGGCCGTGTCCGGCGTAATTTGACGCGCTGAATGCGATGAAACAAGTTTTAGGTCGCTAGCATGTATGGAAAAAAAGTTACTCACCGATATCCACGAAACAAACAAACGGAATTCGACTCCGTGTTTTGAGCAATATCAGAACAAAGACGACCGTTTCCGGCGTAATTTGACGCGCTGAATGCGATGAAACAAGTTTGAGGTCGCTAGCATGTATAGAAAAAAAGTTACTAACCGATATCTAAAAAACAAACAAACGGACTCCGACTTCGTCTATCGAGCAATATCAGAACAAAGACGACCGATTCCGGCGTAATTTGACGCGCTGAATGCGATGAAACGAGTTTTAGGTCGCTAGCATGTATAGAAAAAAAGTTACTCACCGATATCCACGAAACAAACAAACGGAATTCGACTCCGTGTTTTGAGCAATATCAGAACAAAGACGACCGTTTCCGGCGTAATTTGACGCGCTGAATGCGATGAAACAAGTTTTAGGTCGCTAGCATGTATAGAAAAAAAGTTACTAACCAATATCTGAAAAACAAACAAACGGACTTCGACTTCGTGTTTCGAGCAATATCAAAACAAAGACGGCCGTGTCCGGCGTAATTTGACGCGCTGAATGCGATAAAACAAGTTTTAGGTCGCAAGCATGTATAGAAAAAAAGTTACTCACCGATATCCACGAAACAAACGAACGAAATTCGACTTCGTGTTTTGAGCAATATCAAAACAAAGACGACCGTTTCCGGCGTAATTTGACGCGCTGAATGCGATAAAACAAGTTTCAGGTCGCTAGCATGTATAGAAAAAAAGTTACTCACCGATATCCACGAAACAAACGAACGGAATTCGACTTCGTGTTTTAAGCAATATCAAAACGAAGACGACCGTTTCCGGCGTAATTTGACGGGCTCAATGCGATAAAACAAGTTTTAGGTCGCTAGCATGTATAGAAAAAAAGTTACTAACCGATATCTGAAAAACAAACAAACGGACTCCGACTTCGTCTATCGAGCAATATCAGAACAAAGACGATCGTTTCCGGCGTAATTTGACGCGCTGAATGCGATAAAACGAGTTTTAGGTCGCTAGCATGTATAGAAAAAAAGTTACTCACCGATATCCACGAAACAAACAAACGGAATTCGACTCCGTGTTTTGAGCAATATCAGAACAAAGACGACCGTTTCCGGCGTAATTTGACGCGCTGAATGCGATGAAACGAGTTTTAGGTCGCTAGCATGTATAGAAAAAAAGTTACTCACCGATATCCACGAAACAAACAAACGGAATTCGACTCCGTGTTTTGAGCAATATCAGAACAAAGACGACCGTTTCCGGCGTAATTTGACGCGCTGAATGCGATGAAACAAGTTTTAGGTCGCTAGCATGTATAGAAAAAAAGTTACTTACCAATATCTGAAAAACAAACAAACGGACTTCGACTTCGTGTTTTGAGCAATATCAAAACAAAGACGGCCGTGTCCGGCGTAATTTGACGCGCTGAATGCGATAAAACAAGTTTTAGGTCGCTAGCATGTATAGAAAAAAAGTTACTCACCGATATCCACGAAACAAACGAACGAAATTCGACTTCGTGTTTTGAGCAATATCAAAACAAAGACGACCGTTTCCGGCGTAATTTGACGCGCTGAATGCGATAAAACAAGTTTGAGGTCGCTAGCATGTATAGAAAAAAAGTTACTAACCGATATCTGAAAAACAAACAAACGGACTCCGACTTCGTCTATCGAGCAATATCAGAACAAAGACGACCGTTTCCGGCGTAATTTGACGCGCTGAATGCGATGAAACGAGTTTTAGGTCGCTAGCATGTATAGAAAAAAAGTTACTCACCGATATCCACGAAACAAACAAACGGAATTCGACTCCGTGTTTTGAGCAATATCAGAACAAAGACGACCGTTTCCGGCGTAATTTGACGCGCTGAATGCGATGAAACAAGTTTTAGGTCGCTAGCATGTATAGAAAAAAAGTTACTAACCAATATCTGAAAAACAAACAAACGGACTTCGACTTCGTGTTTCGAGCAATATCAAAACAAAGACGGCCGTGTCCGGCGTAATTTGACGCGCTGAATGCGATAAAACAAGTTTTAGGTCGCTAGCATGTATAGAAAGAAAGTTACTCACCGATATCCACAAAACAAACGAACGAAATTCGACTTCGTGTTTTGAGCAATATCAAAACAAAGACGACCGTTTCCGGCGTAATCTGACGCGCTGAATGCGATGAAACAAGTTTTAGGGCGCTAGCATGTATAGAAAAAAAGTTACTAACCGATATCTGAAAAACAAACAAACGGACTCCGACTTCGTCTATCGAGCAATATCAGAACAAAGACGACCGTTTCCGGCGTAATTTGACGGGCTGAATGCGATAAAACAAGTTTTAGGTCACTAGCATGTATAAAAAAAAAGTTACTCACCGATATCCACGAAACAAACGAACGAAATTCGACTTCGTGTTTTGAGCAATATCAAAACAAAGACGACCGTTTCCGGCGTAATTTGACGCGCTGAATGCGATGAAACGAGTTTTAGGTCGCTAGCATGTATAGAAAAAAAGTTACTCACCGATATCCACGAAACAAACAAACGGAATTCGACTCCGTGTTTTGAGCAATATCAGAACAAAGACGACCGTTTCCGGCGTAATTTGACGCGCTGAATGCGATGAAACAAGTTTTAGGTCGCTAGCATGTATAGAAAAAAAGTTACTAACCAATATCTGAAAAACA
This sequence comes from Diprion similis, assembly GCF_021155765.1. Taxonomy (NCBI): domain Eukaryota; kingdom Metazoa; phylum Arthropoda; class Insecta; order Hymenoptera; family Diprionidae; genus Diprion; species Diprion similis. Next base: position 14,771,071 of record NC_060115.1, read on the forward strand.
AACAAACGGACTTCGACTTCGTGTTTCGAGCAATATCAAAACAAAGACGGCCGTGTCCGGCGTAATTTGACGCGCTGAATGCGATAAAACAAGTTTTAGGTCGCTAGCATGTATAGAAAGAAAGTTACTCACCGATATCCACAAAACAAACGAACGAAATTCGACTTCGTGTTTTGAGCAATATCAAAACAAAGACGACCGTTTCCGGCGTAATCTGACGCGCTGAATGCGATGAAACAAGTTTTAGGGCGCTAGCATGTATAGAAAAAAAGTTACTCACCGATATCCACGAAACAAACGAACGAAATTCGACTTCGTGTTTTGAGCAATATCAAAACAAAGACGACCGTTTCCGGCGTAATTTGACGGGCTAAATGCGATGAAACAAGTTTTAGGTCGCTAGCATGTATAGAAAAAAAGTTACTAACCAATATCTGAAAAACAAACAAACGGACTTCGACTTCGTGTTTCGAGCAATATCAAAACAAAGACGGCCGTGTCCGGCGTAATTTGACGCGCTGAATGCGATAAAACAAGTTTTAGGTCGCTAGCATGTATAGAAAAAAAGTTACTCACCGATATCCACGAAACAAACGAACGAAATTCGACTTCGTGTTTTGAGCAATATCAAAACAAAGACGACCGTTTCCGGCGTAATCTGACGCGCTGAATGCGATGAAACAAGTTTTAGGGCGCTAGCATGTATAGAAAAAAAGTTACTAACCGATATCTGAAAAACAAACAAACGGACTCCGACTTCGTCTATCGAGCAATATCAGAACAAAGACGACCGTTTCCGGCGTAATTTGACGGGCTGAATGCGATAAAACAAGTTTTAGGTCACTAGCATGAATAAAAAAAAAGTTACTCACCGATATCCACGAAACAAACGAACGAAATTCGACTTCGTGTTTTGAGCAATATCAAAACAAAGACGACCGTTTCCGGCGTAATTTGACGGGCTAAATGCGATGAAACAAGTTTTAGGTCGCTAGCATGTATAGAAAAAAAGTTACTCACCGATATCCACGAAACAAACAAACGAAATTCGACTCCGTGTTTTGAGCAATATCAGAACAAAGACGACCGTTTCCGGCGTAATTTGACGCGCTGAATGCGATGAAACAAGTTTTAGGTCGCTAGCATGTATAGAAAAAAAGTTACTAACCAATATCTGAAAAACAAACAAACGGACTTCGACTTCGTGTTTCGAGCAATATCAAAACAAAGACGGCCGTGTCCGGCGTAATTTGACGCGCTGAATGCGATAAAACAAGTTTTAGGTCGCTAGCATGTATAGAAAGAAAGTTACTCACCGATATCCACAAAACAAACGAACGAAATTCGACTTCGTGTTTTGAGCAATATCAAAACAAAGACGACCGTTTCCGGCGTAATCTGACGCGCTGAATGCGATGAAACAAGTTTTAGGGCGCTAGCATGTATAGAAAAAAAGTTACTAACCGATATCTGAAAAACAAACAAACGGACTCCGACTTCGTCTATCGAGCAATATCAGAACAAAGACGACCGTTTCCGGCGTAATTTGACGGGCTGAATGCGATAAAACAAGTTTTAGGTCACTAGCATGTATAAAAAAAAAGTTACTCACCGATATCCACGAAACAAACGAACGAAATTCGACTTCGTGTTTTGAGCAATATCAAAACAAAGACGACCGTTTCCGGCGTAATTTGACGGGCTAAATGCGATGAAACAAGTTTTAGGTCGCTAGCATGTATAGAAAAAAAGTTACTAACCAATATCTGAAAAACAAACAAACGGACTTCGACTTCGTGTTTCGAGCAATATCAAAACAAAGACGGCCGTGTCCGGCGTAATTTGACGCGCTGAATGCGATAAAACAAGTTTTAGGTCGCTAGCATGTATAGAAAAAAAGTTACTCACCGATATCCACGAAACAAACGAACGAAATTCGACTTCGTGTTTTGAGCAATATCAAAACAAAGACGACCGTTTCCGGCGTAATCTGACGCGCTGAATGCGATGAAACAAGTTTTAGGGCGCTAGCATGTATAGAAAAAAAGTTACTAACCGATATCTGAAAAACAAACAAACGGACTCCGACTTCGTCTATCGAGCAATATCAGAACAAAGACGACCGTTTCCGGCGTAATTTGACGGGCTGAATGCGATAAAACAAGTTTTAGGTCACTAGCATGAATAAAAAAAAAGTTACTCACCGATATCCACGAAACAAACGAACGAAATTCGACTTCGTGTTTTGAGCAATATCAAAACAAAGACGACCGTTTCCGGCGTAATTTGACGGGCTAAATGCGATGAAACAAGTTTTAGGTCGCTAGCATGTATAGAAAAAAAGTTACTCACCGATATCCACGAAACAAACAAACGAAATTCGACTCCGTGTTTTGAGCAATATCAGAACAAAGACGACCGTTTCCGGCGTAATTTGACGCGCTGAATGCGATGAAACAAGTTTGAGGTCGCTAGCATGTATAGAAAAAAAGTTACTAACCGATATCTGAAAAACAAACAAACGGACTCCGACTTCGTCTATCGAGCAATATCAGAACAAAGACGACCGTTTCCGGCGTAATTTGACGCGCTGAATGCGATGAAACGAGTTTTAGGTCGCTAGCATGTATAGAAAAAAAGTTACTCACCGATATCCACGAAACAAACAAACGGAATTCGACTCCGTGTTTCGAGCAATATCAGAACAAAGACGACCGTTTCCGGCGTAATTTGACGCGCTGAATGCGATGAAACAAGTTTTAGGTCGCTAGCATGTATAGAAAAAAAGTTACTAACCAATATCTGAAAAACAAACAAACGGACTTCGACTTCGTGTTTCGAGCAATATCAAAACAAAGACGGCCGTGTCCGGCGTAATTTGACGCGCTGAATGCGATAAAACAAGTTTTAGGTCGCTAGCATGTATAGAAAAAAAGTTACTCACCGATATCCACGAAACAAACGAACGGAATTCGACTTCGTGTTTTGAGCAATATCAAAACAAAGACGACCGTTCCCGGCGTAATTTGACGCGCTTAATGCGATAAAACAAGTTTCAGGTCGCTAGCATGTATAGAAAAAAAGTTACTCACCGATATCCACGAAACAAACGAACGGAATTTGACTTCGTGTTTTAAGCAATATCAAAACGAAGACGACCGTTTCCGGCGTAATTTGACGGGCTCAATGCGATAAAACAAGTTTTAGGTTGCTAGCATGTATAGAAAAAAAGTTACTAACCGATATCTGAAAAACAAACAAACGGACTCCGACTTCGTCTATCGAGCAATATCAAAACAAAGACGGCCGTGTCCGGCGTAATTTGACGCGCTGAATGCGATGAAACAAGTTTTAGGTCGCTAGCATGTATAGAAAAAAAGTTACTCACCGATATCCACGAAACAAACAAACGGAATTCGACTCCGTGTTTTGAGCAATATCAGAACAAAGACGACCGTTTCCGGCGTAATTTGACGCGCTGAGTGCGATGAAACAAGTTTGAGGTCGCTAGCATGTATAGAAAAAAAGTTACTAACCGATATCTGAAAAACAAACAAACGGACTCCGACTTCGTCTATCGAGCAATATCAGAACAAAGACGACCGTTTCCGGCGTAATTTGACGCGCTGAATGCGATGAAACAAGTTTTAGGTCGCTAGCATGTATAGAAAAAAAGTTACTAACCAATATCTGAAAAACAAACAAACGGACTTCGACTTCGTGTTTCGAGCAATATCAAAACAAAGACGGCCGTGTCCGGCGTAATTTGACGCGCTGAATGCGATAAAACAAGTTTTAGGTCGCTAGCATGTATAGAAAAAAAGTTACTCACCGATATCCACGAAACAAACGAACGAAATCCGACTTCGTGTTTTGAGCAATATCAAAACAAAGACGACCGTTTCCGGCGTAATTTGACGCGCTGAATGCGATAAAACAAGTTTCAGGTCGCTAGCATGTATAGAAAAAAAGTTACTCACCGATATCCACGAAACAAACAAACGGAATTCGACTCCGTGTTTTGAGCAATATCAGAACAAAGACGACCGTTTCCGGCGTAATTTGACGCGCTGAATGCGATGAAACAAGTTTTAGGTCGCTAGCATGTATAGAAAAAAAGTTACTCACCGATATCCACGAAACAAACAAACGGAATTCGACTCCGTGTTTTGAGCAATATCAGAACAAAGACGACCGTTTCCGGCGTAATTTGACGCGCTGAACGCGATGAAACAAGTTTTAGGGCGCTAGCATGTATAGAAAAAAAGTTACTAACCGATATCTGAAAAACAAACAAACGGACTCCGACTTCGTCTATCGAGCAATATCAGAACAAAGACGACCGTTCCCGGCGTAATTTGACGGGCTGAATGCGATAAAACAAGTTTCAGGTCACTAGCATGTATAAAAAAAAAGTTACTAACCGATATCTGAAAAACAAACGAACGGACTTCGACTTCGTGTTTCGAGCAATATCAAAACAAAGACGGCCGTTTTCGGCGTAATTTGACGCGCTGAATGCGATAAAACAAGTTTCAGGTCGCTAGCATGTATAGAAAAAAAGTTACTCACCGATATCCACGAAACAAACGAACGAAATTCGACTTCGTGTTTTGAGCAATATCAAAACAAAGACGACCGTTTCCGGCGTAATTTGACGGGCTAAATGCGATGAAACAAGTTTTAGGTCGCTAGCATGTATAGAAAAAAAGTTACTCACCGATATCCACGAAACAAACAAACGGAATTCGACTCCGTGTCTTGAGCAATATCAGAACAAAGACGACCGTTTCCGGCGTAATTTGACGCGCTGAATGCGATGAAACAAGTTTGAGGTCGCTAGCATGTATAGAAAAAAAGTTACTAACCGATATCTGAAAAACAAACAAACGGACTCCGTTTTCGTCTATCGAGCAATATCAGAACAAAGACGACCGTTTCTGGCGTAATTTGACGCGCTGAATGCGATGAAACAAGTTTTAGGTCGCTAGCATGTATAGAAAAAAAGTTACTAACCAATATCTGAAAGACAAACAAACGGACTTCGACTTCGTGTTTCGAGCAATATCAAAACAAAGACGGCCGTGTCCGGCGTAATTTGACGCGCTGAATGCGATAAAACAAGTTTTAGGTCGCTAGCATGTATAGAAAAAAAGTTACTCACCGATATCCACGAAACAAACGAACGAAATTCGACTTCGTGTTTTAAGCAATATCAAAACAAAGACGACCGTTTCCGGCGTAATTTGACGCGCTGAATGCGATAAAACAAGTTTTAGGTCGCTAGCATGTATAGAAAAAAAGTTACTAACCGATATCTGAAAAACAAACAAACGGACTCCGACTTCGTCTATCGAGCAATATCAGAACAAAGACGACCGTTTCCGGCGTAATTTGACGCGCTGAATGCGATAAAACGAGTTTCAGGTCGCTAGCATGTATAGAAAAAAAGTTACTCACCGATATCCACGAAACAAACGAACGAAATTCGACTTCGTGTTTTGAGCAATATCAAAACAAAGACGACCGTTTCCGGCGTAATTTGACGGGCTAAATGCGATGAAACAAGTTTTAGGTCGCTAGCATGTATTGAAAAAAAGTTACTCACCGATATCCACGAAACAAACAAACGGAATTCGACTCCGTGTTTTGAGCAATATCAGAACAAAGACGACCGTTTCCGGCGTAATTTGACGCGCTGAATGCGATGAAACAAGTTTTAGGACGCTAGCATGTATAGAAAAAAAGTTACTAACCGATATCTGAAAAAAAAACAAACGGACTCCGACTTCGTCTATCGAGCAATATCAGAACAAAGACGACCGTTTCCGGCGTAATTTGACGCGCTGAATGCGATGAAACGAGTTTTAGGTCGCTAGCATGTATAGAAAAAAAGTTACTAACCAATATCTGAAAAACAAACAAACGGACTTCGACTTCGTGTTTCGAGCAATATCAAAACAAAGACGGCCGTGTCCGGCGTAATTTGACGCGCTGAATGCGATAAAACAAGTTTTAGGTCGCTAGCATGTATAGAAAAGAAGTTACTCACCGATATCCACGAAACAAACGAACGGAATTCGACTTCGTGTTTTAAGCAATATCAAAACGAAGACGACCGTTTCCGGCGTAATTTGACGGGCTCAATGCGATAAAACAAGTTTTAGGTCGCTAGCATGTATAGAAAAAAAGTTACTAACCGATATCTGAAAAACAAACAAACGGACTCCGACTTCGTCTATCGAGCAATATCAGAACAAAGACGACCGTTTCCGGCGTAATTTGACGCGCTGAATGCGATAAAACGAGTTTTAGGTCGCTAGCATGTATAGAAAAAAAGTTACTCACCGATATCCACGAAACAAACAAACGGAATTCGACTCCGTGTTTTGAGCAATATCAGAACAAAGACGACCGTTTCCGGCGTAATCTGACGCGCTGAATGCGATGAAACAAGTTTTAGGGCGCTAGCATGTATAGAAAAAAAGTTACTAACCGATATCTGAAAAACAAACAAACGGACTCCGACTTCGTCTATCGAGCACTATCAGAACAAAGACGACCGTTTCCGGCGTAATTTGACGGGCTGAATGCGATAAAACAAGTTTTAGGTCACTAGCATGTATAAAAAAAAAGTTACTCACCGATATCCACGAAACAAACGAACGAAATTCGACTTCGTGTTTTGAGCAATATCAAAACAAAGACGACGGTTTCCGGCGTAATTTGACGGGCTGAATGCGATAAAACAAGTTTCAGGTCACTAGCATGTATAAATAAAAAGTTACTAACCGATATCTGAAAAACAAACGAACGGACTTCGACTTCGTGTTTCGAGCAATATCAAAACAAAGACGGCCGTTTTCGGCGTAATTTGACGCGCTGAATGCGATAAAACAAGTTTCAGGTCGCTAGCATGTATAGAAAAAAAGTTACTCACCGATATCCACGAAACAAACGAACGAAATTCGACTTCGTGTTTTGAGCAATATCAAAACAAAGACGACCGTTTCCGGCGTAATTTGACGGGCTAAATGCGATGAAACAAGTTTTAGGTCGCTAGCATGTATAGAAAAAAAGTTACTCACCGATATCCACGAAACAAACAAACGGAATTCGACTCCGTGTCTTGAGCAATATCAGAACAAAGACGACCGTTTCCGGCGTAATTTGACGCGCTGAATGCGATGAAACAAGTTTGAGGTCGCTAGCATGTATAGAAAAAAAGTTACTAACCGATATCTGAAAAACAAACAAACGGACTCCGTTTTCGTCTATCGAGCAATATCAGAACAAAGACGACCGTTTCTGGCGTAATTTGACGCGCTGAATGCGATGAAACAAGTTTTAGGTCGCTAGCATGTATAGAAAAAAAGTTACTAACCAATATCTGAAAGACAAACAAACGGACTTCGACTTCGTGTTTCGAGCAATATCAAAACAAAGACGGCCGTGTCCGGCGTAATTTGACGGGCTGAATGCGATAAAACAAGTTTTAGGTCGCTAGCATGTATAGAAAAAAAGTTACTCACCGATATCCACGAAACAAACGAACGAAATTCGACTTCGTGTTTTAAGCAATATCAAAACAAAGACGACCGTTTCCGGCGTAATTTGACGCGCTGAATGCGATAAAACAAGTTTCAGGTCGCTAGCATGTATAGAAAAAAAGTTACTCACCGATATCCACGAAACAAACGAACGGAATTCGACTTCGTGTTTTAAGCAATATCAAAACGAAGACGACCGTTTCCGGCGTAATTTGACGGGCTCAATGCGAGAAAACAAGTTTTAGGTCGCTAGCATGTATAGAAAAAAAGTTACTCACCGATATCCACGAAACAAACAAACGGAATTCGACTCCGTGTTTTAAGCAATATCAGAACAAAGACGACCGTTTCCGGCGTAATCTGACGCGCTGAATGCGATGAAACAAGTTTTAGGGCGCTAGCATGTATAGAAAAAAAGTTACTAACCGCTATCTGAAAAACAAACAAACGGACTCCGACTTCGTCTATCGAGCACTATCAGAACAAAGACGACCGTTTCCGGCGTAATTTGACGGGCTGAATGCGATAAAACAAGTTTTAGGTCACTAGCATGTATAAAAAAAAAGTTACTCACCGATATCCACGAAACAAACGAACGAAATTCGACTTCGTGTTTTGAGCAATATCAAAACAAAGACGACCGTTTCCGGCGTAATTTGACGGGCTCAATGCGATGAAACAAGTTTTAGGTCGCTAGCATGTATAGAAAAAAAGTTACTCACCGATATCCACGAAACAAACAAACGGAATTCGACTCCGTGTTTTGAGCAATATCAGAACAAAGACGACCGTTTCCGGCGTAATTTGACGCGCTGAATGCGATGAAACAAGTTTGAGGTCGCTAGCATGTATAGAAAAAAAGTTACTAACCGATATCTGAAAAACAAACAAACGGACTCCGACTTCGTCTATCGAGCAATATCAGAACAAAGACGACCGTTTCCGGCGTAATTTGACGCGCTGAATGCGATGAAACGAGTTTTAGGTCGCTAGCATGTATAGAAAAAAAGTTACTCACCGATATCCACGAAACAAACAAACGGAATTCGACTCCGTGTTTTGAGCAATATCAGAACAAAGACGACCGTTTCCGGCGTAATTTGACGCGCTGAATGCGATGAAACAAGTTTTAGGTCGCTAGCATGTATAGAAAAAAAGTTACTAACCAATATCTGAAAAACAAACAAACGGACTCCGACTTCGTCTATCGAGCAATATCAGAACAAAGACGACCGTTTCCGGCGTAATTTAACGCGCTGAATGCGATGAAACGAGTTTTAGGTCGCTAGCATGTATAGAAAAAAAGTTACTCACCGATATCCACGAAACAAACAAACGAAATTCGACTCCGTGTTTTGAGCAATATCAGAACAAAGACGACCGTTTCCGGCGTAATTTGACGCGCTGAATGCGATGAAACAAGTTTGAGGTCGCTAGCATGTATAGAAAAAAAGTTACTAACCGATATCTGAAAAACAAACAAACGGACTCCGACTTCGTCTATCGAGCAATATCAGAACAAAGACGACCGTTTCCGGCGTAATTTGACGCGCTGAATGCGATGAAACGAGTTTTAGGTCGCTAGCATGTATAGAAAAAAAGTTACTCACCGATATCCACGAAACAAACAAACGGAATTCGACTCCGTGTTTTGAGCAATATCAGAACAAAGACGACCGTTTCCGGCGTAATTTGACGCGCTGAATGCGATGAAACAAGTTTTAGGTCGCTAGCATGTATAGAAAAAAAGTTACTTACCAATATCTGAAAAACAAACAAACGGACTTCGACTTCGTGTTCCGAGCAATATCAAAACAAAGACGGCCGTGTCCGGCGTAATTTGACGCGCTGAATGCGATAAAACAAGTTTTAGGTCGCTAGCATGTATAGAAAAAAAGTTACTCACCGATATCCACGAAACAAACGAACGAAATTCGACTTCGTGTTTTGAGCAATATCAAAACAAAGACGACCGTTTCCGGCGTAATTTGACGCGCTGAATGCGATAAAACAAGTTTCAGGTCGCTAGCATGTATAGAAAAAAAGTTACTCACCGATATCCACGAAACAAACGAACGGAATTCGACTTCGTGTTTTAAGCAATATCAAAACGAAGACGACCGTTTCCGGCGTAATTTGACGGGCTCAATGCGATAAAACAAGTTTTAGGTCGCTAGCATGTATAGAAAAAAAGTTACTAACCGATATCTGAAAAACAAACAAACGGACTCCGACTTCGTCTATCGAGCAATATCAGAACAAAGACGACCGTTTCCGGCGTAATTTGACGCGCTGAATGCGATGAAACAAGTTTTAGGTCGCTAGCATGTATAGAAAAAAAGTTACTCACCGATATCCACGAAACAAACAAACGGAATTCGACTCCGTGTTTTGAGCAATATCAGAACAAAGACGACCGTTTCCGGCGTAATTTGACGCGCTGAATGCGATGAAACAAGTTTGAGGTCGCTAGCATGTATAGAAAAAAAGTTACTAACCGATATCTGAAAAACAAACAAACGGACTCCGACTTCGTCTATCGAGCAATATCAAAACAAAGACGACCGTTTCCGGCGTAATTTGACGCGCTGAATGCGATGAAACGAGTTTTAGGTCGCTAGCATGTATAGAAAAAAAGTTACTCACCGATATCCACGAAACAAACAAACGGAATTCGACTCCGTGTTTTGAGCAATATCAGAACAAAGACGACCGTTTCCGGCGTAATTTGACGCGCTGAATGCGATGAAACAAGTTTTAGGTCGCTAGCATGTATAGAAAAAAAGTTACTAACCAATATCTGAAAAACAAACAAACGGACTTCGACTTCGTGTTTCGAGCAATATCAAAACAAAGACGGCCGTGTCCGGCGTAATTTGACGCGCTGAATGCGATAAAACAAGTTTTAGGTCGCTAGCATGTATAGAAAAAAAGTTACACACCGATATCCACGAAACAAACGTACGAAATTCGACTTCGTGTTTTGAGCAATATCAAAACAAAGACGACCGTTTCCGGCGTAATTTGACGCGCTGAATGCGATAAAACGAGTTTTAGGTCGCTAGCATGTATAGAAAAAAAGTTACTCACCGATATCCACGAAACAAACAAACGGAATTCGACTCCGTGTTTTGAGCAATATCAGAACAAAGACGACCGTTTCCGGCGTAATTTGACGCGCTGAATGCGATGAAACAAGTTTTAGGTCGCTAGCATGTATAGAAAAAAAGTTACTTACCAATATCTGAAAAACAAACAAACGGACTTCGACTTCGTGTTCCGAGCAATATCAAAACAAAGACGGCCGTGTCCGGCGTAATTTGACGCGCTGAATGCGATAAAACAAGTTTTAGGTCGCTAGCATGTATAGAAAAAAAGTTACTCACCGATATCCACGAAACAAACGAACGAAATTCGACTTCGTGTTTTGAGCAATATCAAAACAAAGACGACCGTTTCCGGCGTAATTTGACGCGCTGAATGCGATAAAACAAGTTTCAGGTCGCTAGCATGTATAGAAAAAAAGTTACTCACCGATATCCACGAAACAAACGAACGGAATTCGACTTCGTGTTTTAAGCAATATCAAAACGAAGACGACCGTTTCCGGCGTAATTTGACGGGCTCAATGCGATAAAACAAGTTTTAGGTCGCTAGCATGTATAGAAAAAAAGTTACTAACCGATATCTGAAAAACAAACAAACGGACTCCGACTTCGTCTATCGAGCAATATCAGAACAAAGACGACCGTTTCCGGCGTAATTTGACGCGCTGAATGCGATGAAACAAGTTTTAGGTCGCTAGCATGTATAGAAAAAAAGTTACTCACCGATATCCACGAAACAAACAAACGGAATTCGACTCCGTGTTTTGAGCAATATCAGAACAAAGACGACCGTTTCCGGCGTAATTTGACGCGCTGAATGCGATGAAACAAGTTTGAGGTCGCTAGCATGTATAGAAAAAAAGTTACTAACCGATATCTGAAAAACAAACAAACGGACTCCGACTTCGTCTATCGAGCAATATCAGAACAAAGACGACCGTTTCCGGCGTAATTTGACGCGCTGAATGCGATGAAACGAGTTTTAGGTCGCTAGCATGTATAGAAAAAAAGTTACTCACCGATATCCACGAAACAAACAAACGGAATTCGACTCCGTGTTTTGAGCAATATCAGAACAAAGACGACCGTTTCCGGCGTAATTTGACGCGCTGAATGCGATGAAACAAGTTTTAGGTCGCTAGCATGTATAGAAAAAAAGTTACTAACCAATATCTGAAAAACAAACAAACGGACTTCGACTTCGTGTTTCGAGCAATATCAAAACAAAGACGGCCGTGTCCGGCGTAATTTGACGCGCTGAATGCGATAAAACAAGTTTTAGGTCGCTAGCATGTATAGAAAAAAAGTTACACACCGATATCCACGAAACAAACGTACGAAATTCGACTTCGTGTTTTGAGCAATATCAAAACAAAGACGACCGTTTCCGGCGTAATTTGACGCGCTGAATGCGATAAAACAAGTTTCAGGTCGCTAGCATGTATAGAAAAAAAGTTACTCACCGATATCCACGAAACAAACGAACGGAATTCGACTTCGTGTTTTAAGCAATATCAAAACGAAGACGACCGTTTCCGGCGTAATTTGACGGGCTCAATGCGATAAAACAAGTTTTAGGTCGCTAGCATATATAGAAAAAAAGTTACTCACCGATATCTGAAAAACAAACAAACGGACTCCGACTTCGTCTATCGAGCAATATCAAAACAAAGACGGCCGTGTCCGGCGTAATTTGACGCGCTGAATGCGATGAAACAAGTTTTAGGTCGCTAGCATGTATAGAAAAAAAGTTACTCACCGATATCCACGAAACAAACAAACGAAATTCGACTCCGTGTTTTGAGCAATATCAGAACAAAGACGACCGTTTCCGGCGTAATTTGACGCGCTGAATGCGATGAAACAAGTTTGAGGTCGCTAGCATGTATAGAAAAAAAGTTACTAACCGATATCTGAAAAACAAACAAACGGACTCCGACTTCGTCTATCGAGCAATATCAGAACAAAGACGACCGTTTCCGGCGTAATTTGACGCGCTGAATGCGATGAAACGAGTTTTAGGTCGCTAGCATGTATAGAAAAAAAGTTACTTACCAATATCTGAAAAACAAACAAACGGACTTCGACTTCGTGTTCCGAGCAATATCAAAACAAAGACGGCCGTGTCCGGCGTAATTTGACGCGCTGAATGCGATAAAACAAGTTTTAGGTCGCTAGCATGTATAGAAAAAAAGTTACTCACCGATATCCACGAAACAAACGAACGAAATTCGACTTCGTGTTTTGAGCAATATCAAAACAAAGACGACCGTTTCCGGCGTAATTTGACGCGCTGAATGCGATAAAACAAGATTCAGGTCGCTAGCATGTATAGAAAAAAAGTTACTCACCGATATCCACGAAACAAACGAACGGAATTCGACTTCGTGTTTTAAGCAATATCAAAACGAAGACGACCGTTTCCGGCGTAATTTGACGGGCTCAATGCGATAAAACAAGTTTTAGGTCGCTAGCATGTATAGAAAAAAAGTTACTAACCGATATCTGAAAAACAAACAAACGGACTCCGACTTCGTCTATCGAGCAATATCAGAACAAAGACGACCGTTTCCGGCGTAATTTGACGCGCTGAATGCGATAAAACGAGTTTTAGGTCGCTAGCATGTATAGAAAAAAAGTTACTCACCGATATCCACGAAACAAACGAACGAAATTCGACTTCGTGTTTTGAGCAATATCAAAACAAAGACGACCGTTTCCGGCGTAATTTGACCGGCTAAATGCGATGAAACAAGTTTTAGGTCGCTAGCATGTATAGAAAAAAAGTTACTCACCGATATCCACGAAACAAACAAACGGAATTCGACTCCGTGTTTTGAGCAATATCAGAACAAAGACGACCGTCTCCGGCGTAATTTGACGCGCTGAATGCGATGAAACAAGTTTTAGGACGCTAGCATGTATAAAAAAAAAGTTACTAACCGATATCTGAAAAACAAACAAACGGACTCCGACTTCGTCTATCGAGCAATATCAGAACAAAGACGACCGTTTCCGGCGTAATTTGACGCGCTGAATGCGATGAAACGAGTTTTAGGTCGCTAGCATGTATAGAAAAAAAGTTACTAACCAATATCTGAAAAACAAACAAACGGACTTCGACTTCGTGTTTCGAGCAATATCAAAACAAAGACGGCCGTGTCCGGCGTAATTTGACGCGCTGAATGCGATAAAACAAGTTTTAGGTCGCTAGCATGTATAGAAAAAAAGTTACTCACCGATATCCACGAAACAAACGAACGGAATTCGACTTCGTGTTTTAAGCAATATCAAAACGGAGACGACCGTTTCCGGCGTAATTTGACGGGCTCAATGCGATAAAACAAGTTTTAGGTCGCTAGCATGCATAGAAAAAAAGTTACTAACCGATATCTGAAAAACAAACAAACGGACTCCGACTTCGTCTATCGAGCAATATCAGAACAAAGACGACCGTTTCCGGCGTAATTTGACGCGCTGAATGCGATAAAACGAGTTTTAGGTCGCTAGCATGTATAGAAAAAAAGTTACTCACCGATATCCACGAAACAAACAAACGGAATTCGACTCCGTGTTTTGAGCAATATCAGAACAAAGACGACCGTTTCCGGCGTAATCTGACGCGCTGAATGCGATGAAACAAGTTTTAGGGCGCTAGCATGTATAGAAAAAAAGTTACTAACCGATATCTGAAAAACAAACAAACGGACTCCGACTTCGTCTATCGAGCAATATCAGAACAAAGACGACCGTTTCCGGCGTAATTTGACGGGCTGAATGCGATAAAACAAGTTTTAGGTCACTAGCATGTATAAAAAAAAAGTTACTCACCGATATCCACGAAACAAACGAACGAAATTCGACTTCGTGTTTTGAGCAATATCAAAACAAAGACGACCGTTTCCGGCGTAATTTGACGGGCTAAATGCGATGAAACAAGTTTTAGGTCGCTAGCATGTATAGAAAAAAAGTTACTCACCGATATCCACGAAACAAACAAACGGAATTCGACTCCGTGTTTTGAGCAATATCAGAACAAAGACGACCGTTTCCGGCGTAATTTGACGCGCTGAATGCGATGAAACAAGTTTGAGGTCGCTAGCATGTATAGAAAAAAAGTTACTAACCGATATCTGAAAAACAAACAAACGGACTCGGACTTCGTCTATCGAGCAATATCAGAACAAAGACGACCGTTTCCGGCGTAATTTGACGCGCTGAATGCGATGAAACGAGTTTTAGGTCGCTAGCATGTATAGAAAAAAAGTTACTCACCGATATCCACGAAACAAACAAACGGAATTCGACTCCGTGTTTTGAGCAATATCAGAACAAAGACGACCGTTTCCGGCGTAATTTGACGCGCTGAATGCGATGAAACAAGTTTTAGGTCGCTAGCATGTATAGAAAAAAAGTTACTAACCAATATCTGAAAAACAAACAAACGGACTTCGACTTCGTGTTTCGAGCAATATCAAAACAAAGACGGCCGTGTCCGGCGTAATTTGACGCGCTGAATGCGATAAAACAAGTTTTAGGTCGCTAGCATGTATAGAAAAAAAGTTACTCACCGATATCCACGAAACAAACGTACGAAATTCGACTTCGTGTTTTGAGCGATATCAAAACAAAGACGACCGTTTCCGGCGTAATTTGACGCGCTGAATGCGATAAAACAAGTTTCAGGTCGCTAGCATGTATAGAAAAAAAGTTACTCACCGATATCCACGAAACAAACGAACGGAATTCGACTTCGTGTTTTAAGCAATATCAAAACGAAGACGACCGTTTCCGGCGTAATTTGACGGGCTCAATGCGATAAAACAAGTTTTAGGTCGCTAGCATATATAGAAAAAAAGTTACTAACCGATATCTGAAAAACAAACAAACGGACTCCGACTTCGTCTATCGAGCAATATCAAAACAAAGACGGCCGTGTCCGGCGTAATTTGACGCGCTGAATGCGATGAAACAAGTTTTAGGTCGCTAGCATGTATAGAAAAAAAGTTACTCACCGATATCCACGAAACAAACAAACGAAATTCGACTCCGTGTTTTGAGCAATATCAGAACAAAGACGACCGTTTCCGGCGTAATTTGACGCGCTGAATGCGATGAAACAAGTTTGAGGTCGCTAGCATGTATAGAAAAAAAGTTACTAACCGATATCTGAAAAACAAACAAACGGACTCCGACTTCGTCTATCGAGCAATATCAGAACAAAGACGACCGTTTCCGGCGTACTTTGACGCGCTGAATGCGATGAAACGAGTTTTAGGTCGCTAGCATGTATAGAAAAAAAGTTACTCACCGATATCCACGAAACAAACAAACGGAATTCGACTCCGTGTTTTGAGCAATATCAGAACAAAGACGACCGTTTCCGGCGTAATTTGACGCGCTGAATGCGATGAAATAAGTTTTAGGTCGCTAGCATATATAGAAAAAAAGTTACTAATCAATATCTGAAAAACAAACAAACGGACTTCGACTTCGTGTTTCGAGCAATATCAAAACAAAGACGGCCGTGTCCGGCGTAATTTGACGCGCTGAATGCGATAAAACAAGTTTTAGGTCGCTAGCATGTATAGAAAAAAAGTTACTCACCGATATCCACGAAACAAACGAACGAAATTCGACTTCGTGTTTTGAGCAATATCAGAACAAAGACGACCGTCTCCGGCGTAATTTGACGCGCTGAATGCGATGAAACAAGTTTTAGGACGCTAGCATGTATAAAAAAAAAGTTACTAACCGATATCTGAAAAACAAACAAACGGACTCCGACTTCGTCTATCGAGCAATATCAGAACAAAGACGACCGTTTCCGGCGTAATTTGACGCGCTGAATGCGATGAAACGAGTTTTAGGTCGCTAGCATGTATAGAAAAAAAGTTACTAACCAATATCTGAAAAACAAACAAACGGACTTCGACTTCGTGTTTCGAGCAATATCAAAACAAAGACGGCCGTGTCCGGCGTAATTTGACGCGCTGAATGCGATAAAACAAGTTTTAGGTCGCTAGCATGTATAGAAAAAAAGTTACTCACCGATATCCACGAAACAAACGAACGGAATTCGACTTCGTGTTTTAAGCAATATCAAAACGAAGACGACCGTTTCCGGCGTAATTTGACGGGCTCAATGCGATAAAACAAGTTTTAGGTCGCTAGCATGCATAGAAAAAAAGTTACTAACCGATATCTGAAAAACAAACAAACGGACTCCGACTTCGTCTATCGAGCAATATCAGAACAAAGACGACCGTTTCCGGCGTAATTTGACGCGCTGAATGCGATAAAACGAGTTTTAGGTCGCTAGCATGTATAGAAAAAAAGTTACTCACCGATATCCACGAAACAAACAAACGGAATTCGACTCCGTGTTTTGAGCAATATCAGAACAAAGACGACCGTTTCCGGCGTAATCTGACGCGCTGAATGCGATGAAACAAGTTTTAGGGCGCTAGCATGTATAGAAAAAAAGTTACTAACCGATATCTGAAAAACAAACAAACGGACTCCGACTTCGTCTATCGAGCAATATCAGAACAAAGACGACCGTTTCCGGCGTAATTTGACGGGCTGAATGCGATAAAACAAGTTTTAGGTCACTAGCATGTATAAAAAAAAAGTTACTCACCGATATCCACGAAACAAACGAACGAAATTCGACTTCGTGTTTTGAGCAATATCAAAACAAAGACGACCGTTTCCGGCGTAATTTGACGGGCTAAATGCGATGAAACAAGTTTTAGGTCGCTAGCATGTATAGAAAAAAAGTTACTCACCGATATCCACGAAACAAACAAACGGAATTCGACTCCGTGTTTTGAGCAATATCAGAACAAAGACGACCGTTTCCGGCGTAATTTGACGCGCTGAATGCGATGAAACAAGTTTGAGGTCGCTAGCATGTATAGAAAAAAAGTTACTAACCGATATCTGAAAAACAAACAAACGGACTCCGACTTCGTCTATCGAGCAATATCAGAACAAAGACGACCGTTTCCGGCGTAATTTGACGCGCTGAATGCGATGAAACGAGTTTTAGGTCGCTAGCATGTATAGAAAAAAAGTTACTCACCGATATCCACGAAACAAACAAACGGAATTCGACTCCGTGTTTTGAGCAATATCAGAACAAAGACGACCGTTTCCGGCGTAATTTGACGCGCTGAATGCGATGAAACAAGTTTTAGGTCGCTAGCATGTATAGAAAAAAAGTTACTAACCAATATCTGAAAAACAAACAAACGGACTTCGACTTCGTGTTTCGAGCAATATCAAAACAAAGACGGCCGTGTCCGGCGTAATTTGACGCGCTGAATGCGATAAAACAAGTTTTAGGTCGCTAGCATGTATAGAAAAAAAGTTACTCACCGATATCCACGAAACAAACGTACGAAATTCGACTTCGTGTTTTGAGCGATATCAAAACAAAGACGACCGTTTCCGGCGTAATTTGACGCGCTGAATGCGATAAAACAAGTTTCAGGTCGCTAGCATGTATAGAAAAAAAGTTACTCACCGATATCCACGAAACAAACGAACGGAATTCGACTTCGTGTTTTAAGCAATATCAAAACGAAGACGACCGTTTCCAGCGTAATTTGACGGGCTCAATGCGATAAAACAAGTTTTAGGTCGCTAGCATATATAGAAAAAAAGTTACTAACCGATATCTGAAAAACAAACAAACGGACTCCGACTTCGTCTATCGAGCAATATCAAAACAAAGACGGCCGTGTCCGGCGTAATTTGACGCGCTGAATGCGATGAAACAAGTTTTAGGTCGCTAGCATGTATAGAAAAAAAGTTACTCACCGATATCCACGAAACAAACAAACGAAATTCGACTCCGTGTTTTGAGCAATATCAGAACAAAGACGACCGTTTCCGGCGTAATTTGACGCGCTGAATGCGATGAAACAAGTTTGAGGTCGCTAGCATGTATAGAAAAAAAGTTACTAACCGATATCTGAAAAACAAACAAACGGACTCCGACTTCGTCTATCGAGCAATATCAGAACAAAGACGACCGTTTCCGGCGTAATTTGACGCGCTGAATGCGATGAAACGAGTTTTAGGTCGCTAGCATGTATAGAAAAAAAGTTACTCACCGATATCCACGAAACAAACAAACGGAATTCGACTCCGTGTTTTGAGCAATATCAGAACAAAGACGACCGTTTCCGGCGTAATTTGACGCGCTGAATGCGATGAAATAAGTTTTAGGTCGCTAGCATATATAGAAAAAAAGTTACTAATCAATATCTGAAAAACAAACAAACGGACTTCGACTTCGTGTTTCGAGCAATATCGAAACAAAGACGGCCGTGTCCGGCGTAATTTGACGCGCTGAATGCGATAAAACAAGTTTTAGGTCGCTAGCATGTATAGAAAAAAAGTTACTCACCGATATCCACGAAACAAACGAACGAAATTCGACTTCGTGTTTTGAGCAATATCAAAACAAAGACGACCGTTTTCGGCGTAATTTGACGCGCTGAATGCGATAAAACAAGTTTCAGGTCGCTAGCATGTATAGAAAAAAAGTTACTCACCGATATCCACGAAACAAACGAACGGAATTCGACTTCGTGTTTTAAGCAATATCAAAACGAAGACGACCGTTTCCGGCGTAATTTGACGGGCTCAATGCGATTAAACAAGTTTTAGGTCGCTAGCATGTATAGAAAAAAAGTTACTAACCGATATCTGAAAAACAAACAAACGGACTCCGACTTCGTCTATCGAGCAATATCAGAACAAAGACGACCGTTTCCGGCGTAATTTGACGCGCTGAATGCGATGAAACGAGTTTTAGGTCGCTAGCATGTATAGAAAAAAAGTTACTCACCGATATCCACGAAACAAACAAACGGAATTCGACTCCGTGTTTTGAGCAATATCAGAACAAAGACGACCGTTTCCGGCGTAATTTGACGCGCTGAATGCGATGAAACAAGTTTGAGGTCGCTAGCATGTATAGAAAAAAAGTTACTAACCGATATCTGAAAAACAAACAAACGGACTCCGACTTCGTCTATCGAGCAATATCAGAACAAAGACGACCGTTTCCGGCGTAATTTGACGCGCTGAATGCGATGAAACGAGTTTTAGGTCGCTAGCATGTATAGAAAAAAAGTTACTCACCGATATCCACGAAACAAACAAACGGAATTCGACTCCGTGTTTTGAGCAATATCAGAACAAAGACGACCGTTTCCGGCGTAATTTGACGCGCTGAATGCGATGAAATAAGTTTTAGGTCGCTAGCATGTATAGAAAAAAAGTTACTAACCAATATCTGAAAAACAAACAAACGGACTTCGACTTCGTGTTTCGAGCAATATCAAAACAAAGACGGCCGTGTCCGGCGTAATTTGACGCGCTGAATGCGATAAAACAAGTTTTAGGTCGCTAGCATGTATAGAAAAAAAGTTACTCACCGATATCCACGAAACAAACGAACGAAATTCGACTTCGTGTTTTGAGCAATATCAAAACAAAGACGACCGTTTCCGGCGTAATTTGACGCGCTGAATGCGATAAAACAAGTTTCAGGTCGCTAGCATGTATAGAAAAAAAGTTACTCACCGATATCCACGAAACAAACGAACGGAATTCGACTTCGTGTTTTAAGCAATATCAAAACGAAGACGACCGTTTCCGGCGTAATTTGACGCGCTGAATGCGATAAAACAAGTTTCAGGTCGCTAGCATGTATAGAAAAAAAGTTACTCACCGATATCCACGAAACAAACGAACGGAATTCGACTTCGTGTTTTAAGCAATATCAAAACGAAGACGACCGTTTCCGGCGTAATTTGACGGGCTCAATGCGATAAAACAAGTTTTAGGTCGCTAGCATATATAGAAAAAAAGTTACTAACCGATATCTGAAAAACAAACAAACGGACTCCGACTTCGTCTATCGAGCAATATCAAAACAAAGACGGCCGTGTCCGGCGTAATTTGACGCGCTGAATGCGATGAAACAAGTTTTAGGTCGCTAGCATGTATAGAAAAAAAGTTACTCACCGATATCCACGAAACAAACAAACGAAATTCGACTCCGTGTTTTGAGCAATATCAGAACAAAGACGACCGTTTCCGGCGTAATTTGACGCGCTGAATGCGATGAAACAAGTTTGAGGTCGCTAGCATGTATAGAAAAAAAGTTACTAACCGATATCTGAAAAACAAACAAACGGACTCCGACTTCGTCTATCGAGCAATATCAGAACAAAGACGACCGTTTCCGGCGTAATTTGACGCGCTGAATGCGATGAAACGAGTTTTAGGTCGCTAGCATGTATAGAAAAAAAGTTACTCACCGATATCCACGAAACAAACAAACGGAATTCGACTCCGTGTTTTGAGCAATATCAGAACAAAGACGACCGTTTCCGGCGTAATTTGACGCGCTGAATGCGATGAAATAAGTTTTAGGTCGCTAGCATGTATAGAAAAAAAGTTACTAACCAATATCTGAAAAACAAACAAACGGACTTCGACTTCGTGTTTCGAGCAATATCAAAACAAAGACGGCCGTGTCCGGCGTAATTTGACGCGCTGAATGCGATAAAACAAGTTTTAGGTCGCTAGCATGTATAGAAAAAAAGTTACTCACCGATATCCACGAAACAAACGAACGAAATTCGACTTCGTGTTTTGAGCAATATCAAAACAAAGACGACCGTTTCCGGCGTAATTTGACGCGCTGAATGCGATGAAACAAGTTTCAGGTCGCTAGCATGTATAGAAAAAAAGTTACTCACCGATATCCACGAAACAAACGAACGGAATTCGACTTCGTGTTTTAAGCAATATCAAAACGAAGACGACCGTTTCCGGCGTAATTTGACGGGCTCAATGCGATAAAACAAGTTTTAGGTCGCTAGCATGTATAGAAAAAAAGTTACTAACCAATATCTGAAAAACAAACAAACGGACTCCGACTTCGTCTATCGAGCAATATCAGAACAAAGACGACCGTTTCCGGCGTAATTTGACGCGCTGAATGCGATGAAACGAGTTTTAGGTCGCTAGCATGTATAGAAAAAAAGTTACTCACCGATATCCACGAAACAAACAAACGGAATTCGACTCCGTGTTTTGAGCAATATCAGAACAAAGACGACCGTTTCCGGCGTAATTTGACGCGCTGAATGCGATGAAACAAGTTTTAGGTCGCTAGCATGTATAGAAAAAAAGTTACTAACCGATATCTGAAAAACAAACAAACGGACTCCGACTTCGTCTATCGAGCAATATCAAAACAAAGACGGCCGTGTCCGGCGTAATTTGACGCGCTGAATGCGATGAAACAAGTTTTAGGTCGCTAGCATGTATAGAAAAAAAGTTACTCACCGATATCCACGAAACAAACAAACGAAATTCGACTCCGTGTTTTGAGCAATATCAGAACAAAGACGACCGGTTCCGGCGTAATTTGACGCGCTGAATGCGATGAAACAAGTTTGAGGTCGCTAGCATGTATAGAAAAAAAGTTACTAACCGATATCTGAAAAACAAACAAACGGACTCCGACTTCGTCTATCGAGCAATATCAGAACAAAGACGACCGTTTCCGGCGTAATTTGACGCGCTGAATGCGATGAAACGAGTTTTAGGTCGCTAGCATGTATAGAAAAAAAGTTACTCACCGATATCCACGAAACAAACAAACGGAATTCGACTCCGTGTTTTGAGCAATATCAGAACAAAGACGACCGTTTCCGGCGTAATTTGACGCGCTGAATGCGATGAAATAAGTTTTAGGTCGCTAGCATGTATAGAAAAAAAGTTACTAACCAATATCTGAAAAACAAACAAACGGACTTCGACTTCGTGTTTCGAGCAATATCAAAACAAAGACGGCCGTGTCCGGCGTAATTTGACGCGCTGAATGCGATAAAACAAGTTTTAGGTCGCTAGCATGTATAGAAAAAAAGTTACTCACCGATATCCACGAAACAAACGAACGAAATTCGACTTCGTGTTTTGAGCAATATCAAAACAAAGACGACCGTTTCCGGCGTAATTTGACGCGCTGAATGCGATAAAACAAGTTTCAGGTCGCTAGCATGTATAGAAAAAAAGTTACTCACCGATATCCACGAAACAAACGAACGGAATTCGACTTCGTGTTTTGAGCAATATCAGAACAAAGACGACCGTTTCCGGCGTAATTAGACGCGCTGAATGCGATGAAATAAGTTTTAGGTCGCTAGCATGTATAGAAAAAAAGTTACTAACCAATATCTGAAAAGCAAACAAACGGACTTCGACTTCGTGTTTCGAGCAATATCAAAACAAAGACGGCCGTGTCCGGCGTAATTTGACGCGCTGAATGCGATAAAACAAGTTTTAGGTCGCTAGCATGTATAGAAAAAAAGTTACTCACCGATATCCACGAAACAAACAAACGGAATTCGACTCCGTGTTTTGAGCAATATCAGAACAAAGACGACCGTTTCCGGCGTAATTTGACGCGCTGAATGCGATGAAACAAGTTTTAGGTCGCTAGCATGTATAGAAAAAAAGTTACTAACCAATATCTGAAAAACAAACAAACGGACTTCGACTTCGTGTTTCGAGCAATATCAAAACAAAGACGGCCGTGTCCGGCGTAATTTGACGCGCTGAATGCGATAAAACAATTTTAGGTCGCTAGCATGTATAGAAAAAAAGTTACTCACCGATATCCACGAAACAAACGTACGAAATTCGACTTCGTGTTTTGAGCGATATCAAAACAAAGACGACCGTTTCCGGCGTAATTTGACGCGCTGAATGCGATAAAACAAGTTTCAGGTCGCTAGCATGTATAGAAAAAAAGTTACTCACCGATATCCACGAAACAAACGAACGGAATTCGACTTCGTGTTTTAAGCAATATCAAAACGAAGACGACCGTTTCCGGCGTAATTTGACGGGCTCAATGCGATAAAACAAGTTTTAGGTCGCTAGCATATATAGAAAAAAAGTTACTAACCGATATCTGAAAAACAAACAAACGGACTCCGACTTCGTCTATCGAGCAATATCAAAACAAAGACGGCCGTGTCCGGCGTAATTTGACGCGCTAAATGCGATGAAACAAGTTTTAGGTCGCTAGCATGTATAGAAAAAAAGTTACTCACCGATATCCACGAAACAAACAAACGAAATTCGACTCCGTGTTTTGAGCAATATCAGAACAAAGTCGACCGTTTCCGGCGTAATTTGACGCGCTGAATGCGATGAAACAAGTTTGAGGTCGCTAGCATGTATAGAAAAAAAGTTACTAACCGATATCTGAAAAACAAACAAACGGACTCCGACTTCGTCTATCGAGCAATATCAGAACAAAGACGACCGTTTCCGGCGTAATTTGACGCGCTGAATGCGATGAAACGAGTTTTAGGTCGCTAGCATGTATAGAAAAAAAGTTACTCACCGATATCCACGAAACAAACAAACGGAATTCGACTCCGTGTTTTGAGCAATATCAGAACAAAGACGACCGTTTCCGGCGTAATCTGACGCGCTGAATGCGATGAAACAAGTTTTAGGGCGCTAGCATGTATAGAAAAAAAGTTACTAACCGATATCTGAAAAACAAACAAACGGACTCCGACTTCGTCTATCAAGCAATATCAGAACAAAGACGACCGTTTCCGGCGTAATTTGACGGGCTGAATGCGATAAAACAAGTTTTAGGTCACTAGCATGTATAAAAAAAAAGTTACTCACCGATATCCACGAAACAAACGAACGAAATTCGACTTCGTGTTTTGAGCAATATCAAAACAAAGACGACCGTTTCCGGCGTAATTTGACGGGCTAAATGCGATGAAACAAGTTTTAGGTCGCTAGCATGTATAGAAAAAAAGTTACTCACCGATATCCACGAAACAAACAAACGGAATTCGACTCCGTGTTTTGAGCAATATCAGAACAAAGACGACCGTTTCCGGCGTAATTTGACGCGCTGAATGCGATGAAACAAGTTTGAGGTCGCTAGCATGTATAGAAAAAAAGTTACTAACCGATATCTGAAAAACAAACAAACGGACTCCGACTTCGTCTATCGAGCAATATCAGAACAAAGACGACCGTTTCCGGCGTAATTTGACGCGCTGAATGCGATGAAACGAGTTTTAGGTCGCTAGCATGTATAGAAAAAAAGTTACTCACCGATATCCACGAAACAAACAAACGGAATTCGACTCCGTGTTTTGAGCAATATCAGAACAAAGACGACCGTTTCCGGCGTAATTTGACGCGCTGAATGCGATGAAACAAGTTTTAGGTCGCTAGCATGTATAGAAAAAAAGTTACTAACCAATATCTGAAAAACAAACAAACGGACTTCGACTTCGTGTTTCGAGCAATATCAAAACAAAGACGGCCGTGTCCGGCGTAATTTGACGCGCTGAATGCGATAAAACAAGTTTTAGGTCGCTAGCATGTATAGAAAAAAAGTTACTCACCGATATCCACGAAACAAACGTACGAAATTCGACTTCGTGTTTTGAGCGATATCAAAACAAAGACGACCGTTTCCGGCGTAATTTGACGCGCTGAATGCGATAAAACAAGTTTCAGGTCGCTAGCATGTATAAAAAAAAAGTTACTCACCGATATCCACGAAACAAACGAACGGAATTCGACTTCGTGTTTTGAGCAATATCAAAACGAAGACGACCGTTTCCGGCGTAATTTGACGGGCTCAATGCGATAAAACAAGTTTTAGGTCGCTAGCATATATAGAAAGAAAGTTACTAACCGATATCTGAAAAACAAACAAACGGACTCCGACTTCGTCTATCGAGCAATATCAAAACAAAGACGACCGTTTCCGGCGTAATTTGACGGGCTAAATGCGATGAAACAAGTTTTAGGTCGCTAGCATGTATAGAAAAAAAGTTACTCACCGATATCCACGAAACAAACAAACGGAATTCGACTCCGTGTTTTGAGCAATATCAGAACAAAGACGACCGTTTCCGGCGTAATTTGACGCGCTGAATGCGATGAAACAAGTTTGAGGTCGCTAGCATGTATAGAAAAAAAGTTACTAACCGATATCTGAAAAACAAACAAACGGACTCCGACTTCGTCTATCGAGCAATATCAGAACAAAGACGACCGTTTCCGGCGTAATTTGACGCGCTGAATGCGATGAAACGAGTTTTAGGTCGCTAGCATGTATAAAAAAAAAGTTACTCACCGATATCCACGAAACAAACAAACGGAATTCGACTCCGTGTTTTGAGCAATATCAGAACAAAGACGACCGTTTCCGGCGTAATTTGACGCGCTGAATGCGATGAAACAAGTTTTAGGTCGCTAGCATGTATAGAAAAAAAGTTACTAACCAATATCTGAAAAACAAACAAACGGACTTCGACTTCGTGTTTCGAGCAATATCAAAACAAAGACGGCCGTGTCCGGCGTAATTTGACGCGCTGAATGCGATAAAACAAGTTTTAGGTCGCTAGCATGTATAGAAAAAAAGTTACTCACCGATATCCACGAAACAAACGAACGAAATTCGACTTCGTGTTTTGAGCAATATCAAAACAAAGACGACCGTTTCCGGCGTAATTTGACGCGCTGAATGCGATAAAACAAGTTTCAGGTCGCTAGCATGTATAGAAAAAAAGTTACTCACCGATATCCACAAAACAAACGAACGGAATTCGACTTCGTGTTTTAAGCAATATCAAAACGAAGACGACCGTTTCCGGCGTAATTTGACGGGCTCAATGCGATAAAACAAGTTTTAGGTCGCTAGCATGTATAGAAAAAAAGTTACTAACCGATATCTGAAAAACAAACAAACGGACTCCGCTTCGTCTATCGAGCAATATCAAAACAAAGACGGCCGTGTCCGGCGTAATTTGACGCGCTAAATGCGATGAAACAAGTTTTAGGTCGCTAGCATGTATAGAAAAAAAGTTACTCACCGATATCCACGAAACAAACAAACGGAATTCGACTCCGTGTTTTGAGCAATATCAGAACAAAGACGACCGTTTCCGGCGTAATTTGACGCGCTGAATGCGATAAAACAAGTTTCAGGTCGCTAGCATGTATAGAAAAAAAGTTACTCACCGATATCCACGAAACAAACGAACGGAATTCGACTTTGTGTTTTAAGCAATATCAAAACGAAGACGACCGTTTCCGGCGTAATTTGACGGGCTAAATGCGATAAAACAAGTTTTAGGTCGCTAGCATGTATAGAAAAAAAGTTACTCACCGATATCCACGAAACAAACAAACGGAATTCGACTCCGTGTTTTGAGCAATATCAGAACAAAGACGACCGTTTCCGGCGTAATTTGACGCGCTGAATGCGATGAAACAAGTTTGAGGTCGCTAGCATGTATAGAAAAAAAGTTACTAACCGATATCTGAAAAACAAACAAACGGACTCCGACTTCGTCTATCGAGCAATATCAGAACAAAGACGACCGTTTCCGGCGTAATTTGACGCGCTGAATGCGATGAAACGAGTTTTAGGTCGCTAGCATGTATAGAAAAAAAGTTACTCACCGATATCCACGAAACAAACAAACGGAATTCGACTCCGTGTTTTGAGCAATATCAGAACAAAGACGACCGTTTCCGGCGTAATTTGACGCGCTGAATGCGATGAAACAAGTTTTAGGTCGCTAGCATGTATAGAAAAAAAGTTACTAACCAATATCTGAAAAACAAACAAACGGACTTCGACTTCGTGTTTCGAGCAATATCAAAACAAAGACGGCCGTGTCCGGCGTAATTTGACGCGCTGAATGCGATAAAACAAGTTTTAGGTCGCTAGCATGTATAGAAAAAAAGTTACTCACCGATATCCACGAAACAAACGAACGAAATTCGACTTCGTGTTTTGAGCAATATCAAAACAAAGACGACCGTTTCCGGCGTAATTTGACGCGCTGAATGCGATAAAACAAGTTTCAGGTCGCTAGCATGTATAGAAAAAAAGTTACTCACCGATATCCACAAAACAAACGAACGGAATTCGACTTCGTGTTTTAAGCAATATCAAAACGAAGACGTCCGTTTCCGGCGTAATTTGACGGGCTCAATGCGATAAAACAAGTTTTAGGTCGCTAGCATGTATAGAAAAAAAGTTACTAACCGATATCTGAAAAACAAACAAACGGACTCCGACTTCGTCTATCGAGCAATATCAAAACAAAGACGGCCGTGTCCGGCGTAATTTGACGCGCTGAATGCGATGAAACAAGTTTTAGGTCGCTAGCATGTATAGAAAAAAAGTTACTCACCGATATCCACGAAACAAACAAACGGAATTCGACTCCGTGTTTTGAGCAATATCAGAACAAAGACGACCGTTTCCGGCGTAATTTGACGCGCTGAATGCGATAAAACAAGTTTCAGGTCGCTAGCATGTATAGAAAAAAAGTTACTCACCGATATCCACGAAACAAACGAACGGAATTCGACTTCGTGTTTTAAGCAATATCAAAACGAAGACGACCGTTTCCGGCGTAATTTGACGGGCTAAATGCGATAAAACAAGTTTTAGGTCGCTAGCATGTATAGAAAAAAAGTTACTAACCGATATCTGAAAAACAAACAAACGGACTCCGACTTCGTCTATCGAGCAATATCAGAACAAAGACGACCGTTTCCGGCGTAATTTGACGCGCTGAATGCGATAAAACGAGTTTTAGGTCGCTAGCATGTATAGAAATAAAGTTACTCACCGATATCCACGAAACAAACGAACGAAATTCGACTTCGTGTTTTGAGCAATATCAAAACAAAGACGACCGTTTCCGGCGTAATTTGACGGGCTAAATGCGATGAAACAAGTTTTAGGTCGCTAGCATGTATAGAAAAAAAGTTACTCACCGATATCCACGAAACAAACAAACGGAATTCGACTCCGTGTTTTGAGCAATATCAGAACAAAGACGACCGTTTCCGGCGAAATTTGACGCGCTGAATGCGATGAAACAAGTTTTAGGTCGCTAGCATGTATAGAAAAAAAGTTACTAACCGATATCTGAAAAACAAACAAACGGACTCCGACTTCGTCTATCGAGCAATATCAGAACAAAGACGACCGTTTCCGGCGTAATTTGACGGGCTGAATGCGATAAAACAAGTTTTAGGTCACTAGCATGTATAAAAAAAAAGTTACTCACCGATATCCAAGAAACAAACGAACGAAATTCGACTTCGTGTTTTGAGCAATATCAAAACAAAGACGACCGTTTCCGGCGTAATTTGACGGGCTAAATGCGATGAAACAAGTTTTAGGTCGCTAGCATGTATAGAAAAAAAGTTACTCACCGATATCCACGAAACAAACAAACGGAATTCGACTCCGTGTTTTGAGCAATATCAGAACAAAGACGACCGTTTCCGGCGTAATTTGACGCGCTAAATGCGATGAAACAAGTTTGAGGTCGCGAGCATGTATAGAAAAAAAGTTACTAACCGATATCTGAAAAACAAACAAACGGACTCCGACTTCGTCTATCGAGCAATATCAGAACAAAGACGACCGTTTCCGGCGTAATTTGACGCGCTGCATGCGATAAAACGAGTTTTAGGTCGCTAGCATGTATAGAAAAAAAGTTACTCACCGATATCCACGAAACAAACGAACGAAATTCGACTTCGTGTTTTGAGCAATATCAAAACAAAGACGACCGTTTCCGGCGTAATTTGACGGGCTAAATGCGATGAAACAAGTTTTAGGTCGCTAGCATGTATAGAAAAAAAGTTACTCACCGATATCCACGAAACAAACAAACGGAATTCGACTCCGTGTTTTGAGCAATATCAGAACAAAGACGACCGTTTCCGGCGTAATTTGACGCGCTGAATGCGATGAAACAAGTTTTAGGTCGCTAGCATGTATAGAAAAAAAGTTACTAACCGATATCTGAAAAACAAACAAACGGACTCCGACTTCGTCTATCGAGCAATATCAGAACAAAGACGACCGTTTCCGGCGTAATTTGACGCGCTGAATGCGATAAAACAAGTTTCAGGTCGCTAGCATGTATAGAAAAAAAGTTACTCACCGATATCCACAAAACAAACGAACGGAATTCGACTTCGTGTTTTAAGCAATATCAAAACGAAGACGACCGTTTCCGGCGTAATTTGACGGGCTCAATGCGATAAAACAAGTTTTAGGTCGCTAGCATGTATAGAAAAAAAGTTACTAACCGATATCTGAAAAACAAACAAACGGACTCCGACTTCGTCTATCGAGCAATATCAAAACAAAGACGGCCGTGTCCGGCGTAATTTGACGCGCTGAATGCGATGAAACAAGTTTTAGGTCGCTAGCATGTATAGAAAAAAAGTTACTCACCGATATCCACGGAACAAACAAACGGAATTCGACTCCGTGTTTTGAGCAATATCAGAACAAAGACGACCGTTTCCGGCGTAATTTGACGCGCTGAATGCGATAAAACAAGTTTCAGGTTGCTAGCATGTATAGAAAAAAAGTTACTCACCGATATCCACGAAACAAACGAACGGAATTCGACTTTGTGTTTTAAGCAATATCAAAACGAAGACGACCGTTTCCGGCGTAATTTGACGGGCTAAATGCGATAAAACAAGTTTTAGGTCGCTAGCATGTATAGAAAAAAAGTTACTCACCGATATCCACGAAACAAACAAACGGAATTCGACTCCGTGTTTTGAGCAATATCAGAACAAAGACGACCGTTTCCGGCGTAATTTGACGCGCTGAATGCGATGAAACAAGTTTGAGGTCGCTAGCATGTATAGAAAAAAAGTTACTAACCGATATCTGAGAAACAAACAAACGGACTCCGACTTCGTCTATCGAGCAATATCAGAACAAAGACGACCGTTTCCGGCGTAATTTGACGCGCTGAATGCGATAAAACAAGTTTTAGGTCGCTAGCATGTATAGAAAAAAAGTTACTCACCGATATCCACGAAACAAACGAACGAAATTCGACTTCGTGTTTTGAGCAATATCAAAACAAAGACGACCGTTTCCGGCGTAATTTGACGCGCTGAATGCGATAAAACAAGTTTCAGGTCGCTAGCATGTATAGAAAAAAAGTTACTCACCGATATCCACAAAACAAACGAACGGAATTCGACTTCGTGTTTTAAGCAATATCAAAACGAAGACGACCGTTTCCGGCGTAATTTGACGGGCTCAATGCGATAAAACAAGTTTTAGGTCGCTAGCATGTATAGAAAAAAAGTTACTAACCGATATCTGAAAAACAAACAAACGGACTCCGACTTCGTCTATCGAGCAATATCAAAACAAAGACGGCCGTGTCCGGCGTAATTTGACGCGCTGAATGCGATGAAACAAGTTTTAGGTCGCTAGCATGTATAGAAAAAAAGTTACTCACCGATATCCACGAAACAAACAAACGGAATTCGACTCCGTGTTTTGAGCAATATCAGAACAAAGACGACCGTTTCCGGCGTAATTTGACGCGCTGAATGCGATAAAACAAGTTTCAGGTCGCTAGCATGTATAGAAAAAAAGTTACTCACCGATATCCACGAAACAAACGAACGGAATTCGACTTTGTGTTTTAAGCAATATCAAAACGAAGACGACCGTTTCCGGCGTAATTTGACGGGCTAAATGCGATAAAACAAGTTTTAGGTCGCTAGCATGTATAGAAAAAAAGTTACTAACCGATATCTGAAAAACAAACAAACGGACTCCGACTTCGTCTATCGAGCAATATCAGAACAAAGACGACCGTTTCCGGCGTAATTTGACGCGCTGAATGCGATAAAACGAGTTTTAGGTCGCTAGCATGTATAGAAATAAAGTTACTCACCGATATCCACGAAACAAACGAACGAAATTCGACTTCGTGTTTTGAGCAATATCAAAACAAAGACGACCGTTTCCGGCGTAATTTGACGGGCTCAATGCGATGAAACAAGTTTTAGGTCGCTAGCATGTATAGAAAAAAAGTTACTCACCGATATCCACGAAACAAACAAACGGAATTCGACTCCGTGTTTTGAGCAATATCAGAACAAAGACGACCGTTTCCGGCGTAATTTGACGCGCTGAATGCGATGAAACAAGTTTTAGGTCGCTAGCATGTATAGAAAAAAAGTTACTAACCGATATCTGAAAAACAAACAAACGGACCTCGACTTCGTCTATCGAGCAATATCAGAACAAAGACGACCGTTTCCGGCGTAATTTGACGGGCTGAATGCGATAAAACAAGTTTTAGGTCACTAGCATGTATAAAAAAAAAGTTACTCACCGATATCCAAGAAACAAACGAACGAAATTCGACTTCGTGTTTTGAGCAATATCAAAACAAAGACGACCGTTTCCGGCGTAATTTGACGGGCTAAATGCGATGAAACAAGTTTTAGGTCGCTAGCATGTATAGAAAAAAAGTTACTCACCGATATCCACGAAACAAACAAACGGAATTCGACTCCGTGTTTTGAGCAATATCAGAACAAAGACGACCGTTTCCGGCGTAATTTGACGCGCTAAATGCGATGAAACAAGTTTGAGGTCGCTAGCATGTATAGAAAAAAAGTTACTAACCGATATCTGAAAAACAAACAAACGGACTCCGACTTCGTCTATCGAGCAATATCAGAACAAAGACGACCGTTTCCGGCGTAATTTGACGCGCTGCATGCGATAAAACGAGTTTTAGGTCGCTAGCATGTATAGAAAAAAAGTTACTCACCGATATCCACGGAACAAACGAACGAAATTCGACTTCGTGTTTTGAGCAATATCAAAACAAAGACGACCGTTTCCGGCGTAATTTGACGGGCTAAATGCGATGAAACAAGTTTTAGGTCGCTAGCATGTATAGAAAAAAAGTTACTCACCGATATCCACGAAACAAACAAACGGAATTTGACTCCGTGTTTTGAGCAATATCAGAACAAAGACGACCGTTTCCGGCGTAATTTGACGCGCTGAATGCGATGAAACAAGTTTTAGGTCGCTAGCATGTATAGAAATAAAGTTACTCACCGATATCCACGAAACAAACGAACGAAATTCGACTTCGTGTTTTGAGCAATATCAAAACAAAGACGACCGTTTCCGGCGTAATTTGACGGGCTCAATGCGATGAAACAAGTTTTAGGTCGCTAGCATGTATAGAAAAAAAGTTACTAACCGATATCTGAAAAACAAACAAACGGACTCCGACTTCGTCTATCGAGCAATATCAGAACAAAGACGACCGTTTCCGGCGTAATTTGACGGGCTGAATGCGATAAAACAAGTTTTAGGTCACTAGCATGTATAAAAAAAAAGTTACTCACCGATATCCAAGAAACAAACGAACGAAATTCGACTTCGTGTTTTGAGCAATATCAAAACAAAGACGACCGTTTCCGGCGTAATTTGACGGGCTAAATGCGATGAAACAAGTTTTAGGTCGCTAGCATGTATAGAAAAAAAGTTACTCACCGATATCCACGAAACAAACAAACGGAATTCGACTCCGTGTTTTGAGCAATATCAGAACAAAGACGACCGTTTCCGGCGTAATTTGACGCGCTAAATGCGATGAAACAAGTTTGAGGTCGCTAGCATGTATAGAAAAAAAGTTACTAACCGATATCTGAAAAACAAACAAACGGACTCCGACTTCGTCTATCGAGCAATATCAGAACAAAGACGACCGTTTCCGGCGTAATTTGACGCGCTGCATGCGATAAAACGAGTTTTAGGTCGCTAGCATGTATAGAAAAAAAGTTACTCACCGATATCCACGGAACAAACGAACGAAATTCGACTTCGTGTTTTGAGCAATATCAAAACAAAGACGACCGTTTCCGGCGTAATTTGACGGGCTAAATGCGATGAAACAAGTTTTAGGTCGCTAGCATGTATAGAAAAAAAGTTACTCACCGATATCCACGAAACAAACAAACGGAATTCGACTCCGTGTTTTGAGCAATATCAGAACAAAGACGACCGTTTCCGGCGTAATTTGACGCGCTGAATGCGATGAAACAAGTTTTAGGTCGCTAGCATGTATAGAAAAAAAGTTACTAACCGATATCTGGAAAACAAACAAACGGACTCCGACTTCGTCTATCGAGCAATATCAGAACAAAGACGACCGTTTCCGGCGTAATTTGACGCGCTGAATGCGATGAAACGAGTTTCAGGTCGCTAGCATGTATAGAAAAAAAGTTACTAACCAATATCTGAAAAACAAACAAACGGACTTCGACTTCGTGTTTCGAGCAATATCAAAACAAAGACGGCCGTGTCCGGCGTAATTTGACGCGCTGAATGCGATGAAACAAGTTTTAGGTCGCTAGCATGTATAGAAAAAAAGTTACTCACCGATATCCACGAAACAAACGAACGAAATTCGACTTCGTGTTTTGAGCAATATCAAAACGAAGACGACCGTTTCCGGCGTAATTTGACGGGCTCAATGCGATAAAACAAGTTTTAGGTCGCTAGCATGTATAGAAAAAAAGTTACTAACCGATATCTGAAAAACAAACAAACGGACTCCGACTTCGTCTATCGAGCAGTATCAGAACAAAGACGACCGTTTCCGGCGTAATTTGACGCGCTGAATGCGATAAAACAAGTTTTAGGTCGCTAGCATGTATAGAAAAAAAGTTACTCACCGATATCCACGAAACAAACAAACGGAATTCGACTCCGTGTTTTGAGCAATATCAGAACAAAGACGACCGTTTCCGGCGTAATTTGACGCGCTGAATGCGATGAAACAAGTTTTAGGTCGCTAGCATGTATAGAAAAAAAGTTACTAACCGATATCTGAAAAACAAACAAACGGACTCCGACTTCGTCTATCGAGCAATATCAGAACAAAGACGACCGTTTCCGGCGTAATTTGACGCGCTGAATGCGATGAAACGAGTTTTAGGTCGCTAGCATGTATAGAAAAAAAGTTACTAACCAATATCTGAAAAACAAACAAACGGACTTCGACTTCGTGTTTCGAGCAATATCAAAACAAAGACGGCCGTGTCCGGCGTAATTTGACGCGCTGAATGCGATGAAACAAGTTTTAGGTCGCTAGCATGTATAGAAAAAAAGTTACTCACCGATATCCACGAAACAAACGAACGAAATTCGACTTCGTGTTTTAAGCAATATCAAAACGAAGACGACCGTTTCCGGCGTAATTTGACGGGCTCAATGCGATAAAACAAGTTTTAGGTCGCTAGCATGTATAGAAAAAAAGTTACTAACCGATATCTGAAAAACAAACAAACGGACTCCGACTTCGTCTATCGAGCAATATCAGAACAAAGACGACCGTTTCCGGCGTAATTTGACGCGCTGAATGCGATAAAACGAGTTTTAGGTCGCTAGCATGTATAGAAAAAAAGTTACTCACCGATATCCACGAAACAAACAAACGGAATTCGACTCCGTGTTTTGAGCAATATCAGAACAAAGACGACCGTTTCCGGCGTAATTTGACGCGCTGAATGCGATGAAACAAGTTTTAGGTCGCTAGCATGTATAGAAAAAAAGTTACTAACCAATATCTGGAAAACAAACAAACGGACTTCGACTTCGTGTTTCGAGCAATATCAAAACAAAGACGGCCGTGTCCGGCGTAATTTGACGCGCTGAATGCGATAAAACAAGTTTCAGGTCGCTAGCATGTATAAAAAAAAAGTTACTCACCGATATCCACGAAACAAACGAACGGAATTCGACTTCGTGTTTTAAGCAATATCAAAACGAAGACGACCGTTCCCGGCGTAATTTGACGGGCTCAATGCGATAAAACAAGTTTTAGGTCGCTAGCATGTATAGAAAAAAAGTTACTAACCGATATCTGAAAAACAAACAAACGGACTCCGACTTCGTCTATCGAGCAATATCATAACAAAGACGGCCGTGTCCGGCGTAATTTGACGCGCTGAATGCGATGAAACAAGTTTTAGGTCGCTAGCATGTATAGAAAAAAAGTTACTCACCGATATCCACGAAACAAACAAACGGAATTCGACTCCGTGTTTTGAGCAATATCAGAACGAAGACGACCGTTTCCGGCGTAATTTGACGCGCTGAATGCGATGAAACAAGTTTGAGGTCGCTAGCATGTATAGAAAAAAAGTTACTAACCGATATCTGAAAAACAAACAAACGGACTCCGACTTCGTCTATCGAGCAATATCAAAACAAAGACGACCGTCTCCGGCGTAATTTGACGCGCTGAATGCGATGAAACGAGTTTTAGGTCGCTAGCATGTATAGAAAAAAAGTTACTCACCGATATCCACGAAACAAACAAACGGAATTCGACTCCGTGTTTTGAGCAATATCAGAACAAGGACGACCGTTTCCGGCGTAATTTGACGCGCTGAATGCGATGAAACAAGTTTTAGGTCGCTAGCATGTATAGAAAAAAAGTTACTAACCAATATCTGAAAAACAAACAAACGGACTTCGACTTCGTGTTTCGAGCAATATCAAAACAAAGACGGCCGTGTCCGGCGTAATTTGACGCGCTGAATGCGATAAAACAAGTTTTAGGTCGCTAGCATGTATAGAAAAAAAGTTACTCACCGATATCCACGAAACAAACGAACGGAATTCGACTTCGTGTTTCAAGCAATATCAAAACGAAGACGACCGTTTCCGGCGTAATTTGACGCGCTGAATGCGATAAAACGAGTTTTAGGTCGCTAGCATGTATAGAAAAAAAGTTACTCACCGATATCTGAAGAACAAACAAACGGACTCCGACTTCGTCTATCAAGCAATATCAAAACAAAGACGGCCGTTACAGGCGTGATTTGACGCGCTGAATGCGATGAAACAAGTTTCAGGTCGCTAGCGTGTATAGAAAAAAAGTTACTCACCGATATCCACGGAACAAACGAACGGAATTCGACTTCGTGTTTTGAGCAATATCAAAACAAAGACGACCGTTTCCGGCGTAATTTGACGCGCTGAATGCGATAAAACAAGTTTTAGGTCGCTAGCATGTATGGAAAAAAAGTTACTCACCGATATCCACGAAACAAACGAACGGAATTCGACTTCGTGTTTTGAGCAATATCAGAACAAAGACGACCGTTTGAGGCGTAATTTGACGGGCTGAATTCGATAAAACAAGTTTTAGGTCGCTAGCATGTATAGAAAAAAAGTTACTAACCGATATCTGAAAAACAAACAAACGGACTCCGACTTCGTCTATCGAGCAATATCAGAACAAAGACGACCGTTTCCGGCGTAATTTGACGCGCTGAATGCGATAAAACGAGTTTTAGGTCGCTAGCATGTATAGAAAAAAAGTTACTCACCGATATCCACGAAACAAACGAACGAAATTCGACTTCGTGTTTTGAGCAATATCAAAACAAAGACGACCGATTCCGGCGTAATTTGACGCGCTGAATGCGACAAAACAAGTTTTAGGTCGCTAGCATGTATAGAAAGAAAGTTACTAACCGATATCTGAAGAACAAACAAACGGACTCCGACTTCGTCTATCAAGCAATATCAAAACAAAGACGGCCGTTACAGGCGTGATTTGACGCGCTGAATGCGATGAAACAAGTTTCAGGTCGCTAGCGTGTATAGAAAAAAAGTTACTCACCGATATCCACGGAACAAACGAACGGAATTCGACTTCGTGTTTTGAGCAATATCAAAACAAAGACGACCGTTTCCGGCGTAATTTGACGCGCTGAATGCGATAAAACAAGTTTTAGGTCGCTAGCATGTATGGAAAAAAAGTTACTCACCGATATCCACGAAACAAACGAACGGAATTCGACTTCGTGTTTTGAGCAATATCAGAACAAAGACGACCGTTTGAGGCGTAATTTGACGGGCTGAATTCGAACAAACAAGTTTTAGGTCGCTAGCATGTATAGAAAAAAAGTTACTCACCGATATCCACGAAACAAACGAACGGAATTCGACTTCGTGTTTCAAGCAATATCAAAACGAAGACGACCGTTTCCGGCGTAATTTGACGCGCTGAATGCGATAAAACGAGTTTTAGGTCGCTAGCATGTATAGAAAAAAAGTTACTCACCGATATCCACGAAACAAACGAACGAAATTCGACTTCGTGTTTTGAGCAATATCAAAACAAAGACGACCGATTCCGGCGTAATTTGACGCGCTGAATGCGATAAAACAAGTTTTAGGTCGCTAGCATGTATAGAAAAAAAGTTACTAACCGATATCTGAAGAACAAACAAACGGACTCCGACTTCGTCTATCAAGCAATATCAAAACAAAGACGGCCGTTACAGGCGTGATTTGACGCGCTGAATGCGATGAAACAAGTTTCAGGTCGCTAGCGTGTATAGAAAAAAAGTTACTCACCGATATCCACGGAACAAACGTTCGGAATTCGACTTCGTGTTTTGAGCAATATCAAAACAAAGACGACCGTTTCCGGCGTAATTTGACGCGCTGAATGCGATAAAACAAGTTTTAGGTCGCTAGCATGTATGGAAAAAAAGTTACTCACCGATATCCACGAAACAAACGAACGGAATTCGACTTCGTGTTTTGAGCAATATCAGAACAAAGACGACCGTTTGAGGCGTAATTTGACGGGCTGAATTCGATAAAACAAGTTTTAGGTCGCTAGCATGTATAGAAAAAAAGTTACTAACCGATATCTGAAAAACAAACAAACGGACTCCGACTTCGTCTATCGAGCAATATCAGAACAAAGACGACCGTTTCCGGCGTAATTTGACGCGCTGAATGCGATAAAACGAGTTTTAGGTCGCTAGCATGTATAGAAAAAAAGTTACTCACCGATATCCACGAAACAAACGAACGAAATTCGACTTCGTGTTTTGAGCAATATCAAAACAAAGACGACCGATTCCGGCGTAATTTGACGCGCTGAATGCGATAAAACAAGTTTTAGGTCGCTAGCATGTATAGAAAGAAAGTTACTAACCGATATCTGAAGAACAAACAAACGGACTCCGACTTCGTCTATCAAGCAATATCAAAACAAAGACGGCCGTTACAGGCGTGATTTGACGCGCTGAATGCGATGAAACAAGTTTCAGGTCGCTAGCGTGTATAGAAAAAAAGTTACTCACCGATATCCACGGAACAAACGAACGGAATTCGACTTCGTGTTTTGAGCAATATCAAAACAAAGACGACCGTTTCCGGCGTAATTTGACGCGCTGAATGCGATAAAACAAGTTTTAGGTCGCTAGCATGTATGGAAAAAAAGTTACTCACCGATATCCACGAAACAAACGAACGGAATTCGACTTCGTGTTTTGAGCAATATCAGAACAAAGACGACCGTTTGAGGCGTAATTTGACGGGCTGAATTCGAACAAACAAGTTTCAGGTCGCTAGCATGTATAGAAAAAAAGTTACCAACCGATATCTGAAAAACAAACAAACGGACTCCGACTTCGTGTTTCGAGCAATATCAAAACAAAGACGGCCGTTTCCGGCGTAATTTGACGCGCTGAATGCGATAAAACAAGTTTTAGGTCGCTAGCATGTATAGAAAAAAAGTTACTCACCGATATCCACGAAACAAACGAACGGAATTCGACTTCGTGTTTTAAGCAATATCAAAACGAAGACGACCGTTTCCGGCGTAAATTGACGGGTTGAATGCGATAAAACAAGTTTCAGGTCGCTAGCATGTAAAGAAAAAAAGTTACTCACCGATATCCACGAAACAAACGAACGGAATTCGACTTCGTGTTTTGAGCAATATCAGAACAAAGACGACCGTTACCGGCGTAATTTGACAGGCTGAATGCGATAAAACAAGTTTTAGGTCGCGAACATGTATAGAAAAGAAGTTACTAACCGATATCTGAAAAACAAACAAACGGACTCCGACTTCGTCTGTCGAGCAATATCAGAAGAAAGACGGTTGTTTCCGGCGTAATTTGACGCACTGAATGCGATGAAACAAGTTTCAGGTCGCTAGCATGTATAGAAAAAAAGTTACTTACCGATATCCACGAAACAAACGAACGGAATTCGACTTCGTGTTTCGAGCAATATCAAAACAAAGACGACCGTTTCCGGCGTAATTTGACGCGCTGAATGCGATAAAACAAGTTTTAGGTCGCTAGCATGTATAGAAAAAAAGTTACTAACCAATATCTGAAAAACAAACAAACGGACTTCGACTTCGTGTTTCGAGCAATATCAAAACAAAGACGGTCGTTTCCGGCGTAATTTGACGCGCTGAATGCGATGAAACAAGTTTTAGGTCGCTAGCATGTATAGAAAAAAAGTTACTCACCGATATCCACGAAACAAACGAACGAAATTCGACTTCGTGTTTTGAGCAATATCAAAACAAAGACGACCGATTCCGGCGTAATTTGACGCGCTGAATGCGATAAAACAAGTTTTAGGTCGCTAGCATGTATAGAAAGAAAGTTACTAACCGATATCTGAAGAACAAACAAACGGACTCCGACTTCGTCTATCAAGCAATATCAAAACAAAGACGGCCGTTACAGGCGTGATTTGACGCGCTGAATGCGATGAAACAAGTTTCAGGTCGCTAGCGTGTATAGAAAAAAAGTTACTCACCGATATCCACGGAACAAACGAACGGAATTCGACTTCGTGTTTTGAGCAATATCAAAACAAAGACGACCGTTTCCGGCGTAATTTGACGCGCTGAATGCGATAAAACAAGTTTTAGGTCGCTAGCATGTATGGAAAAAAAGTTACTCACCGATATCCACGAAACAAACGAACGGAATTCGACTTCGTGTTTTGAGCAATATCAGAACAAAGACGACCGTTTGAGGCGTAATTTGACGGGCTGAATTCGAACAAACAAGTTTCAGGTCGCTAGCATGTATAGAAAAAAAGTTACCAACCGATATCTGAAAAACAAACAAACGGACTCCGACTTCGTGTTTCGAGCAATATCAAAACAAAGACGGCCGTTTCCGGCGTAATTTGACGCGCTGAATGCGATAAAACAAGTTTTAGGTCGCTAGCATGTATAGAAAAAAAGTTACTCACCGATATCCACGAAACAAACGAACGGAATTCGACTTCGTGTTTTAAGCAATATCAAAACGAAGACGACCGTTTCCGGCGTAATTTGACGGGTTGAATGCGATAAAACAAGTTTCAGGTCGCTAGCATGTAAAGAAAAAAAGTTACTCACCGATATCCACGAAACAAACGAACGGAATTCGACTTCGTGTTTTGAGCAATATCAGAACAAAGACGACCGTTACCGGCGTAATTTGACAGGCTGAATGCGATAAAACAAGTTTTAGGTCGCGAACATGTATAGAAAAGAAGTTACTAACCGATATCTGAAAAACAAACAAACGGACTCCGACTTCGTCTGTCGAGCAATATCAGAAGAAAGACGGTTGTTTCCGGCGTAATTTGACGCACTGAATGCGATGAAACAAGTTTCAGGTCGCTAGCATGTATAGAAAAAAAGTTACTTACCGATATCCACGAAACAAACGAACGGAATTCGACTTCGTGTTTTGAGCAATATCAAAACAAAGACGACCGTTTCCGGCGTAATTTGACGCGCTGAATGCGATAAAACAAGTTTTAGGTCGCTAGCATGTATAGAAAAAAAGTTACTAACCAATATCTGAAAAACAAACAAACGGACTTCGACTTCGTGTTTCGAGCAATATCAAAACAAAGACGGTCGTTTCCGGCGTAATTTGACGCGCTGAATGCGATGAAACAAGTTTTAGGTCGCTAGCATGTATAGAAAAAAAGTTACTCACCGATATCCACGAAACAAACGAACGAAATTCGACTTCGTGTTTTGAGCAATATCAAAACAAAGACGACCGTTTCCGGCGTAATTTGACGGGCTAAATGCGATGAAACAAGTTTTAGGGCGCTAGCATGTATAGAAAAAAAGTTACTAACCGATATCTGAAAAACAAACAAACGGACTTCGACTTCGTCTATCGAGCAATATCAGAACAAAGACGACCGTTTCCGGCGTAATTTGACGGGCTGAATGCGATAAAACAAGTTTTAGGTCACTAGCATGTATAAAAAAAAAGTTACTAACCGATATCTGAAAAACAAACAAACGGACTTCGACTTCGTGTTTCGAGCAATATCAAAACAAAGACGGCCGTTTTCGGCGTAATTTGACGCGCTGAATGCGATAAAACGAGTTTTAGGTCGCTAGCATGTATAGAAAAAAAGTTACTCACCGATATCCACGAAACAAACGAACGAAATTCGACTTCGTGTTTTGAGCAATATCAAAACAAAGACGACCGTTTCCGGCGTAATTTGACGGGCTAAATGCGATGAAACAAGTTTTAGGTCGCTAGCATGTATAGAAAAAAAGTTACTCACCGATATCCACGAAACAAACAAACGGAATTCGACTCCGTGTTTTGAGCAATATCAGAACAAAGACGACCGTTTCCGGCGTAATTTGACGCGCTGAATGCGATAAAACAAGTTTTAGGTCGCTAGCATGTATAGAAAAAAAGTTACTAACCAATATCTGAAAAACAAA
The DNA here is from genome assembly GCF_021155765.1 of Diprion similis. Classification (NCBI taxonomy): domain Eukaryota; kingdom Metazoa; phylum Arthropoda; class Insecta; order Hymenoptera; family Diprionidae; genus Diprion; species Diprion similis. The sequence goes on from NC_060115.1 coordinate 14,813,251, forward strand.
CAAACGGACTTCGACTTCGTGATTCGAGCAATATCAAAACGATGACGGTCGTTTCCGGCGTAATTTGACGCGCTGAATGCGATGAAACAAGTTTTAGGTCGCTAGCATGTATAGAAAAAAAGTTACTCACCGATATCCACGAAACAAACAAACGGAATTCGACTCCGTGTTTTGAGCAATATCAGAACAAAGACGACCGTTTCCGGCGTAATTCGACGCGCTGAATGCGATGAAACAAGTTTTAGGGCGCTAGCATGTATAGAAAAAAAGTTACTAACCGATATCTGAAAAACAAACAAACGGACTCCGACTTCGTCTATCGAGCAATATCAGAACAAAGACGACCGTTTCCGGCGTAATTTGACGGGCTGAATGCGATAAAACAAGTTTTAGGTCACTAGCATGTATAAAAAAAAAAGTTACTAACCGATATCTGAAAAACAAACAAACGGACTTCGACTTCGTGTTTCGAGCAATATCAAAACAAAGACGGCCGTTTTCGGCGTAATTTGACGGGCTCAATGCGATGAAACAAGTTTTAGGTCGCTAGCATGTATAGAAAAAAAGTTACTCACCGATATCCACGAAACAAACAAACGGAATTCGACTCCGTGTTTTGAGCAATATCAGAACAAAGACGACCGTTTCCGGCGTAATTTGACGCGCTGAATGCGATGAAACAAGTTTTAGGTCGCTAGCATGTATAGAAAAAAAGTTACTAACCAATATCTGAAAAACAAACAAACGGACTTCGACTTCGTGTTTCGAGCAATATCAAAACAAAGACGGCCGTGTCCGGCGTAATTTGACGCGCTGAATGCGATAAAACAAGTTTTAGGTCGCTAGCATGTATAGAAAAAAAGTTACTCACCGATATCCACGAAACAAACGAACGGAATTCGACTTCGTGTTTCGAGCAATATCAAAACAAAGACGGTCGTTTCCGGCGTAATTTGACGCGCTGAATGCGATGAAACAAGTTTTAGGTCGCTAGCATGTATAGAAAAAAAGTTACTCACCGATATCCACGAAACAAACGAACGAAATTCGACTTCGTGTTTTGAGCAATATCAAAACAAAGACGACCGTTTTCGGCGTAATTTGACGGGCTAAATGCGATGAAACAAGTTTTAGGGCGCTAGCATGTATGGAAAAAAAGTTACTAACCGATATCTGAAAAACAAACAAACGGACTTCGACTTCGTCTATCGAGCAATATCAGAACAAAGACGACCGTTTCCGGCGTAATTTGACGGGCTGAATGCGATAAAACAAGTTTTAGATCACTAGCATGTATAAAAAAAAAGTTACTAACCGATATCTGAAAAACAAACAAACGGACTTCGACTTTGTGTTTCGAGCAATATCAAAACAAAGACGGCCGTTTTCGGCGTAATTTGACGCGCTGAATGCGATAAAACGAGTTTTAGGTCGCTAGCATGTATAGAAAAAAAGTTACTCACCGATGTCCACGAAACAAACGAACGAAATTCGACTTCGTGTTTTGAGCAATATCAAAACAAAGACGACCGTTTCCGGCGTAATTTGACGGGCTAAATGCGATGAAACAAGTTTTAGGTCGCTAGCATGCATAGAAAAAAAGTTACTCACCGATATCCACGAAACAAACAAACGGAATTCGACTCCGTGTTTTGAGCAATATCAGAACAAGGACGACCGTTTCCGGCGTAATTTGACGCGCTGAATGCGATGAAACAAGTTTTAGGTCGCTAGCATGTATAGAAAAAAAGTTACCAACCGATATCTGAAAAACAAACAAACGGACTCCGACTTCGTCTGTCGAGCAATATCAGAAGAAAGACGGTTGTTTCCGGCGTAATTTGACGCGCTGAATGCGATGAAACAAGTTTCAGGTCGCTAGCATGTATAAAAAAAAAGTTACTTACCGATATCCACGAAACAAACGAACGGAATTCGACTTCGTGTTTCGCGCAATATCAAAACAAAGACGACCGTTTCCGGCGTAATTTGACGGGCTGAATGCGATAAAACAAGTTTTAGGTCGCTAGCATGTATAGAAAAAAAGTTTCTCACCGATATCTGAAAAACAAACAAACGGAATTCGACTTCGTGTTTCGAGCAATATCAAAACAAAGACGGCCGTTTCCGGCGTAATTTGACGCGTTGAATGCGATAAAACAAGTTTTAGGTCGCTAGCATGTATAGAAAAAAAGTTACTCAACGATATCCACGAAACAAACGAACGGAATTCGACTTCGTCTATCGAGCAATATCAGAACAAAGACGACCGTTTCCGGCGTAATTTGACGGGCTGAATGCGATAAAACAAGTTTTAGGTCGCTAGCATGTATAGAAAAAAAGTTACCAACCGATATCTGAAAAACAAACAAACGGACTTCGTGTTTCGAGCAATATCAAAACAAAGACGGCCGTTTCCGGCGTAATTTGACGCGTTGAATGCGATAAAACAAGTTTTAGGTCGCTAGCATGTATAGAAAAAAAGTTACTCACCGATATCCACGAAACAAACGAACGGAATTCGACTTCGTGTTTTAATCAATATCGAAACGAAGACGACCGTTTCCGGCGTAATTTGACGGGCTGAATGCGATAAAACAAGTTTTAGGTCGCTAGCATGTATAGAAAAAAAGTTTCTCACCGATATCTGAAAAACAAACAAACGGAATTCGACTTCGTGTTTCGAGCAATATCAAAACAAAGACGGCCGTTTCCGGCGTAATTTGACGCGTTGAATGCGATAAAACAAGTTTTAGGTCGCTAGCATGTATAGAAAAAAAGTTACTCAACGATATCCACGAAACAAACGAACGGAATTCGACTTCGTCTATCGAGCAATATCAGAACAAAGACGACCGTTTCCGGCGTAATTTGACGGGCTGAATGCGATAAAACAAGTTTTAGGTCGCTAGCATGTATAGAAAAAAAGTTACCAACCGATATCTGAAAAACAAACAAACGGACTTCGTGTTTCGAGCAATATCAAAACAAAGACGGCCGTTTCCGGCGTAATTTGACGCGTTGAATGCGATAAAACAAGTTTTAGGTCGCTAGCATGTATAGAAAAAAAGTTACTCACCGATATCCACGAAACAAACGAACGGAATTCGACTTCGTGTTTTAATCAATATCGAAACGAAGACGACCGTTTCCGGCGTAATTTGACGGGCTGAATGCGATAAAACAAGTTTTAGGTCGCTAGCATGTATAGAAAAAAAGTTACTCACCGATATCCACAAAACAAACAAACGGAATTCGACTCCGTGTTTTGAGCAATATCAGAACAAAGACGACCGTTTCCGGCGTAATTTGACGCGCTGAATGCGATGAAACAAGTTTTAGGTCGCTAGCATGTATAGAAAAAAAGTTACCAACCGATATCTGAAAAACAAACAAACGGACTTCGACTTCGTGTTTCGAGCAATATCAAAACGAAGACGGCCGTTTCCGGCGTAATTTGACGCGCTGAATGCGATAAAACAAGTTTTAGGTCGCTAGGATGTATAGGAAAAAAGTTACTCACCGATATCCACGAAACAAACGAACGGAATTCGACTTCGTGTTTTGAGCAATATCAAAACAAAGACGACCGTTTCCGGCGTAATTTGACAGGCTGAATGCGATGAAACAAGTTTTAGGTCGCTAGCATGTATAGAAAAAAAGTTACCAACCGATATCTGAAAAACAAACAAACGGACTTCGACTACGTGTTTCGAGCAATATCGAAACAAAGACGGCCGTTTCCGGCGTAATTTGACGCGCTGAATGCGATAAAACAAGTTTTAGGTCGCTAGCATGTATAGAAAAAAAGTTACTCACCGATATCCACGAAACAAACGAACGGAATTCGACTTTGTGTTTTGAGCAATATCAAAACAAAGACGACCGTTTCCGTCGTAATTTGACAGGCTGAATGCGATAAAACAAGTTTTAGGTCGCTAGCATGTATAGAAAAAAAGTTACTAACCGATATCTGAAAAACAAACAAACGGACTCCGACTTCGTCTATCGGGCAATATCAAAAGAAAGACGGTTGTTTCCGGCGTAATTTGACGCGCTGAATGCGATGAAACAAGTTTCAGGTCGCTAGCATGTATAGAAAAAAAGTTACTCACCGATATCCACGAAACAAACGAACGGAATTCGACTTCGTGTTTTGCGCAATATCAAAACAAAGACGACCGTTTCCGGCGTAATTTGACGCGCTGAATGCGATGAAACAAGTTTTACGTCGCTAGCATGTATAGAAAAAAAGTTACCAACCGATATCTGAAGAACAAACGAACGGACTCCGACTTCGTCTATCGAGCAATATCAAAAGAAAGACGGTTGTTTCCGGCGTAATTTGACGCGCTGAATGCGATGAAACAAGTTTCAGGTCGCTAGCATGTATAGAAAAAAAGTTACTCACCGATATCCACGAAACAAACAAACGGAATTCGACTCCGTGTTTTGAGCAATATCAGAACAAAGACGACCGTTTCCGGCGTAATTTGACGCGCTGAATGCGATGAAACAAGTTTTAGGTCGCTAGCATGTATAGAAAAAAAGTTACCAACCGATATCTGAAAAACAAACAAACAGACTTCGACTTCGTGTTTCGAGCAATATCAAAACAAAGACGGCCGTTTCCGGCGTAATTTGACGCGCTGAATGCGATAAAACAAGTTTTAGGTCGCTAGGATGTATAGAAAGAAAGTTACTCACCGATATCCACGAAACAAACGAACGGAATTCGACTTCGTGTTTTGAGCAATATCAAAACAAAGACGACCGTTTCCGGCGTAATTTGACAGGCTGAATGCGATGAAACAAGTTTCAGGTCGCTAGCATGTATAGAAAAAAAGTTACTTACCGATATCCACGAAACAAACGAACGGAATTCGACTTCGTGTTTTAAGCAATATCAGAACAAAGACGACCGTTTAAGGCGTAATTTGACGAGCTGAATGCGAACAAACAAGTTTTAGGTCGCTAGCATGTATAGAAAAAAAGTTACCAACCGATATCTGAAAAACAAACAAACGGACTTCGACTTCGTGTTTCGAGCAATATCAAAACAAAGACGGCCGTTTCCGGCGTAATTTGACGCGCTGAATGCGATAAAACAAGTTTTAGGTCGCTAGCATGTATAGAAAAAAAGTTACTCACCGATATCCACGAAACAAACGAACGGAATTCGACTTTGTGTTTTGAGCAATATCAAAACAAAGACGACCGTTTCCGTCGTAATTTGACAGGCTGAATGCGATAAAACAAGTTTTAGGTCGCTAGGATGTATAGAAAGAAAGTTACTCACCGATATCCACGAAACAAACGAACGGAATTCGACTTCGTGTTTTGAGCAATATCAAAACAAAGACGACCGTTTCCGGCGTAATTTGACAGGCTAAATGCGATGAAACAAGTTTCAGGTCGCTAGCATGTATAGAAAAAAAGTTACTTACCGATATCCACGAAACAAACGAACGGAATTCGACTTCGTGTTTTAAGCAATATCAGAACAAAGACGACCGTTTAAGGCGTAATTTGACGGGCTGAATGCGAACAAACAAGTTTTAGGACGCTAGCATGTATAGAAAAAAAGTTACCAACCGATATCTGAAAAACAAACAAACGGACTTCGACTTCGTGTTTCGAGCAATATCAAAACAAAGACGGCCGTTTCCGGCGTAATTTGACGCGCTGAATGCGATAAAACAAGTTTTAGGTCGCTAGCATGTATAGAAAAAAAGTTACTCACCGATATCCACGAAACAAACGAACGGAATTCGACTTTGTGTTTTGAGCAATATCAAAACAAAGACGACCGTTTCCGTCGTAATTTGACAGGCTGAATGCGATAAAACAAGTTTTAGGTCGCTAGCATGTATAGAAAAAAGTTACTAACCTATAACTGAAAAACAAACAAACGGACTTCGACTCCGTGTTTCGAGCAATATCAAAACAAAGACGGCCGTTTCCGGCGTAATTTGACGCGCTGAATGCGATAAAACAAGTTTTAGGTCGCTAGCATGTATAAAAAAAAAGTTACTCACCGATATCCACGAAACAAACGAACGGAATTCGACTTCGTCTATCGAGCAATATCAGAACAAAGACGACCGTTTCCGGCGTAATTTGACGGGCTGAATGCGATAAAACAAGTTTTAGGTCGCTAGCATGTATAGAAAAAAAGTTACTCACCGATATCTGAAAAACAAACAAACGGAATTCGACTTCGTGTTTCGAGCAATATCAAAACAAAGACGGCCGTTTCCGGCGTAATTTGACGCGTTGAATGCGATAAAACAAGTTTTAGGTCGCTAGCATGTATAGAAAAAAAGTTACTCAACGATATCCACGAAACAAACGAACGGAATTCGACTTCGTCTATCGAGCAATATCAGAACAAAGACGACCGTTTCCGGCGTAATTTGACGGGCTGAATGCGATAAAACAAGTTTTAGGTCGCTAGCATGTATAGAAAAAAAGTTACCAACCGATATCTGAAAAACAAACAAACGGACTTCGTGTTTCGAGCAATATCAAAACAAAGACGGCCGTTTCCGGCGTAATTTGACGCGTTGAATGCGATAAAACAAGTTTTAGGTCGCTAGCATGTATAGAAAAAAAGTTACTCACCGATATCCACGAAACAAACGAACGGAATTCGACTTCGTGTTTTAATCAATATCGAAACGAAGACGACCGTTTCCGGCGTAATTTGACGGGCTGAATGCGATAGAACAAGTTTTAGGTCGCTAGCATGTATAGAAAAAAAGTTACTCACCGATATCCACAAAACAAACAAACGGAATTCGACTCCGTGTTTTGAGCAATATCAGAACAAAGACGACCGTTTCCGGCGTAATTTGACGCGCTGAATGCGATGAAACAAGTTTTAGGTCGCTAGCATGTATAGAAAAAAAGTTACCAACCGATATCTGAAAAACAAACAAACGGACTTCGACTTCGTGTTTCGAGCAATATCAAAACGAAGACGGCCGTTTCCGGCGTAATTTGACGCGCTGAATGCGATAAAACAAGTTTTAGGTCGCTAGGATGTATAGGAAAAAAGTTACTCACCGATATCCACGAAACAAACGAACGGAATTCGACTTCGTGTTTTGAGCAATATCAAAACAAAGACGACCGTTTCCGGCGTAATTTGACAGGCTGAATGCGATGAAACAAGTTTGAGGTCGCCAGCATGTATAGAAAAAAAGTTACTTACCGATATGCACGAAACAAACGAACGGAATTCGACTTCGTGTTTTAAGCAATATCAGAACAAAGACGACCGTTTAAGGCGTAATTTGACGGGCTGAATGCGAACAAACAAGTTTTAGGTCGCTAGCATGTATAGAAAAAAAGTTACCAACCGATATCTGAAAAACAAACAAACGGACTTCGACTACGTGTTTCGAGCAATATCGAAACAAAGACGGCCGTTTCCGGCGTAATTTGACGCGCTGAATGCGATAAAACAAGTTTTAGGTCGCTAGCATGTATAGAAAAAAAGTTACTCACCGATATCCACGAAACAAACGAACGGAATTCGACTTTGTGTTTTGAGCAATATCAAAACAAAGACGACCGTTTCCGTCGTAATTTGACAGGCTGAATGCGATAAAACAAGTTTTAGGTCGCTAGCATGTATAGAAAAAAAGTGACTAACCGATATCTGAAAAACAAACAAACGGACTCCGACTTCGTCTATCGGGCAATATCAAAAGAAAGACGGTTGTTTCCGGCGTAATTTGACGCGCTGAATGCGATGAAACAAGTTTCAGGTCGCTAGCATGTATAGAAAAAAAGTTACTCACCGATATCCACGAAACAAACGAACGGAATTCGACTTCGTGTTTTGCGCAATATCAAAACAAAGACGACCGTTTCCGGCGTAATTTGACGCGCTGAATGCGATGAAACAAGTTTTACGTCGCTAGCATGTATAGAAAAAAAGTTACCAACCGATATCTGAAGAACAAACGAACGGACTCCGACTTCGTCTATCGAGCAATATCAAAAGAAAGACGGTTGTTTCCGGCGTAATTTGACGCGCTGAATGCGATGAAACAAGTTTCAGGTCGCTAGCATGTATAGAAAAAAAGTTACTCACCGATATCCACGAAACAAACAAACGGAATTCGACTCCGTGTTTTGAGCAATATCAGAACAAAGACGACCGTTTCCGGCGTAATTTGACGCGCTGAATGCGATGAAACAAGTTTTAGGTCGCTAGCATGTATAGAAAAAAAGTTACCAACCGATATCTGAAAAACAAACAAACAGACTTCGACTTCGTGTTTCGAGCAATATCAAAACAAAGACGGCCGTTTCCGGCGTAATTTGACGCGCTGAATGCGATAAAACAAGTTTTAGGTCGCTAGGATGTATAGAAAGAAAGTTACTCACCGATATCCACGAAACAAACGAACGGAATTCGACTTCGTGTTTTGAGCAATATCGAAACAAAGACGACCGTTTCCGGCGTAATTTGACAGGCTGAATGCGATGAAACAAGTTTCAGGTCGCTAGCATGTATAGAAAAAAAGTTACTTACCGATATCCACGAAACAAACGAACGGAATTCGACTTCGTGTTTTAAGCAATATCAGAACGAAGACGACCGTTTAAGGCGTAATTTGACGAGCTGAATGCGAACAAACAAGTTTTAGGTCGCTAGCATGTATAGAAAAAAAGTTACCAACCGATATCTGAAAAACAAACAAACGGACTTCGACTTCGTGTTTCGAGCAATATCAAAACAAAGACGGCCGTTTCCGGCGTAATTTGACGCGCTGAATGCGATAAAACAAGTTTTAGGTCGCTAGGATGTATAGAAAAAAAGTTACTCACCGATATCCACGAAACAAACGAACGGAATTCGACTTCGTGTTTTGAGCAATATCAAAACAAAGACGACCGTTTCCGGCGTAATTTGACAGGCTGAATGCGATGAAACAAGTTTCAGGTCGCTAGCATGTATAGAAAAAAAGTTACTTACCGATATCCACGAAACAAACGAACGGAATTCGACTTCGTGTTTTAAGCAATATCAGAACAAAGACGACCGTTTCAGGCGTAATTTGACGGGCTGAATGCGAACAAACAAGTTTTAGGTCGCTAGCATGTATAGAAAAAAAGTTACCAACCGATATCTGAAAAACAAACAAACGGACTTCGACTTCGTGTTTCGAGCAATATCAAAACAAAGACGGCCGTTTCCGGCGTAATTTGACGCGCTGAATGCGATAAAACAAGTTTTAGGTCGCTAGCATGTATAGAAAAAAAGTTACTCACCGATATCCACGAAACAAACGAACGGAATTCGACTTTGTGTTTTGAGCAATATCAAAACAAAGACGACCGTTTCCGTCGTAATTTGACAGGCTGAATGCGATAAAACAAGTTTTAGGTCGCTAGGATGTATAGAAAGAAAGTTACTCACCGATATCCACGAAACAAACGAACGGAATTCGACTTCGTGTTTTGAGCAATATCAAAACAAAGACGACCGTTTCCGGCGTAATTTGACAGGCTAAATGCGATGAAACAAGTTTCAGGTCGCTAGCATGTATAGAAAAAAAGTTACTTACCGATATCCACGAAACAAACGAACGGAATTCGACTTCGTGTTTTAAGCAATATCAGAACAAAGACGACCGTTTAAGGCGTAATTTGACGGGCTGAATGCGAACAAACAAGTTTTAGGACGCTAGCATGTATAGAAAAAAAGTTACCAACCGATATCTGAAAAACAAACAAACGGACTTCGACTTCGTGTTTCGAGCAATATCAAAACAAAGACGGCCGTTTCCGGCGTAATTTGACGCGCTGAATGCGATAAAACAAGTTTTAGGTCGCTAGCATGTATAGAAAAAAAGTTACTCACCGATATCCACGAAACAAACGAACGGAATTCGACTTTGTGTTTTGAGCAATATCAAAACAAAGACGACCGTTTCCGTCGTAATTTGACAGGCTGAATGCGATAAAACAAGTTTTAGGTCGCTAGCATGTATAGAAAAAAGTTACTAACCTATAACTGAAAAACAAACAAACGGACTTCGACTCCGTGTTTCGAGCAATATCAAAACAAAGACGGCCGTTTCCGGCGTAATTTGACGCGCTGAATGCGATAAAACAAGTTTTAGGTCGCTAGCATGTATAAAAAAAAAGTTACTCACCGATATCCACGAAACAAACGAACGGAATTCGACTTCGTCTATCGAGCAATATCAGAACAAAGACGACCGTTTCCGGCGTAATTTGACGGGCTGAATGCGATAAAACAAGTTTTAGGTCGCTAGCATGTATAGAAAAAAAGTTACTCACCGATATCTGAAAAACAAACAAACGGAATTCGACTTCGTGTTTCGAGCAATATCAAAACAAAGACGGCCGTTTCCGGCGTAATTTGACGCGTTGAATGCGATAAAACAAGTTTTAGGTCGCTAGCATGTATAGAAAAAAAGTTACTCAACGATATCCACGAAACAAACGAACGGAATTCGACTTCGTCTATCGAGCAATATCAGAACAAAGACGACCGTTTCCGGCGTAATTTGACGGGCTGAATGCGATAAAACAAGTTTTAGGTCGCTAGCATGTATAGAAAAAAAGTTACCAACCGATATCTGAAAAACAAACAAACGGACTTCGTGTTTCGAGCAATATCAAAACAAAGACGGCCGTTTCCGGCGTAATTTGACGCGTTGAATGCGATAAAACAAGTTTTAGGTCGCTAGCATGTATAGAAAAAAAGTTACTCACCGATATCCACGAAACAAACGAACGGAATTCGACTTCGTGTTTTAATCAATATCGAAACGAAGACGACCGTTTCCGGCGTAATTTGACGGGCTGAATGCGATAGAACAAGTTTTAGGTCGCTAGCATGTATAGAAAAAAAGTTACTCACCGATATCCACAAAACAAACAAACGGAATTCGACTCCGTGTTTTGAGCAATATCAGAACAAAGACGACCGTTTCCGGCGTAATTTGACGCGCTGAATGCGATGAAACAAGTTTTAGGTCGCTAGCATGTATAGAAAAAAAGTTACCAACCGATATCTGAAAAACAAACAAACGGACTTCGACTTCGTGTTTCGAGCAATATCAAAACGAAGACGGCCGTTTCCGGCGTAATTTGACGCGCTGAATGCGATAAAACAAGTTTTAGGTCGCTAGGATGTATAGGAAAAAAGTTACTCACCGATATCCACGAAACAAACGAACGGAATTCGACTTCGTGTTTTGAGCAATATCAAAACAAAGACGACCGTTTCCGGCGTAATTTGACAGGCTGAATGCGATGAAACAAGTTTGAGGTCGCCAGCATGTATAGAAAAAAAGTTACTTACCGATATGCACGAAACAAACGAACGGAATTCGACTTCGTGTTTTAAGCAATATCAGAACAAAGACGACCGTTTAAGGCGTAATTTGACGGGCTGAATGCGAACAAACAAGTTTTAGGTCGCTAGCATGTATAGAAAAAAAGTTACCAACCGATATCTGAAAAACAAACAAACGGACTTCGACTACGTGTTTCGAGCAATATCGAAACAAAGACGGCCGTTTCCGGCGTAATTTGACGCGCTGAATGCGATAAAACAAGTTTTAGGTCGCTAGCATGTATAGAAAAAAAGTTACTCACCGATATCCACGAAACAAACGAACGGAATTCGACTTTGTGTTTTGAGCAATATCAAAACAAAGACGACCGTTTCCGTCGTAATTTGACAGGCTGAATGCGATAAAACAAGTTTTAGGTCGCTAGCATGTATAGAAAAAAAGTGACTAACCGATATCTGAAAAACAAACAAACGGACTCCGACTTCGTCTATCGGGCAATATCAAAAGAAAGACGGTTGTTTCCGAGGTAATTTGACGCGCTGAATGCGATGAAACAAGTTTCAGGTCGCTAGCATGTATAGAAAAAAAGTTACTCACCGATATCCACGAAACAAACGAACGGAATTCGACTTCGTGTTTTGCGCAATATCAAAACAAAGACGACCGTTTCCGGCGTAATTTGACGCGCTGAATGCGATGAAACAAGTTTTACGTCGCTAGCATGTATAGAAAAAAAGTTACCAACCGATATCTGAAGAACAAACGAACGGACTCCGACTTCGTCTATCGAGCAATATCAAAAGAAAGACGGTTGTTTCCGGCGTAATTTGACGCGCTGAATGCGATGAAACAAGTTTCAGGTCGCTAGCATGTATAGAAAAAAAGTTACTCACCGATATCCACGAAACAAACAAACGGAATTCGACTCCGTGTTTTGAGCAATATCAAAACAAAGACGACCGTTTCCGGCGTAATTTGACGCGCTGAATGCGATGAAACAAGTTTTACGTCGCTAGCATGTATAGAAAAAAAGTTACCAACCGATATCTGAAGAACAAACGAACGGACTCCGACTTCGTCTATCGAGCAATATCAAAAGAAAGACGGTTGTTTCCGGCGTAATTTGACGCGCTGAATGCGATGAAACAAGTTTCAGGTCGCTAGCATGTATAGAAAAAAAGTTACTCACCGATATCCACGAAACAAACAAACGGAATTCGACTCCGTGTTTTGAGCAATATCAGAACAAAGACGACCGTTTCCGGCGTAATTTGACGCGCTGAATGCGATGAAACAAGTTTTAGGTCGCTAGCATGTATAGAAAAAAAGTTACCAACCGATATCTGAAAAACAAACAAACAGACTTCGACTTCGTGTTTCGAGCAATATCAAAACAAAGACGGCCGTTTCCGGCGTAATTTGACGCGCTGAATGCGATAAAACAAGTTTTAGGTCGCTAGGATGTATAGAAAGAAAGTTACTCACCGATATCCACGAAACAAACGAACGGAATTCGACTTCGTGTTTTGAGCAATATCGAAACAAAGACGACCGTTTCCGGCGTAATTTGACAGGCTGAATGCGATGAAACAAGTTTCAGGTCGCTAGCATGTATAGAAAAAAAGTTACTTACCGATATCCACGAAACAAACGAACGGAATTCGACTTCGTGTTTTAAGCAATATCAGAACGAAGACGACCGTTTAAGGCGTAATTTGACGAGCTGAATGCGAACAAACAAGTTTTAGGTCGCTAGCATGTATAGAAAAAAAGTTACCAACCGATATCTGAAAAACAAACAAACGGACTTCGACTTCGTGTTTCGAGCAATATCAAAACAAAGACGGCCGTTTCCGGCGTAATTTGACGCGTTGAATGCGATAAAACAAGTTTTGGGTCGCTAGCATGTATAGAAAAAAAGTTACTCAACGATATCCACGAAACAAACGAACGGAATTCGACTTCGTCTATCGAGCAATATCAGAACAAAGACGACCGTTTCCGGCGTAATTTGACGGGCTGAATGCGATGAAACAAGTTTTAGGTCACTAGCATGTATAAAAAAAAAGTTACTAACCTATAACTGAAAAACAAACAAACGGACTTCGACTCCGTGTTTCGAGCAATATCAAAACAAAGACGGCCGTTTCCGGCGTAATTTGACGCGCTGAATGCGATAAAACAAGTTTTAGGTCGCTAGCATGTATAAAAAAAAAGTTACTCACCGATATCCACCAAACAAACGAACGGAATTCGACTTTGTGTTTTGAGCAATATCAAAACAAAGACGACCGTTTCCGTCGTAATTTGACAGGCTGAATGCGATAAAACAAGTTTTAGGTCGTTAGCATGTATAGAAAAAAAGTTACCAACCTATAACTGAAAAACAAACAAACGGACTTCGACTCCGTGTTTCGAGCAATATCAAAACAAAGACGGCCGTTTCCGGCGTAATTTGACGCGCTGAATGCGATAAAACAAGTTTTAGGTCGCTAGCATGTATAAAAAAAAAGTTACTCACCGATATCCACGAAACAAACGAACGGAATTCGACTTCGTCTATCGAGCAATATCAGAACAAAGACGACCGTTTCGGGCGTAATTTGACGGGCTGAATGCGATAAAACAAGTTTTAGGTCGCTAGCATGTATAGAAAAAAAGTTACTCACCGATATCTGAAAAACAAACAAACGGAATTCGACTTCGTGTTTCGAGCAATATCAAAACAAAGACGGCCGTTTCCGGCGTAATTTGACGCGTTGAATGCGATAAAACAAGTTTTAGGTCGCTAGCATGTATAGAAAAAAAGTTACTCAACGATATCCACGAAACAAACGAACGGAATTCGACTTCGTGTTTTAAGCAATATCAGAACAAAGACGACCGTTTAAGGCGTAATTTGACGGGCTGAATGCGAACAAACAAGTTTTAGGTCGCTAGCATGTATAGAAAAAAAGTTACCAATCGATATCTGAAAAACAAACAAACGGACTTCGACTTCGTGTTTCGAGCAATATCAAAACAAAGACGGCTGTTTTCGGCGTAATTTGACGCGCTGAATGCGATAAAACAAGTTTTAGGTCGCTAGCATGTATAGAAAAAAAGTTACTCACCGATATCCACGAAACAAACGAACGGAATTCGACTTTGTGTTTTGAGCAATATCAAAACAAAGACGACCGTTTCCGTCGTAATTTGACAGGCTGAATGCGATAAAACAAGTTTTAGGTCGTTAGCATGTATAGAAAAAAAGTTACCAACCTATAACTGAAAAACAAACAAACGGACTTCGACTCCGTGTTTCGAGCAATATCAAAACAAAGACGGCCGTTTCCGGCGTAATTTGACGCGCTGAATGCGATAAAACAAGTTTTAGGTCGCTAGCATGTATAAAAAAAAAGTTACTCACCGATATCCACGAAACAAACGAACGGAATTCGACTTCGTCTATCGAGCAATATCAGAACAAAGACGACCGTTTCCGGCGTAATTTGACGGGCTGAATGCGATAAAACAAGTTTTAGGTCGCTAGCATGTATAGAAAAAAAGTTACTCACCGATATCTGAAAAACAAACAAACGGAATTCGACTTCGTGTTTCGAGCAATATCAAAACAAAGACGGCCGTTTCCGGCGTAATTTGACGCGTTGAATGCGATAAAACAAGTTTTAGGTCGCTAGCATGTATAGAAAAAAAGTTACTCAACGATATCCACGAAACAAACGAACGGAATTCGACTTCGTCTATCGAGCAATATCAGAACAAAGACGACCGTTTCCGGCGTAATTTGACGGGCTGAATGCGATAAAACAAGTTTTAGGTCGCTAGCATGTATAGAAAAAAAGTTACCAACCGATATCTGAAAAACAAACAAACGGACTTCGTGTTTCGAGCAATATCAAAACAAAGACGGCCGTTTCCGGCGTAATTTGACGCGTTGAATGCGATAAAACAAGTTTTAGGTCGCTAGCATGTATAGAAAAAAAGTTACTCACCGATATCCACGAAACAAACGAACGGAATTCGACTTCGTGTTTTAATCAATATCGAAACGAAGACGACCGTTTCCGGCGTAATTTGACGGGCTGAATGCGATAAAACAAGTTTTAGGTCGCTAGCATGTATAGAAAAAAAGTTACTCACCGATATCCACAAAACAAACAAACGGAATTCGACTCCGTGTTTTGAGCAATATCAGAACAAAGACGAGCGTTTCCGGCGTAATTTGACGCGCTGAATGCGATGAAACAAGTTTTAGGTCGCTAGCATGTATAGAAAAAAAGTTACCAACCGATATCTGAAAAACAAACAAACGGACTTCGACTTCGTGTTTCGAGCAATATCAAAACGAAGACGGCCGTTTCCGGCGTAATTTGACGCGCTGAATGCGATAAAACAAGTTTTAGGTCGCTAGGATGTATAGGAAAAAAGTTACTCACCGATATCCACGAAACAAACGAACGGAATTCGACTTCGTGTTTTGAGCAATATCAAAACAAAGACGACCGTTTCCGGCGTAATTTGACAGGCTGAATGCGATGAAACAAGTTTTAGGTCGCTAGCATGTATAGAAAAAAAGTTACCAACCGATATCTGAAAAACAAACAAACGGACTTCGACTACGTGTTTCGAGCAATATCGAAACAAAGACGGCCGTTTCCGGCGTAATTTGACGCGCTGAATGCGATAAAACAAGTTTTAGGTCGCTAGCATGTATAGAAAAAAAGTTACTCACCGATATCCACGAAACAAACGAACGGAATTCGACTTTGTGTTTTGAGCAATATCAAAACAAAGACGACCGTTTCCGTCGTAATTTGACAGGCTGAATGCGATAAAACAAGTTTTAGGTCGCTAGCATGTATAGAAAAAAAGTTACTAACCGATATCTGAAAAACAAACAAACGGACTCCGACTTCGTCTATCGGGCAATATCAAAAGAAAGACGGTTGTTTCCGGCGTAATTTGACGCGCTGAATGCGATGAAACAAGTTTCAGGTCGCTAGCATGTATAGAAAAAAAGTTACTCACCGATATCCACGAAACAAACGAACGGAATTCGACTTCGTGTTTTGCGCAATATCAAAACAAAGACGACCGTTTCCGGCGTAATTTGACGCGCTGAATGCGATGAAACAAGTTTTACGTCGCTAGCATGTATAGAAAAAAAGTTACCAACCGATATCTGAAGAACAAACGAACGGACTCCGACTTCGTCTATCGAGCAATATCAAAAGAAAGACGGTTGTTTCCGGCGTAATTTGACGCGCTGAATGCGATGAAACAAGTTTCAGGTCGCTAGCATGTATAGAAAAAAAGTTACTCACCGATATCCACGAAACAAACAAACGGAATTCGACTCCGTGTTTTGAGCAATATCAGAACAAAGACGACCGTTTCCGGCTTAATTTGACGCGCTGAATGCGATGAAACAAGTTTTAGGTCGCTAGCATGTATAGAAAAAAAGTTACCAACCGATATCTGAAAAACAAACAAACAGACTTCGACTTCGTGTTTCGAGCAATATCAAAACAAAGACGGCCGTTTCCGGCGTAATTTGACGCGCTGAATGCGATAAAACAAGTTTTAGGTCGCTAGGATGTATAGAAAGAAAGTTACTCACCGATATCCACGAAACAAACGAACGGAATTCGACTTCGTGTTTTGAGCAATATCAAAACAAAGACGACCGTTTCCGGCGTAATTTGACAGGCTGAATGCGATGAAACAAGTTTCAGGTCGCTAGCATGTATAGAAAAAAAGTTACTTACCGATATCCACGAAACAAACGAACGGAATTCGACTTCGTGTTTTAAGCAATATCAGAACAAAGACGACCGTTTAAGGCGTAATTTGACGAGCTGAATGCGAACAAACAAGTTTTAGGTCGCTAGCATGTATAGAAAAAAAGTTACCAACCGATATCTGAAAAACAAACAAACGGACTTCGACTTCGTGTTTCGAGCAATATCAAAACAAAGACGGCCGTTTCCGGCGTAATTTGACGCGCTGAATGCGATAAAACAAGTTTTAGGTCGCTAGCATGTATAGAAAAAAAGTTACTCACCGATATCCACGAAACAAACGAACGGAATTCGACTTTGTGTTTTGAGCAATATCAAAACAAAGACGACCGTTTCCGTCGTAATTTGACAGGCTGAATGCGATAAAACAAGTTTTAGGTCGCTAGGATGTATAGAAAGAAAGTTACTCACCGATATCCACGAAACAAACGAACGGAATTCGACTTCGTGTTTTGAGCAATATCAAAACAAAGACGACCGTTTCCGGCGTAATTTGACAGGCTAAATGCGATGAAACAAGTTTCAGGTCGCTAGCATGTATAGAAAAAAAGTTACTTACCGATATCCACGAAACAAACGAACGGAATTCGACTTCGTGTTTTAAGCAATATCAGAACAAAGACGACCGTTTAAGGCGTAATTTGACGGGCTGAATGCGAACAAACAAGTTTTAGGACGCTAGCATGTATAGAAAAAAAGTTACCAACCGATATCTGAAAAACAAACAAACGGACTTCGACTTCGTGTTTCGAGCAATATCAAAACAAAGACGGCCGTTTCCGGCGTAATTTGACGCGCTGAATGCGATAAAATAAGTTTTAGGTCGCTAGCATGTATAGAAAAAAAGTTACTCACCGATATCCACGAAACAAACGAACGGAATTCGACTTTGTGTTTTGAGCAATATCAAAACAAAGACGACCGTTTCCGTCGTAATTTGACAGGCTGAATGCGATAAAACAAGTTTTAGGTCGCTAGCATGTATAGAAAAAAGTTACTAACCTATAACTGAAAAACAAACAAACGGACTTCGACTCCGTGTTTCGAGCAATATCAAAACAAAGACGGCCGTTTCCGGCGTAATTTGACGCGCTGAATGCGATAAAACAAGTTTTAGGTCGCTAGCATGTATAAAAAAAAAGTTACTCACCGATATCCACGAAACAAACGAACGGAATTCGACTTCGTCTATCGAGCAATATCAGAACAAAGACGACCGTTTCCGGCGTAATTTGACGGGCTGAATGCGATAAAACAAGTTTTAGGTCGCTAGCATGTATAGAAAAAAAGTTACTCACCGATATCTGAAAAACAAACAAACGGAATTCGACTTCGTGTTTCGAGCAATATCAAAACAAAGACGGCCGTTTCCGGCGTAATTTGACGCGTTGAATGCGATAAAACAAGTTTTAGGTCGCTAGCATGTATAGAAAAAAAGTTACTCAACGATATCCACGAAACAAACGAACGGAATTCGACTTCGTCTATCGAGCAATATCAGAACAAAGACGACCGTTTCCGGCGTAATTTGACGGGCTGAATGCGATAAAACAAGTTTTAGGTCGCTAGCATGTATAGAAAAAAAGTTACCAACCGATATCTGAAAAACAAACAAACGGACTTCGTGTTTCGAGCAATATCAAAACAAAGACGGCCGTTTCCGGCGTAATTTGACGCGTTGAATGCGATAAAACAAGTTTTAGGTCGCTAGCATGTATAGAAAAAAAGTTACTCACCGATATCCACGAAACAAACGAACGGAATTCGACTTCGTGTTTTAATCAATATCGAAACGAAGACGACCGTTTCCGGCGTAATTTGACGGGCTGAATGCGATAGAACAAGTTTTAGGTCGCTAGCATGTATAGAAAAAAAGTTACTCACCGATATCCACAAAACAAACAAACGGAATTCGACTCCGTGTTTTGAGCAATATCAGAACAAAGACGACCGTTTCCGGCGTAATTTGACGCGCTGAATGCGATGAAACAAGTTTTAGGTCGCTAGCATGTATAGAAAAAAAGTTACCAACCGATATCTGAAAAACAAACAAACGGACTTCGACTTCGTGTTTCGAGCAATATCAAAACGAAGACGGCCGTTTCCGGCGTAATTTGACGCGCTGAATGCGATAAAACAAGTTTTAGGTCGCTAGGATGTATAGGAAAAAAGTTACTCACCGATATCCACGAAACAAACGAACGGAATTCGACTTCGTGTTTTGAGCAATATCAAAACAAAGACGACCGTTTCCGGCGTAATTTGACAGGCTGAATGCGATGAAACAAGTTTGAGGTCGCCAGCATGTATAGAAAAAAAGTTACTTACCGATATGCACGAAACAAACGAACGGAATTCGACTTCGTGTTTTAAGCAATATCAGAACAAAGACGACCGTTTAAGGCGTAATTTGACGGGCTGAATGCGAACAAACAAGTTTTAGGTCGCTAGCATGTATAGAAAAAAAGTTACCAACCGATATCTGAAAAACAAACAAACGGACTTCGACTACGTGTTTCGAGCAATATCGAAACAAAGACGGCCGTTTCCGGCGTAATTTGACGCGCTGAATGCGATAAAACAAGTTTTAGGTCGCTAGCATGTATAGAAAAAAAGTTACTCACCGATATCCACGAAACAAACGAACGGAATTCGACTTTGTGTTTTGAGCAATATCAAAACAAAGACGACCGTTTCCGTCGTAATTTGACAGGCTGAATGCGATAAAACAAGTTTTAGGTCGCTAGCATGTATAGAAAAAAAGTGACTAACCGATATCTGAAAAACAAACAAACGGACTCCGACTTCGTCTATCGGGCAATATCAAAAGAAAGACGGTTGTTTCCGGCGTAATTTGACGCGCTGAATGCGATGAAACAAGTTTCAGGTCGCTAGCATGTATAGAAAAAAAGTTACTCACCGATATCCACGAAACAAACGAACGGAATTCGACTTCGTGTTTTGCGCAATATCAAAACAAAGACGACCGTTTCCGGCGTAATTTGACGCGCTGAATGCGATGAAACAAGTTTTACGTCGCTAGCATGTATAGAAAAAAAGTTACCAACCGATATCTGAAGAACAAACGAACGGACTCCGACTTCGTCTATCGAGCAATATCAAAAGAAAGACGGTTGTTTCCGGCGTAATTTGACGCGCTGAATGCGATGAAACAAGTTTCAGGTCGCTAGCATGTATAGAAAAAAAGTTACTCACCGATATCCACGAAACAAACAAACGGAATTCGACTCCGTGTTTTGAGCAATATCAGAACAAAGACGACCGTTTCCGGCGTAATTTGACGCGCTGAATGCGATGAAACAAGTTTTAGGTCGCTAGCATGTATAGAAAAAAAGTTACCAACCGATATCTGAAAAACAAACAAACAGACTTCGACTTCGTGTTTCGAGCAATATCAAAACAAAGACGGCCGTTTCCGGCGTAATTTGACGCGCTGAATGCGATAAAACAAGTTTTAGGTCGCTAGGATGTATAGAAAGAAAGTTACTCACCGATATCCACGAAACAAACGAACGGAATTCGACTTCGTGTTTTGAGCAATATCGAAACAAAGACGACCGTTTCCGGCGTAATTTGACAGGCTGAATGCGATGAAACAAGTTTCAGGTCGCTAGCATGTATAGAAAAAAAGTTACTTACCGATATCCACGAAACAAACGAACGGAATTCGACTTCGTGTTTTAAGCAATATCAGAACAAAGACGACCGTTTAAGGCGTAATTTGACGAGCTGAATGCGAACAAACAAGTTTTAGGTCGCTAGCATGTATAGAAAAAAAGTTACCAACCGATATCTGAAAAACAAACAAACGGACTTCGACTTCGTGTTTCGAGCAATATCAAAACAAAGACGGCCGATTCCGGCGTAATTTGACGCGCTGAATGCGATAAAACAAGTTTTAGGTCGCTAGCATGTATAGAAAAAAAGTTACTCACCGATATCCACGAAACAAACGAACGGAATTCGACTTTGTGTTTTGAGCAATATCAAAACAAAGACGACCGTTTCCGTCGTAATTTGACAGGCTGAATGCGATAAAACAAGTTTTAGGTCGCTAGCATGTATAGAAAAAAAGTTACTAACCAATATCTGAAAAACAAACAAACGGACTTCGACTACGTGTTTCGAGCAATATCGAAACAAAGACGGCCGTTTCCGGCGTAATTTGACGCGCTGAATGCGATAAAACAAGTTTCAGGTCGCTAGCATGTATAGAAAAAAAGTTACTCACCGATATCCACGAAACAAACGAACGGAATTCGACTTTGTGTTTTGAGCAATATCAAAACAAAGACGACCGTTTCCGTCGTAATTTGACAGGCTGAATGCGATAAAACAAGTTTTAGGTCGCTAGCATGTATAGAAAAAAAGTTACTAACCGATATCTGAAAAACAAACAAACGGACTCCGACTTCGTCTATCGAGCAATATCAAAAGAGAGACGGTTGTTTCCGGCGTAATTTGACGCGCTGAATGCGATGAAACAAGTTTCAGGTCGCTAGCATGTATAGAAAAAAAGTTACTCACCGATATCCACGAAACAAACGAACGGAATTCGACTTCGTGTTTTGCGCAATATCAAAACAAAGACGACCGTTTCCGGCGTAATTTGACGCGCTGAATGCGATGAAACAAGTTTTACGTCGCTAGCATGTATAGAAAAAAAGTTACCAACCGATATCTGAAGAACAAACGAACGGACTCCGACTTCGTCTATCGAGCAATATCAAAAGAAAGACGGTTGTTTCCGGCGTAATTTGACGCGCTGAATGCGATGAAACAAGTTTCAGGTCGCTAGCATGTAGAGAAAAAAAGTTACTCACCGATATCCACGAAACAAACAAACGGAATTCGACTCCGTGTTTTGAGCAATATCAGAACAAAGACGACCGTTTCCGGCGTAATTTGACGCGCTGAATGCGATGAAACAAGTTTTAGGTCGCTAGCATGTATAGAAAAAAAGTTACCAACCGATATCTGAAAAACAAACAAACAGACTTCGACTTCGTGTTTCGAGCAATATCAAAACAAAGACGGCCGTTTCCGGCGTAATTTGACGCGCTGAATGCGATAAAACAAGTTTTAGGTCGCTAGGATGTATAGAAAGAAAGTTACTCACCGATATCCACGAAACAAACGAACGGAATTCGACTTCGTGTTTTGAGCAATATCAAAACAAAGACGACCGTTTCCGTCGTAATTTGACAGGCTGAATGCGATAAAACAAGTTTTAGGTCGCTAGCATGTATAGAAAAAAAGTTACTAACCGATATCTGAAAAACAAACAAACGGACTCCGACTTCGTCTATCGAGCAATATCAAAAGAGAGACGGTTGTTTCCGGCGTAATTTGACGCGCTGAATGCGATGAAACAAGTTTCAGGTCGCTAGCATGTATAGAAAAAAAGTTACTCACCGATATCCACGAAACAAACGAACGGAATTCGACTTCGTGTTTTGCGCAATATCAAAACAAAGACGACCGTTTCCGGCGTAATTTGACGCGCTGAATGCGATGAAACAAGTTTTACGTCGCTAGCATGTATAGAAAAAAAGTTACCAACCGATATCTGAAGAACAAACGAACGGACTCCGACTTCGTCTATCGAGCAATATCAAAAGAAAGACGGTTGTTTCCGGCGTAATTTGACGCGCTGAATGCGATGAAACAAGTTTCAGGTCGCTAGCATGTAGAGAAAAAAAGTTACTCACCGATATCCACGAAACAAACAAACGGAATTCGACTCCGTGTTTTGAGCAATATCAGAACAAAGACGACCGTTTCCGGCGTAATTTGACGCGCTGAATGCGATGAAACAAGTTTTAGGTCGCTAGCATGTATAGAAAAAAAGTTACCAACCGATATCTGAAAAACAAACAAACAGACTTCGACTTCGTGTTTCGAGCAATATCAAAACAAAGACGGCCGTTTCCGGCGTAATTTGACGCGCTGAATGCGATAAAACAAGTTTTAGGTCGCTAGGATGTATAGAAAGAAAGTTACTCACCGATATCCACGAAACAAACGAACGGAATTCGACTTCGTGTTTTGAGCAATATCAAAACAAAGACGACCGTTTCCGGCGTAATTTGACAGGCTGAATGCGATGAAACAAGTTTCAGGTCGCTAGCATGTATAGAAAAAAAGTTACTTACCGATATCCACGAAACAAACGAACGGAATTCGACTTCGTGTTTTAAGCAATATCAGAACAAAGACGACCGTTTAAGGCGTAATTTGACGGGCTGAATGCGAACAAACAAGTTTTAGGTCGCTAGCATGTATAGAAAAAAAGTTACCAACCGATATCTGAAAAACAAACAAACGGACTTCCACTTCGTGTTTCGAGCAATATCAAAACAAAGACGGCCGTTTCCGGCGTAATTTGACGCGCTGAATGCGATAAAACAAGTTTTAGGTCGCTAGCATGTATAGAAAAAAAGTTACTCACCGATATCCACGAAACAAACGAACGGAATTCGACTTTGTGTTTTGAGCAATATCAAAACAAAGACGACCGTTTCCGTCGTAATTTGACAGGCTGAATGCGATAAAACAAGTTTTAGGTCGCTAGGATGTATAGAAAGAAAGTTACTCACCGATATCCACGAAACAAACGAACGGAATTCGACTTCGTGTTTTGAGCAATATCAAAACAAAGACGACCGTTTCCGGCGTAATTTGACAGGCTAAATGCGATGAAACAAGTTTCAGGTCGCTAGCATGTATAGAAAAAAAGTTACTTACCGATATCCACGAAACAAACGAACGGAATTCGACTTCGTGTTTTAAGCGATATCAGAACAAAGACGACCGTTTAAGGCGTAATTTGACGGGCTGAATGCGAACAAACAAGTTTTAGGTCGCTAGCATGTATAGAAAAAAAGTTACCAACCGATATCTGAAAAACAAACAAACGGACTTCGACTTCGTGTTTCGAGCAATATCGAAACAAAGACGGCCGTTTCCGGCGTAATTTGACGCGCTGAATGCGATAAAACAAGTTTTACGTCGCTAGCATGTATAGAAAAAAAGTTACCAACCGATATCTGAAGAACAAACAAACGGACTCCGACTTCGTCTATCAAGCAATATCAAAAGAAAGACGGTTGTTTCCGGCGTAATTTGACGCGCTGAATGCGATGAAACAAGTTTCAGGTCGCTAGCATGTATAGAAAAAAAGTTACTCACCGATATCCACGAAACAAACGAACGGAATTCGACTTCGTGTTTTAAGCAATATCAAAACAAAGACGACCGTTTCCGGCGTAATTTGACGCGCTGAATGCGATAAAACAAGTTTTAGGTCGCTAGCATGTATAGAAAAAAAGTTACTCACCGATATCCACGAAACAAACGAACGAAATTCGACTTTGTGTTTTGAGCAATATCAAAACAAAGACGACCGTTTCCGTCGTAATTTGACAGGCTGAATGCGATAAAACAAGTTTTAGGTCGCTAGCATGTATAGAAAAAAAGTTACTAACCGATATCTGAAAAACAAACAAACGGACTCCGACTTCGTCTATCGAGCAATATCAAAAGAAAGACGGTTGTTTCCGGCGTAATTTGACGCGCTGAATGCGATGAAACAAGTTTCAGGTCGCTAGCATGTATAGAAAAAAAGTTACTCACCGATATCCACGAAACAAACGAACGGAATTCGACTTCGTGTTTTGCGCAATATCAAAACAAAGACGACCGTTTCCGGCGTAATTTGACGCGCTGAATGCGATGAAACAAGTTTTACGTCGCTAGCATGTATAGAAAAAAAGTTACCAACCGATATCTGAAGAACAAACGAACGGACTCCGACTTCGTCTATCGAGCAATATCAAAAGAAAGACGGTTGTTTCCGGCGTAATTTGACGCGCTGGATGCGATGAAACAAGTTTCAGGTCGCTAGCATGTATAGAAAAAAAGTTACTCACCGATATCCACGAAACAAACAAACGGAATTCGACTCCGTGTTTTGAGCAATATCAGAACAAAGACGACCGTTTCCGGCGTAATTTGACGCGCTGAATGCGATGAAACAAGTTTTAGGTCGCTAGCATGTATAGAAAAAAAGTTACCAACCGATATCTGAAAAACAAACAAACAGACTTCGACTTCGTGTTTCGAGCAATATCAAAACAAAGACGGCCGTTTCCGGCGTAATTTGACGCGCTGAATGCGATAAAACAAGTTTTAGGTCGCTAGGATGTATAGAAAGAAAGTTACTCACCGATATCCACGAAACAAACGAACGGAATTCGACTTCGTGTTTTGAGCAATATCAAAACAAAGACGACCGTTTCCGGCGTAATTTGACAGGCTGAATGCGATGAAACAAGTTTCAGGTCGCTAGCATGTATAGAAAAAAAGTTACTTACCGATATCCACGAAACAAACGAACGGAATTCGACTTCGTGTTTTAAGCAATATCAGAACAAAGACGACCGTTTAAGGCGTAATTTGACGGGCTGAATGCGAACAAACAAGTTTTAGGTCGCTAGCATGTATAGAAAAAAAGTTACCAACCGATATCTGAAAAACAAACAAACGGACTTCGACTTCGTGTTTCGAGCAATATCAAAACAAAGACGGCCGTTTCCGGCGTAATTTGACGCGCTGAATGCGATAAAACAAGTTTTAGGTCGCTAGCATGTATAGAAAAAAAGTTACTCACCGATATCCACGAAACAAACGAACGGAATTCGACTTTGTGTTTTAAGCAATATCAAAACAAAGACGACCGTTTCCGTCGTAATTTGACAGGCTGAATGCGATAAAACAAGTTTTAGGTCGCTAGGATGTATAGAAAGAAAGTTACTCACCGATATCCACGAAACAAACGAACGGAATTCGACTTCGTGTTTTGAGCAATATCAAAACAAAGACGAC
This sequence comes from Diprion similis, assembly GCF_021155765.1. Taxonomy (NCBI): domain Eukaryota; kingdom Metazoa; phylum Arthropoda; class Insecta; order Hymenoptera; family Diprionidae; genus Diprion; species Diprion similis. The sequence continues at coordinate 14,839,310 of NC_060115.1, forward strand.
CGTTTCCGGCGTAATTTGACAGGCTAAATGCGATGAAACAAGTTTCAGGTCGCTAGCATGTATAGAAAAAAAGTTACTTACCGATATCCACGAAACAAACGAACGGAATTCGACTTCGTGTTTTAAGCAATATCAGAACAAAGACGACCGTTTAAGGCGTAATTTGACGGGCTGAATGCGAACAAACAAGTTTTAGGTCGCTAGCATGTATAGAAAAAAAGTTACCAACCGATATCTGAAAAACAAACAAACGGACTTCGACTTCGTGTTTCGAGCAATATCAAAACAAAGACGGCCGTTTCCGGCGTAATTTGACGCGCTGAATGCGATAAAACAAGTTTCAGGTCGCTGGCATGTATAGAAAAAAAGTTACTCACCGATATCCACGAAACAAACGAACGGAATTCGACTTCGTGTTTTGCGCAATATCAAAACAAAGACGACCGTTTCCGGCGTAATTTGACGCGCTGAATGCGATGAAACAAGTTTTACGTCGCTAGCATGTATAGAAAAAAAGTTACCAACCGATATCTGAAGAACAAACAAACGGACTCCGACTTCGTCTATCGAGCAATATCAAAAGAAAGACGGTTGTTTCCGGCGTAATTTGACGCGCTGAATGCGATGAAACAAGTTTCAGGTCGCTAGCATGTATAGAAAAAAAGTTACTCACCGATATCCACGAAACAAACGAACGGAATTCGACTTCGTGTTTTAAGCAATATCATAACAAAGACGACCGTTTCCGGCGTAATTTGACGCGCTGAATGCGATAAAACAAGTTTTAGGTCGCTAGCATGTATAGAAAAAAAGTTACCAACCGATAACTGAAAAACAAACAAACGGACTTCGACTTCGTGTTTCGAGCAATATCAAAACAAAGACGGGCGATTCCGGCGTAATTTGACGCGCTGAATGCGATGAAACAAGTTTTAGGTCGCTGGCATGTATAGAAAAAAAGTTACTAACCGATATCTGAAAAACAAACGAACGGACTCCGACTTCGTCTATCGAGCAATATCAGAACAAAGACGACCGTTTCCGGCGTAATTTGACGGGCTGAATGCGATAAAACAAGTTTTAGGTCGTTAGCATGTATAGAAAAAAAGTTACCAACCGATAACTGAAAAACAAACAAACGGACTTCGACTCCGTGTTTCGAGCAATATCAAAACAAAGACGGCCGTTTCCGGCGTAATTTGACGCGCTGATCGCGATAAAACAAGTTTTAGGTCGCTAGCATGTATAAAAAAAAAGTTACTTACCGATATCCACGAAACAAACGAACGGAATTCGACTTCGTGTTTTAAGCAATATCAAAACGAAGACGACTGTTTCCGGCGTAATTTGACGGGCTGAATGCGATAAAACAAGTTTTAGGTCGCTAGCATGTATAGAAAAAAAGTTACTCACCGATATCCACGAAACAAACAAACGGAATTCGACTCCGTGTTTTGAGCAATATCAGAACAAAGACGACCGTTTCCGGCGTAATTTGACGCGCTGAATGCGATGAAACAAGTTTTAGGTCGCTAGCATGTATAGAAAACAAGTTACCAACCGATATCTAAAAAACAAACAAACGGACTTCGACTTCGTGTTTCGAGCAATATCAAAACAAAGACGGCCGTTTCCGGCGTAATTTGACGCGCTGAATGCGATGAAACAAGTTTCAGGTCGCTAGCATGTATAGAAAAAAAGTTACTTACCGATATCCACGAAACAAACGAACGGAATTCGACTTCGTGTTTTAAGCAATATCAGAACAAAGACGACCGTTTAAGGCGTAATTTGACGGGCTGAATGCGAACAAACAAGTTTTAGGTCGCTAGCATGTATAGAAAAAAAGTTACTAACCGATATCTGAAAAACAAACAAACGGACTTCGACTTCGTGTTTCGAGCAATATCAAAACGAAGACGACCGTTTCCGGCGTAATTTGACGGGCTGAATGCGATGAAACAAGTTTTAGGTCGCTAGCATGTATAGAAAAAAAGTTACTCACCGATATCCACGAAACAAACGAACGGAATTCGACTTCGTGTTTTAAGCAATATCAAAACAAAGACGACCGTTTCCGGCGTAATTTGACGCGCTGAATGCGATGAAACAAGTTTTAGGTCGCTAGCATGTATAGAAAAAAAGTTACTTACCGATATCCACGAAACAAACGAACGGAATTCGACTTCGTGTTTTGAGCAATATCAAAACAAAGACGACCGTTTCCGGCGTAATTTGACGCGCTGAATGCGATGAAACAAGTTTTAGGTCGCTAGCATGTATAGAAAAAAAGTTACCAACCGATATCTGAAAAACAAACAAACGGACTTCGACTTCGTGTTTCGAGCAATATCAAAACAAAGACGGCCGTTTCCGGCGTAATTTGACGCGCTGAATGCGATAAAACAAGTTTTAGGTCGCTAGCATGTATAAAAAAAAAGTTACTCACCGATATCCACGAAACAAACGAACGGAATTCGACTTCGTGTTTTAAGCAATATCAGAACAAAGACGACCGTTTCCGGCGTAATTTGACGCGCTGAATGCGATAAAACAAGTTTTAGGTCGCTAGCATGTATAGAAAAAAAGTTACTCACCGATATCCACGAAACAAACGAACGGAATTCGACTTCGTGTTTCGAGCAATTTCAAAACAAAGACGGCCGTTTCCGGCGTAATTTGACGCGCTGAATGCGATCAAACAAGTTTTAGGTCGCTAGCATGTATAGAAAATAAGTTACTCACCGATATCCACGAAACAAACGAACGGAATTCGACTTCGTGTTTTAAGCAATATCAAAACAAAGACGACCGTTTCCGGCGTAATTTGACGCGCTGAATGCGATAAAACAAGTTTGAGGTCGCTAGCATGTATAGAAAATAAGTTACTCACCGATATCCACGAAACAAACAAACGGAATTCGACTCCGTGTTTTGAGCAATATCAAAACAAAGACGACCGTTTCCGTCGTAATTTGACAGGCTGAATGCGATAAAACAAGTTTTAGGTCGCTAGCATGTATAGAAAAAAAGTTACTAACCGATATCTGAAAAACAAACAAACGGACTCCGACTTCGTCTATCGAGCAATATCAAAAGAAAGACGGTTGTTTCCGGCGTAATTTGACGCGCTGAATGCGATGAAACAAGTTTCAGGTCGCTAGCATGTATAGAAAAAAAGTTACTCACCGATATCCACGAAACAAACGAACGGAATTCGACTTCGTGTTTTGCGCAATATCAAAACAAAGACGACCGTTTCCGGCGTAATTTGACGCGCTGAATGCGATGAAACAAGTTTTACGTCGCTAGCATGTATAGAAAAAAAGTTACCAACCGATATCTGAAGAACAAACGAACGGACTCCGACTTCGTCTATCGAGCAATATCAAAAGAAAGACGGTTGTTTCCGGCGTAATTTGACGCGCTGGATGCGATGAAACAAGTTTCAGGTCGCTAGCATGTATAGAAAAAAAGTTACTCACCGATATCCACGAAACAAACAAACGGAATTCGACTCCGTGTTTTGAGCAATATCAGAACAAAGACGACCGTTTCCGGCGTAATTTGACGCGCTGAATGCGATGAAACAAGTTTTAGGTCGCTAGCATGTATAGAAAAAAAGTTACCAACCGATATCTGAAAAACAAACAAACAGACTTCGACTTCGTGTTTCGAGCAATATCAAAACAAAGACGGCCGTTTCCGGCGTAATTTGACGCGCTGAATGCGATAAAACAAGTTTTAGGTCGCTAGGATGTATAGAAAGAAAGTTACTCACCGATATCCACGAAACAAACGAACGGAATTCGACTTCGTGTTTTGAGCAATATCAAAACAAAGACGACCGTTTCCGGCGTAATTTGACAGGCTGAATGCGATGAAACAAGTTTCAGGTCGCTAGCATGTATAGAAAAAAAGTTACTTACCGATATCCACGAAACAAACGAACGGAATTCGACTTCGTGTTTTAAGCAATATCAGAACAAAGACGACCGTTTAAGGCGTAATTTGACGGGCTGAATGCGAACAAACAAGTTTTAGGTCGCTAGCATGTATAGAAAAAAAGTTACCAACCGATATCTGAAAAACAAACAAACGGACTTCGACTTCGTGTTTCGAGCAATATCAAAACAAAGACGGCCGTTTCCGGCGTAATTTGACGCGCTGAATGCGATAAAACAAGTTTTAGGTCGCTAGCATGTATAGAAAAAAAGTTACTCACCGATATCCACGAAACAAACGAACGGAATTCGACTTTGTGTTTTAAGCAATATCAAAACAAAGACGACCGTTTCCGTCGTAATTTGACAGGCTGAATGCGATAAAACAAGTTTTAGGTCGCTAGGATGTATAGAAAGAAAGTTACTCACCGATATCCACGAAACAAACGAACGGAATTCGACTTCGTGTTTTAAGCAATATCAAAACGAAGACGACTGTTTCCGGCGTAATTTGACGGGCTGAATGCGATAAAACAAGTTTTAGGTCGCTAGCATGTATAGAAAAAAAGTTACTCACCGATATCCACGAAACAAACAAACGGAATTCGACTCCGTGTTTTGAGCAATATCAGAACAAAGACGACCGTTTCCGGCGTAATTTGACGCGCTGAATGCGATGAAACAAGTTTTAGGTCGCTAGCATGTATAGAAAACAAGTTACCAACCGATATCTGAAAAACAAACAAACGGACTTCGACTTCGTGTTTCGAGCAATATCAAAACAAAGACGGCCGTTTCCGGCGTAATTTGACGCGCTGAATGCGATGAAACAAGTTTCAGGTCGCTAGCATGTATAGAAAAAAAGTTACTTACCGATATCCACGAAACAAACGAACGGAATTCGACTTCGTGTTTTAAGCAATATCAGAACAAAGACGACCGTTTAAGGCGTAATTTGACGGGCTGAATGCGAACAAACAAGTTTTAGGTCGCTAGCATGTATAGAAAAAAAGTTACTAACCGATATCTGAAAAACAAACAAACGGACTTCGACTTCGTGTTTCGAGCAATATCAAAACGAAGACGACCGTTTCCGGCGTAATTTGACGGGCTGAATGCGATGAAACAAGTTTTAGGTCGCTAGCATGTATAGAAAAAAAGTTACTCACCGATATCCACGAAACAAACGAACGGAATTCGACTTCGTGTTTTAAGCAATATCAAAACAAAGACGACCGTTTCCGGCGTAATTTGACGCGCTGAATGCGATGAAACAAGTTTTAGGTCGCTAGCATGTATAGAAAAAAAGTTACTTACCGATATCCACGAAACAAACGAACGGAATTCGACTTCGTGTTTTGAGCAATATCAAAACAAAGACGACCGTTTCCGGCGTAATTTGACGCGCTGAATGCGATGAAACAAGTTTTAGGTCGCTAGCATGTATAGAAAAAAAGTTACCAACCGATATCTGAAAAACAAACAAACGGACTTCGACTTCGTGTTTCGAGCAATATCAAAACAAAGACGGCCGTTTCCGGCGTAATTTGACGCGCTGAATGCGATAAAACAAGTTTTAGGTCGCTAGCATGTATAAAAAAAAAGTTACTCACCGATATCCACGAAACAAACGAACGGAATTCGACTTCGTGTTTTAAGCAATATCAGAACAAAGACGACCGTTTCCGGCGTAATTTGACGCGCTGAATGCGATAAAACAAGTTTTAGGTCGCTAGCATGTATAGAAAAAAAGTTACTCACCGATATCCACGAAACAAACGAACGGAATTCGACTTCGTGTTTCGAGCAATTTCAAAACAAAGACGGCCGTTTCCGGCGTAATTTGACGCGCTGAATGCGATCAAACAAGTTTTAGGTCGCTAGCATGTATAGAAAATAAGTTACTCACCGATATCCACGAAACAAACGAACGGAATTCGACTTCGTGTTTTAAGCAATATCAAAACAAAGACGACCGTTTCCGGCGTAATTTGACGCGCTGAATGCGATAAAACAAGTTTGAGGTCGCTAGCATGTATAGAAAATAAGTTACTCACCGATATCCACGAAACAAACAAACGGAATTCGACTCCGTGTTTTGAGCAATATCAAAACAAAGACGACCGTTTCCGTCGTAATTTGACAGGCTGAATGCGATAAAACAAGTTTTAGGTCGCTAGCATGTATAGAAAAAAAGTTACTAACCGATATCTGAAAAACAAACAAACGGACTCCGACTTCGTCTATCGAGCAATATCAAAAGAAAGACGGTTGTTTCCGGCGTAATTTGACGCGCTGAATGCGATGAAACAAGTTTCAGGTCGCTAGCATGTATAGAAAAAAAGTTACTCACCGATATCCACGAAACAAACGAACGGAATTCGACTTCGTGTTTTGCGCAATATCAAAACAAAGACGACCGTTTCCGGCGTAATTTGACGCGCTGAATGCGATGAAACAAGTTTTACGTCGCTAGCATGTATAGAAAAAAAGTTACCAACCGATATCTGAAGAACAAACGAACGGACTCCGACTTCGTCTATCGAGCAATATCAAAAGAAAGACGGTTGTTTCCGGCGTAATTTGACGCGCTGGATGCGATGAAACAAGTTTCAGGTCGCTAGCATGTATAGAAAAAAAGTTACTCACCGATATCCACGAAACAAACAAACGGAATTCGACTCCGTGTTTTGAGCAATATCAGAACAAAGACGACCGTTTCCGGCGTAATTTGACGCGCTGAATGCGATGAAACAAGTTTTAGGTCGCTAGCATGTATAGAAAAAAAGTTACCAACCGATATCTGAAAAACAAACAAACAGACTTCGACTTCGTGTTTCGAGCAATATCAAAACAAAGACGGCCGTTTCCGGCGTAATTTGACGCGCTGAATGCGATAAAACAAGTTTTAGGTCGCTAGGATGTATAGAAAGAAAGTTACTCACCGATATCCACGAAACAAACGAACGGAATTCGACTTCGTGTTTTGAGCAATATCAAAACAAAGACGACCGTTTCCGGCGTAATTTGACAGGCTGAATGCGATGAAACAAGTTTCAGGTCGCTAGCATGTATAGAAAAAAAGTTACTTACCGATATCCACGAAACAAACGAACGGAATTCGACTTCGTGTTTTAAGCAATATCAGAACAAAGACGACCGTTTAAGGCGTAATTTGACGGGCTGAATGCGAACAAACAAGTTTTAGGTCGCTAGCATGTATAGAAAAAAAGTTACCAACCGATATCTGAAAAACAAACAAACGGACTTCGACTTCGTGTTTCGAGCAATATCAAAACAAAGACGGCCGTTTCCGGCGTAATTTGACGCGCTGAATGCGATAAAACAAGTTTTAGGTCGCTAGCATGTATAGAAAAAAAGTTACTCACCGATATCCACGAAACAAACGAACGGAATTCGACTTTGTGTTTTAAGCAATATCAAAACAAAGACGACCGTTTCCGTCGTAATTTGACAGGCTGAATGCGATAAAACAAGTTTTAGGTCGCTAGGATGTATAGAAAGAAAGTTACTCACCGATATCCACGAAACAAACGAACGGAATTCGACTTCGTGTTTTGAGCAATATCAAAACAAAGACGACCGTTTCCGGCGTAATTTGACAGGCTAAATGCGATGAAACAAGTTTCAGGTCGCTAGCATGTATAGAAAAAAAGTTACTTACCGATATCCACGAAACAAACGAACGGAATTCGACTTCGTGTTTTAAGCAATATCAGAACAAAGACGACCGTTTAAGGCGTAATTTGACGGGCTGAATGCGAACAAACAAGTTTTAGGTCGCTAGCATGTATAGAAAAAAAGTTACCAACCGATATCTGAAAAACAAACAAACGGACTTCGACTTCGTGTTTCGAGCAATATCAAAACAAAGACGGCCGTTTCCGGCGTAATTTGACGCGCTGAATGCGATAAAACAAGTTTCAGGTCGCTAGCATGTATAGAAAAAAAGTTACTCACCGATATCCACGAAACAAACGAACGGAATTCGACTTCGTGTTTTGCCTAATATCAAAACAAAGACGACCGTTTCCGGCGTAATTTGACGCGCTGAATGCGATGAAACAAGTTTTACGTCGCTAGCATGTATAGAAACAAGTTACCAACCGATATCTGAAGAACAAACAAACGGACTCCGACTTCGTCTATCGAGCAATATCAAAAGAAAGACGGTTGTTTCCGGCGTAATTTGACGCGCTGAATGCGATGAAACAAGTTTCAGGTCGCTAGCATGTATAGAAAAAAAGTTACTCACCGATATCCACGAAACAAACGAACGGAATTCGACTTCGTGTTTTAAGCAATATCATAACAAAGACGACCGTTTCCGGCGTAATTTGACGCGCTGAATGCGATAAAACAAGTTTTAGGTCGCTAGCATGTATAGAAAAAAAGTTACCAACCGATAACTGAAAAACAAACAAACGGACTTCGACTTCGTGTTTCGAGCAATATCAAAACAAAGACGGGCGATTCCGGCGTAATTTGACGCGCTGAATGCGATGAAACAAGTTTTAGGTCGCTGGCATGTATAGAAAAAAAGTTACTAACCGATATCTGAAAAACAAACGAACGGACTCCGACTTCGTCTATCGAGCAATATCAGAACAAAGACGACCGTTTCCGGCGTAATTTGACGGGCTGAATGCGATAAAACAAGTTTTAGGTCGTTAGCATGTATAGAAAAAAAGTTACCAACCGATAACTGAAAAACAAACAAACGGACTTCGACTCCGTGTTTCGAGCAATATCAAAACAAAGACGGCCGTTTCCGGCGTAATTTGACGCGCTGATCGCGATAAAACAAGTTTTAGGTCGCTAGCATGTATAAAAAAAAAGTTACTTACCGATATCCACGAAACAAACGAACGGAATTCGACTTCGTGTTTTAAGCAATATCAAAACGAAGACGACTGTTTCCGGCGTAATTTGACGGGCTGAATGCGATAAAACAAGTTTTAGGTCGCTAGCATGTATAGAAAAAAAGTTACTCACCGATATCCACGAAACAAACAAACGGAATTCGACTCCGTGTTTTGAGCAATATCAGAACAAAGACGACCGTTTCCGGCGTAATTTGACGCGCTGAATGCGATGAAACAAGTTTTAGGTCGCTAGCATGTATAGAAAACAAGTTACCAACCGATATCTGAAAAACAAACAAACGGACTTCGACTTCGTGTTTCGAGCAATATCAAAACAAAGACGGCCGTTTCCGGCGTAATTTGACGCGCTGAATGCGATGAAACAAGTTTCAGGTCGCTAGCATGTATAGAAAAAAAGTTACTTACCGATATCCACGAAACAAACGAACGGAATTCGACTTCGTGTTTTAAGCAATATCAGAACAAAGACGACCGTTTAAGGCGTAATTTGACGGGCTGAATGCGAACAAACAAGTTTTAGGTCGCTAGCATGTATAGAAAAAAAGTTACTAACCGATATCTGAAAAACAAACAAACGGACTTCGACTTCGTGTTTCGAGCAATATCAAAACGAAGACGACCGTTTCCGGCGTAATTTGACGGGCTGAATGCGATGAAACAAGTTTTAGGTCGCTAGCATGTATAGAAAGAAAGTTACTCACCGATATCCACGAAACAAACAAACAGAATTCGACTCCGTGTTTTGAGCAATATCAGAACAAAGACGACCGTTTCCGGCGTAATTCGACGCGCTGAATGCGATGAAACAAGTTTCAGGTCGCTAGCATGTATAGAAAAAAAGTTACTTACCGATATCCACGAAACAAACAAACGGAATTCGACTCCGTGTTTTGAGCAATATCAGAACAAAGACGACCGTTTCCGGCGTAATTTGACGCGCTGAATGCGATGAAAGAAGTTTTAGGTCGCTAGCATGTATAGAAAAAAAGTTACCAACCGATATCTGAAAAACAAACAAACGGACTCCGACTTCGTCTATCGAGCAATATCGAAACAAAGACGGCCGTTTCCGGCGTAATTTGACGCGCTGAATGCGATAAAACAAGTTTTAGGTCGCTAGGATGTATAGAAAAAAAGTTACTCACCGATATCCACGAAACAAACGAACGGAATTCGACTTCGTGTTTTGAGCAATATCAAAACAAAGACGACCGTTTCCGGCGTAATTTGACAGGCTGAATGCGATGAAACAAGTTTCAGGTCGCTAGCATGTATAGAAAAAAAGTTACTTACCGATATCCACGAAACAAACGAACGGAATTCGACTTCGTGTTTTAAGCAATATCAGAACAAAGACGACCGTTTAAGGCGTAATTTGACGGGCTGAATGCGAACAAACAAGTTTTAGGTCGCTAGCATGTATAGAAAAAAAGTTACCAACCGATATCTGAAAAACAAACAAACGGACTTCGACTTCGTGTTTCGAGCAATATCAAAACAAAGACGGCCGTTTCCGGCGTAATTTGACGCGCTGAATGCGATAAAACAAGTTTTAGGTCGCTAGCATGTATAGAAAAAAAGTTACTCACCGATATCCACGAAACAAACGAACGGAATTCGACTTTGTGTTTTGAGCAATATCAAAACAAAGACGACCGTTTCCGTCGTAATTTGACAGGCTGAATGCGATAAAACAAGTTTCAGGTCGTTAGCATGTATAGAAAAAAAGTTACCAACCGATAACTGAAAAACAAACAAACGGACTTCGACTCCGTGTTTCGAGCAATATCAAAACAAAGACGGCCGTTTCCGGCGTAATTTGACGCGCTGAATGCGATAAAACAAGTTTTAGGTCGCTAGCATGTATAAAAAAAAAGTTACTCACCGATATCCACGAAACAAACGAACGGAATTCGACTTCGTCTATCGAGCAATATCAGAACAAAGACGACCGTTTCCGGCGTAATTTGACGGGCTGAATGCGATAAAACAAGTTTTAGGTCGCTAGCATGTATAGAAAAAAAGTTACCAACCGATATCTGAAAAACAAACAAACGGACTTCGACTTCGTGTTTCGAGCAATATCAAAACAAAGACGGCCGTTTCCGGCGTAATTTGACGCGTTGAATGCGATAAAACAAGTTTTAGGTCGCTAGCATGTATAGAAAAAAAGTTACTCAACGATATCCACGAAACAAACGAACGGAATTCGACTTCGTCTATCGAGCAATATCAGAACAAAGACGACCGTTTCCGGCGTAATTTGACGGGCTGAATGCGATAGAACAAGTTTTAGGTCGCTAGCATGTATAGAAAAAAAGTTACCAACCGATATCTGAAAAACAAACAAACGGACTTCGTGTTTCGAGCAATATCAAAACAAAGACGGCCGTTTCCGGCGTAATTTGACGCGTTGAATGCGATAAAACAAGTTTTAGGTCGCTAGCATGTATAGAAAAAAAGTTACTCACCGATATCCACGAAACAAACAAACGGAATTCGACTTCGTGTTTTAATCAATATCGAAACGAAGACGACCGTTTCCGGCGTAATTTGACGGGCTGAATGCGATAAAACAAGTTTTAGGTCGCTAGCATGTATAGAAAAAAAGTTACTCACCGATATCCACGAAACAAACAAACGGAATTCGACTCCGTGTTTTGAGCAATATCAGAACAAAGACGACCGTTTCCGGCGTAATTTGACGCGCTGAATGCGATGAAACAAGTTTTAGGTCGCTAGCATGTATAGAAAAAAAGTTACCAACCGATATCTGAAAAACAAACAAACGGACTTCGACTTCGTGTTTCGAGCAATATCAAAACGAAGACGGCCGTTTCCGGCGTAATTTGACGCGCTGAATGCGATAAAACAAGTTTTAGGTCGCTAGGATGTATAGAAAAAAAGTTACTCACCGATATACACGAAACAAACGAACGGAATTCGACTTCGTGTTTTGAGCAATATCAAAACAAAGACGACCGTTTCCGGCGTAATTTGACAGGCTGAATGCGATGAAACAAGTTTTAGGTCGCCAGCATGTATAGAAAAAAAGTTACTTACCGATATCCACGAAACAAACGAACGGAATTCGACTTCGTGTTTTAAGCAATATCAGAACAAAGACGACCGTTTAAGGCGTAATTTGACGGGCTGAATGCGAACAAACAAGTTTTAGGTCGCTAGCATGTATAGAAAAAAAGTTACCAACCGATATCTGAAAAACAAACAAACGGACTTCGACTACGTGTTTCGAGCAATATCGAAACAAAGACGGCCGTTTCCGGCGTAATTTGACGCGCTGAATGCGATAAAACAAGTTTTAGGTCGCTAGCATGTATAGAAAAAAAGTTACTCACCGATATCCACGAAACAAACGAACGGAATTCGACTTTGTGTTTTGAGCAATATTTAAACAAAGACCACCGTTTCCGGCGTAATTTGACGCGCTGAATGCGATGAAACAAGTTTCAGGTCGCTAGCATGTATAGAAAAAAAGTTACTCACCGATATCCACGAAACAAACGAACGGAATTCGACTTCGTGTTTTGAGCAATATCAAAACAAAGACGACCGTTTCCGGCGTAATTTGACAGGCTGAATGCGATGAAACAAGTTTCAGGTCGCTAGCATGTATAGAAAAAAAGTTACTCAC